>NW_027363600.1:0-612612 GCF_046119375.1 Phyllobates terribilis | reverse complement strand
CTGTATATATACACTGCACAGTACAGCTGCTCCTGTATATATACACTGCACAGTACAGCTCCTCCTGTATATATACACTGCACAGTACAGCTCCTCCTGTATATATACACTGCACAGTACAGCTCCTCCTGTATATATACACTGCACAGTACAGCTCCTCCTGTATATATACACTGCACAGTACAGCTCCTCCTGTATATATACACTGCACAGTACAGCTCCTCCTGTATATATACACTGCACAGTACAGCTCCTCCTGTATATATACACTGCACAGTACAGCTCCTCCTGTATATATACACTGCACAGTACAGCTCCTCCTGTATATATACACTGCACAGTACAGCTCCTCCTGTATATATACACTGCACAGTACAGCTCCTCCTGTATATATACACTGCACAGTACAGCTCCTCCTGTATATATACACTGCACAGTACAGCTGCTCCTGTATATATACACTGCACAGTACAGCTGCTCCTGTATATATACACTGCACAGTACAGCTCCTCCTGTATATATACACTGCACAGTACAGCTCCTCCTGTATATATACACTGCACAGTACAGCTCCTCCTGTATATATACACTGCACAGTACAGCTCCTCCTGTATATATACACTGCACAGTACAGCTCCTCCTGTATATATACACTGCACAGTACAGCTCCTCCTGTATATATACACTGCACAGTACAGCTCCTCCTGTATATATACCCTGCACAGTACAGCTCCTCCTGTATATATACCCTGCACAGTACAGCTCCTCCTGTATATATACCCTGCACAGTACAGCTCCTCCTGTATATATACCCTGCACAGTACAGCTCCTCCTGTATATATACACTGCACAGTACCGCTCCTCCTGTATATATACACTGCACAGTACCGCTCCTCCTGTATATATACACTGCACAGTACAGCTCCTCCTGTATATATACCCTGCACAGTACAGCTCCTCCTGTATATATACACTGCACAGTACAGCTCCTCCTGTATATACACTGCACAGTACAGCTCCTCCTGTATATATACACTGCACAGTACAGCTCCTCCTGTATATATACACTGTACAGTACAGCTCCTCCTGTATATATACACTGCACAGTACAGCTCCCCCTGTATATATACACTGCACAGTACAGCTCCTCCTGTATATATACACTGCACAGTACAGCTCCTCCTGTATATATACACTGCACAGTACAGCTCCTCCTGTATATATACACTGCACAGTACAGCTCCTCCTGTATATATACACTGCACAGTACAGCTCCTCCTGTATATATACACTGCACAGTACAGCTCCTCCTGTATATATACACTGCACAGTACAGCTCCTCCTGTATATATACCCTGCACAGTACAGCTCCTCCTGTATATATACACTGCACAGTACCGCTCCTCCTGTATATACCCTGCACAGTACAGCTCCTCCTGTATATATACCCTGCACAGTACAGCTCCTCCTGTATATATACACTGCACAGTACAGCTCCTCCTGTATATATACACTGCACAGTACAGCTCCTCCTGTATATATACCCTGCACAGTACCGCTCCTCCTGTATATATACGCTGCACAGTACAGCTCCTCCTGTATATATACACTGCACAGTACAGCTCCTCCTGTATATATACACTGCACAGTACAGCTCCTCCTGTATATATACACTGCACAGTACAGCTCCTCCTGTATATATACACTGCACAGTACAGCTCCTCCTGTATATATACACTGCACAGTACCGCTCCTCCTGTATATATACGCTGCACAGTACAGCTCCTCCTGTATATATACGCTGCACAGTACAGCTCCTCCTGTATATATACACTGCACAGTACAGCTCCTCCTGTATATATACACTGCACAGTACCGCTCCTCCTGTATATATACGCTGCACAGTACAGCTCCTCCTGTATATATACCCTGCACAGTACAGCTCCTCCTGTATATATACGCTGCACAGTACAGCTCCTCCTGTATATATACCCTGCACAGTACAGCTCCTCCTGTATATATACGCTGCACAGTACAGCTCCTCCTGTATATATACCCTGCACAGTACAGCTCCTCCTGTATATATACGCTGCACAGTACAGCTCCTCCTGTATATATACCCTGCACAGTACAGCTCCTCCTGTATATATACGCTGCACAGTACAGCTCCTCCTGTATATATACCCTGCACAGTACAGCTCCTCCTGTATATATACGCTGCACAGTACAGCTCCTCCTGTATATATACGCTGCACAGTACAGCTCCTCCTGTATATATACGCTGCACAGTACAGCTCCTCCTGTATATATACGCTGCACAGTACAGCTCCTCCTGTATATATACGCTGCACAGTACAGCTCCTCCTGTATATATACGCTGCACAGTACAGCTCCTCCTGTATATATACCCTGCACAGTACAGCTCCTCCTGTATATATACACTGCACAGTACAGCTCCTCCTGTATATATACACTGCACAGTACAGCTCCTCCTGTATATATACACTGCACAGTACAGCTCCTCCTGTATATATACACTGCACAGTACAGCTCCTCCTGTATATATACCCTGCACAGTACAGCTCCTCCTGTATATATACACTGCACAGTACAGCTCCTCCTGTATATATACACTGCACAGTACAGCTCCTCCTGTATATATACACTGCACAGTACAGCTCCTCCTGTATATATACACTGCACAGTACTGCTCCTCCTGTATATATACACTGCACAGTACCGCTCCTCCTGTATATACACACTGCACAGTACAGCTCCTCCTCTCCTGTATATATACACTGCACAGTACAGCTCCTCCTGTATATATACCCTGCACAGTACAGCTCCTCCTGTATATATACCCTGCACAGTACAGCTCCTCCTGTATATATACCCTGCACAGTACAGCTCCTCCTGTATATATACCCTGCACAGTACAGCTCCTCCTGTATATATACACTGCACAGTACAGCTCCTCCTGTATATATACACTGCACAGTACAGCTCCTCCTGTATATATACACTGCACAGTACAGCTCCTCCTGTATATATACACTGCACAGTACTGCTCCTCCTGTATATATACACTGCACAGTACTGCTCCTCCTGTATATATACACTGCACAGTACTGCTCCTCCTGTATATATACACTGCACAGTACTGCTCCTCCTGTATATATACACTGCACAGTACTGCTCCTCCTGTATATATACACTGCACAGTACTGCTCCTTCTGTATATATACACTGCACAGTACAGCTCCTCCTGTATACATACCCTGCACAGTACAGCTCCTCCTGTATATATACCCTGCACAGTACAGCTCCTCCTGTATATATACCCTGCACAGTACAGCTCCTCCTGTATATATACCCTGCACAGTACAGCTCCTCCTGTATATATACCCTGCACAGTACAGCTCCTCCTGTATATATACACTGCACAGTACAGCTCCCCCTGTATATATACACTGCACAGTACCGCTCCTCCTGTATATATACCCTGCACAGTACCGCTCCTCCTGTATATATACACTGCACAGTACCGCTCCTCCTGTATATATACACTGCACAGTACCGCTCCTCCTGTATATATACCCTGCACAATACCGCTCCTCCTGTATATATACACTGCACAGTACAGCTCCCCCTGTATATATACACTGCACAGTACAGCTCCCCCTGTATATATACACTGCACAGTACAGCTCCTCCTGTATATATACACTGCACAGTACAGCTCCTCCTGTATATATACACTGCACAGTACAGCTCCCCCTGTATATATACACTGCACAGTACCGCTCCTCCTGTATATATACCCTGCACAGTACCGCTCCTCCTGTATATATACACTGCACAGTACCGCTCCTCCTGTATATATACACTGCACAGTACAGCTCCTCCTGTATATATACACTGCACAGTACCGCTCCTCCTGTATATATACACTGCACAGTACAGCTCCTCCTGTATATATACACTGCACAGTACAGCTCCTCCTGTATATATACACTGCACAGTACAGCTCCTCCTGTATATATACACTGCACAGTACAGCTCCTCCTGTATATATACCCTGCACAGCACCGCTACTCCTGTATATATACACTGCACAGTACAGCTCCTCCTGTATATATACACTGCACAGTACAGCTCCTCCTGTATATATACCCTGCACAGCACCGCTACTCCTGTATATATACACTGCACAGTACAGCTCCTCCTGTATATATACACTGCACAGTACAGCTCACCCTGTATATATACACTGCACAGTACAGCTCCTCCTGTATATACCCTGCACAGTACAGCTCCTCCTGTATATATACGCTGCACAGTACCGCTCCTCCTGTATATATACACTGCACAGTACAGCTCCCCCTGTATATATACCCTGCACAGTACAGCTCCTCCTGTATATATACACTGCACAGTACAGCTCCTCCTGTATATATACACTGCACAGTACCGCTCCTCCTGTATATATACACTGCACAGTACAGCTCCTCCTGTATATATACACTGCACAGTACCGCTCCTCCTGTATATATACACTGCACAGTACCGCTCCTCCTGTATATATACACTGCACAGTACAGCTCCTCCTGTATATATACACTGCACAGTACAGCTCCCCCTGTATATATACCCTGCACAGTACAGCTCCCCCTGTATATATACACTGCACAGTACAGCTCCCCCTGTATATATACCCTGCACAGTACAGCTCCCCCTGTATATATACACTGCACGGTACAGCTCCCCCTGTATATATACACTGCACAGTACAGCTCCTCCTGTATATATACACTGCACAGTACAGCTCCTCCTGTATATATACCCTGCACAGTACAGCTCCTCCTGTATATATACACTGCACAGTACAGCTCCTCCTGTATATATACCCTGCACAGTACAGCTCCTCCTGTATATATACACTGCACAGTACAGCTCCTCCTGTATATATACACTGCACAGTACAGCTCCTCCTGTATATATACACTGCACAGTACAGCTCCTCCTGTATATATACACTGTACAGTACAGCTCCCCCTGTATATATACACTGCACAGTACAGCTCCTCCTGTATATATACACTGCACAGTACAGCTCCTCCTGTATATATACACTGTACAGTACAGCTCCCCCTGTATATATACCCTGCACAGTACAGCTCCTCCTGTATATATACCCTGCACAGTACAGCTCCTCCTGTATATATACACTGCACAGTACAGCTCCTCCTGTATATATACACTGCACAGTACAGCTCCTCCTGTATATATACACTGTACAGGACAGCTCCTCCTGTATATATACACTGCACAGTACAGCTCCTCCTGTATATATACACTGCACAGTACAGCTCCTCCTGTATATATACACTGCACAGTACAGCTCCTCCTGTATATATACACTGCACAGTACAGCTCATCCTGTATATATACCCTGCACAGTACAGCTCCTCCTGTATATATACACTGTACAGGACAGCTCCTCCTGTATATATACACTGCACAGTACAGCTCCTCCTGTATATATACACTGCACAGTACAGCTCCTCCTGTATATATACACTGCACAGTACAGCTCCTCCTGTATATATACACTGCACAGTACAGCTCCCCCTGTATATATACACTGCACAGTACAGCTCCTCCTGTATATATACACTGTACAGGACAGCTCCTCCTGTATATATACACTGCACAGTACAGCTCCTCCTGTATATATACACTGCACAGTACCGCTCCTCCTGTATATATACACTGCACAGTACAGCTCCTCCTGTATATATACACTGCACAGTACAGCTCCTCCTGTATATATACCCTGCACAGTACAGCTCCTCCTGTATATATACCCTGCACAGTACAGCTCCTCCTGTATATATACACTGCACAGTACAGCTCCTCCTGTATATATACACTGCACAGTACAGCTCCTCCTGTATATACTCTGCACAGTACAGCTCCTCCTGTATATATACCCTGCACAGTGCTACCCCCTGTATATATACACTGTACAGTACTGCTCCTCCTGTATATATACCCTGCACAGTGCTACCCCCTGTATATATACACTGCACAGTACCAATCCTCCTGTCCTGTATATATACACTGCACAGTACCACTCCTCCTGTATATATACACTGCACAGTACAGCTCCTCCTGTATATATACACTGCACAGTACCGCTCCTCCTGTATATATACACTGCACAGTACCGCTCCTCCTGTATATATACACTGCACAGTACAGCTCCTCCTGTATATATACACTGCACAGTACAGCTCCTCCTGTATATATACACTGCACAGTACAGCTCCTCCTGTATATATACACTGCACAGTACCGCTCCTCCTGTATATATACACTGCACAGTACCGCTCCTCCTGTATATATACACTGCACAGTACCGCTCCTCCTGTATATATACACTGCACAGTACAGCTCCTCCTGTATATATACACTGCACAGTACAGCTCCTCCTGTATATATACACTGCACAGTACAGCTCCTCCTGTATATATACACTGCACAGTACAGCTCCTCCTGTATATACCCTGCACAGTACAGCTCCTCCTGTATATATACACTGCACAGTACAGCTCCTCCTGTATATACCCTGCACAGTACAGCTCCTCCTGTATATATACCCTGTACAGTACAGCTCCTCCTGTATATATACACTGCACAGTACAGCTCCTCCTGTATATATACACTGCACAGTACAGCTCCTCCTGTATATATACACTGCACAGTACAGCTCCTCCTGTATATATACACTGCACAGTACAGCTCCTCCTGTATATATACACTGCACAGTACAGCTCCTCCTGTATATATACCCTGCACAGTACAGCTCCTCCTGTATATATACCCTGCACAGTACAGCTCCTCCTGTATATACCCTGCACAGTACAGCTCCTCCTGTATATACCCTGCACAGTACAGCTCCTCCTGTATATACCCTGCACAGTACAGCTCCTCCTGTATATATACACTGCACAGTACAGCTCCTCCTGTATATATACCCTGCACAGTACAGCTCCTCCTGTATATATACCCTGCACAGTACAGCTCCTCCTGTATATATACACTGCACAGTACCGCTCCTCCTGTATATATACACTGCACAGTACAGCTCCTCCTGTATATATACATTGTACAGTACCACTCCTCCTGTATATATACACTGCACAGTACCGCTCCTCCTGTATATATACACTGCACAGTACCGCTCCTCCTGTATATATACACTGCACAGTACCGCTCCTCCTGTATATATACACTGAACAGTACCGCTCCCCCCTGTATATATACACTGCACAGTACCGCTCCTCCTGTATATATACCCTGCACAGTACCGCTCCTCCTGTATATATACACTGCACAGTACAGCTCCTCCTGTATATATACACTGCACAGTACAGATCCTCCTGTATATATACACTGCACAATACTGCTCCTCCTGTATATATACACTGCACAGTACAGCTCCTCCTGTATATATACACTGCACAGTACCGCTCCTCCTGTATATATACCCTGCACAGTACCGCTCCTCCTGTATATATACACTGCACAGTACCGCTCCTCCTGTATATATACCCTGCACAGTACAGCTCCTCCTGTATATATACACTGCACAGTACCGCTCCTCCTGTATATATACACTGCACAGTACCGCTCCTCCTGTATATATACCCTGCACAGTACAGCTCCTCCTGTATATATACACTGCACAGTACCGCTCCTCCTGTATATATACCCTGCACAGTACCGCTCCTCCTGTATATATACCCTGCACAGTACCGCTCCTCCTGCATATATACACTGCACAGTACAGCTCCTCCTGCATATATACACTGCACAGTACAGCTCCTCCTGTATATATACACTGCACAGTACAGCTCCTCCTGTATATATACACTGCACAGTACAGCTCCTCCTGTATATATACACTGTACAGTACAGCTCCTCCTGCACATATACACTGCACAGTAACACTGCTCCTGTATATATACACTGCACAGTACAGCTCCTCCTGTATATATACCCTGCACAGTACCGCTCCTCCTGTATATATACACTGCACAGTACAGCTCCTCCTGTATATATACACTGCACAGTACCGCTCCTCCTGTATATATACACTGAACAGTACAGCTCCTCCTGTATATATACACTGCACAGTACAGCTCCTCCTGCATATATACACTGCACAGTACAGCTCCTCCTGTATATATACACTGCACAGTACAGCTCCTCCTGTATATATACACTGCACAGTACAGCTCCCCCTGTATATATACACTGCACAGTAACACTCCTCCTGTATATATACACTGCACAGTACAGCTCCTCCCGTATATATACACTGCACAGTACCGCTCCTCCCGTATATATACACTGCACAGTACAGCTCCTCCTGTATATATACACTGCACAGTACAGCTCCTCCCGTATATATACACTGCACAGTACCGCTCCTCCTGTATATATACACTGCACAGTACAGCTCCTCCCGTATATATACACTGCACAGTACAGCTCCTCCTGTATATATACACTGCACAGTACAGCTCCCCCTGTATATATACACTGCACAGTACAGCTCCTCCCGTATATATACACTGCACAGTACAGCTCCTCCCGTATATATACACTGCACAGTACAGCTCCTCCTGTATATATACACTGCACAGTACAGCTCCTCCTGTATATATACACTGCACAGTAACACTCCTCCTGTATATATACACTGCACAGTAACACTCCTCCTGTATATATACACTGCACAGTACAGCTCCTCCTGTATATATACACTGCACAGTACAGCTCCTCCTGTATATATACACTGCACAGTACAGCTCCTCCTGTATATATACACTGCACAGTACAGCTCCTCCCGTATATATACACTGCACAGTACCGCTCCTCCTGTATATATACACTGCACAGTACAGCTCCCCCTGTATATATACACTGCACAGTACAGCTCCTCCCGTATATATACACTGCACAGTACAGCTCCTCCCGTATATATACACTGCACAGTACAGCTCCTCCCGTATATATACACTGCACAGTACAGCTCCTCCTGTATATATACACTGCACAGTACAGCTCCCCCTGTATATATACACTGCACAGTACAGCTCCTCCCGTATATATACACTGCACAGTACAGCTCCTCCCGTATATATGCACTGCACAGTACAGCTCCTCCTGTATATATACACTGCACAGTAACACTCCTCCTGTATATATACACTGCACAGTACAGCTCCTCCCGTATATATACACTGCACAGTACAGCTCCTCCCGTATATATACACTGCACAGTACAGCTCCTCCTGTATATATACACTGCACAGTAACACTCCTCCTGTATATATACACTGCACAGTACAGCTCCTCCTGTATATATACACTGCACAGTACAGCTCCTCCTGTATATATACACTGCACAGTACCGCTCCTCCTGTATATATACACTGCACAGTACCGCTCCTCCTGTATATATACCCTGCACAGTACCGCTCCTCCTGTATATATACACTGCACAGTACCGCTCCTCCTGTATATATACCCTGCACAGTACAGCTCCTCCTGTATATATACACTGCACAGCACCGCTCCTCCTGTATATATACACTGCACAGTACCGCTCCTCCTGTATATATACACTGCACAGTACAGCTCCTCCTGTATATATACACTGCACAGTACCGCTCCTCCTGTATATATACACTGCACAGTACCGCTCCTCCTGTATATATACCCTGCACAGTACAGCTCCTCCTGTATATATACACTGCACAGTACCGCTCCTCCTGTATATATACACTGCACAGTACCGCTCCTCCTGTATATATACACTGCACAGTACCGCTCCTCCTGTATATATACCCTGCACAGTACCGCTCCTCCTGTATATATACACTGCACAGTACCGCTCCTCCTGTATATATACACTGCACAGTACAGCTCCTCCTGTATATATACACTGCACAGTACCGCTCCTCCTGTATATATACACTGCACAGTACAGCTCCTCCTGTATATATACACTGCACAGTACAGCTCCCCCTGTATATATACACTGCACAGTACAGCTCCTCCTGTATATATACACTGCACAGTACAGCTCCTCCTGTATATATACACTGCACAGTACCGCTCCTCCTGTATATATACACTGCACAGTACCGCTCCTCCTGTATATATACCCTGCACAGTACAGCTCCTCCTGTATATATACACTGCACAGTACAGCTCCTCCTGTATATATACCCTGCACAGTACAGCTCCTCCTGTATATATACCCTGCACAGTACAGCTCCTCCTGTATATATACACTGCACAGTACAGCTCCTCCTGTATATATACCCTGCACAGTACAGCTCCTCCTGTATATATACACTGCACAGTACAGCTCCTCCTGTATATATACCCTGCACAGTACAGCTCCTCCTGTACATATACACTGCACAGTACAGCTCCTCCTGTATATATACACTGCACAGTACAGCTCCTCCTGTATATATACCCTGCACAGTACAGCTCCTCCTGTATATATACACTGTACAGTACAGCTCCTCCTGTATATATACACTGCACAGTACCTCTCCTCCTGTATATATACACTGCACAGTACCGCTCCTCCTGTATATATACACTGCACAGTACCGCTCCTCCTGTATATATACACTGCACAGTACAGCTCCTCCTGTATATATACACTGCACAGTACAGCTCCTCCTGTATATATACCCTGCACAGTACAGCTCCTCCTGTATATATACACTGCACAGTACAGCTCCTCCTGTATATATACACTGTACAGTACAGCTCCTCCTGTATATATACACTGCACAGTACCTCTCCTCCTGTATATATACACTGCACAGTACCGCTCCTCCTGTATATATACACTGCACAGTACCGCTCCCCCTGTATATATACACTGCACAGTACCGCTCTTCCTGTATATATACACTGCACAGTACCGCTCCTCCTGTATATATACACTGCACAGTACCGCTCCTCCTGTATATATACACTGCACAGTACAGCTCCTCCTGTATATATACACTGCACAGTACAGCTCCTCCTGTATATATACCCTGCACAGTACAGCTCCTCCTGTATATATACACTGCACAGTACCGCTCCTCCTGTATATATACACTGCACAGTACAGCTCCTCCTGTATATATACACTGCACAGTACAGCTCCTCCTGTATATATACCCTGCACAGTACAGCTCCTCCTGTATATATACACTGCACAGTACAGCTCCTCCTGTATATATACACTGCACAGTACAGCTCCTCCTGTATATATACACTGCACAGTACCTCTCCTCCTGTATATATACACTGCACAGTACCGCTCCTCCTGTATATATACACTGCACAGTACCGCTCCCCCTGTATATATACACTGCACAGTACCGCTCTTCCTGTATATATACACTGCACAGTACCGCTCCTCCTGTATATATACACTGCACAGTACAGCTCCTCCTGTATATATACACTGCACAGTACCGCTCCTCCTGTATATATACCCTGCACAGTACAGCTCCTCCTGTATATATACCCTGCACAGTACCGCTCCTCCTGTATATATACACTGCACAGTACCGCTCCTCCTGTATATATACACTGCACAGTACAGCTCCTCCTGTATATATACACTGCACAGTACAGCTCCTCCTGTATATATACACTGCACAGTACAGCTCCTCCTGTATATATACACTGCACAGTACCACTCTTCCTGTATATATACCCTGCACAGTACAGCTCCTCCTGTATATATACCCTGCACAGTACCGCTCCTCCTGTATATATACCCTGCACAGTACCGCTCCTCCTGTATATATACACTGCACAGTACCGCTCCTCCTGTATATATACACTGCACAGTACAGCTCCTCCTGTATATATACACTGCACAGTACAGCTCCTCCTGTATATATACACTGCACAGTACAGCTCCTCCTGTATATATACACTGCACAGTACCACTCTTCCTGTATATATACCCTGCACAGTACAGCTCCTCCTGTATATATACCCTGCACAGTACCGCTCCTCCTGTATATATACCCTGCACAGTACCGCTCCTCCTGTATATATACACTGCACAGTACCGCTCCTCCTGTATATATACACTGCACAGTACAGCTCCTCCTGTATATACACACTGCACAGTACAGCTCCCCCTGTATATATACACTGCACAGTACAGCTCCTCCTGTATATATACACTGCACAGTACCACTCTTCCTGTATATATACCCTGCACAGTACAGCTCCTCCTGTATATATACCCTGCACAGTACAGCTCCTCCTGTATATATACACTGCACAGTACCGCTCCTCCTGTATATATACCCTGCACAGTACAGCTCCTCCTGTATATATACACTGCACAGTACAGCTCCTCCTGTATATATACACTGCACAGTACAGCTCCTCCTGTATATATACACTGCACAGTACCGCTCCTCCTGTATATATACCCTGCACAGTACAGCTCCTCCTGTATATATACACTGCACAGTACAGCTCCTCCTGTATATATACACTGCACAGTACAGCTCCTCCTGTATATATACACTGCACAGTACAGCTCCTCCTGTATATATACCCTGCACAGTACCGCTCCTCCTGTATATATACCCTGCACAGTACAGCTCCTCCTGTATATATACACTG
This sequence comes from Phyllobates terribilis, assembly GCF_046119375.1. Taxonomy (NCBI): domain Eukaryota; kingdom Metazoa; phylum Chordata; class Amphibia; order Anura; family Dendrobatidae; genus Phyllobates; species Phyllobates terribilis. Next base: position 599,871 of record NW_027363600.1, on the reverse strand, counting down.
CACAGTACAGCTCCTCCTGTATATATACACTGCACAGTACAGCTCCCCCTGTATATATACACTGCACAGTACAGCTCCTCCTGTATATATACCCTGCACAGTACAGCTCCCCCTGTATATATACCCTGTACAGTACAGCTCCTCCTGTATATATACACTGCACAGTACAGCTCCTCCTGTATATATACACTGCACAGTACCGCTCCTCCTGTATATATACACCGCACAGTACAGCTCCTCCTGTATATATACCCTGCACAGTACAGCTCCTCCTGTATATATACACTGCACAGTACAGCTCCTCCTGTATATATACCCTGCACAGTACCGCTCCTCCTGTATATATACACCGCACAGTACAGCTCCTCCTGTATATATACCCTGCACAGTACAGTTCCTCCTGTATATATACCCTGCACAGTACAGCTCCTCCTGTATATATACACCGCACAGTACAGCTCCTCCTGTATATATACCCTGCACAGTACAGCTCCTCCTGTATATATACACTGCACAGTACAGCTCCTCCTGTATATATACACTGCACAGTACAGCTCCTCCTGTATATATACACTGCACAGTACAGCTCCTCCTGTATATATACACTGCACAGTACCGCTCTTCCTGTATATATACCCTGCACAGTACCACTTCTATTCTGGCTATTAACCCTTTGCTAGTTCGTGCCCCTCCTCCCTACGCTGGCGGTGCGGGGTCAGTCGGGGCCCCGTGGTCGGGTACAGAGGCCGCTGCTCGCACCCTGGTCACCAGTCACATTCCTGCACCAGCGTCAGCAGAACGTTTATCTCCAGGTGAAAGGAGGCGATGACTTATTAAACCTGAGCAAACACAGGGGTGTGAGAATCCGCAGCCAACCGCCGCACCGCCTCACACCGGCCCCCCGAGAACGAGACACGTGACCGAGGCCAAGGAGAGACCGCCAGAGGCCAGCGCAAGAGCCGTGACCACAGACCGCCAGGGGCCAGCGCAAGAGCCGTGACCAGAAACCGCCAGGGGCCAGCGCAAGAGCCGTGACCAGAAACCGCCAGGGGCCAGCGCAGGAGCCGTGACCAGAGACCGCCAGGGGCCAGCGCAAGAGCCGTGACCAGAAACCGCCAGGGGCCAGCGCGAGAGCCGTGACCAGAAACCGCCAGGGGCCAGCGCAAGAGCTGTGACCAGAAACCGCCAGGGGCCAGCGCAAGAGCCGTGACCAGAGACCGCCAGGGGCCAGCGCAAGAGCCGTGACCAGAAACCGCCAGGGGCCAGCGCAAGAGCCGTGACCAGAGACCGCCAGCGGCCAGCGCAAGAGCCGTGACCAGAGACCGCCAGCGGCCAGCGCAAGAGCCGTGACCAGAGACCGCCAGCGGCCAGCGCAAGAGCCGTGACCAGAGACCGCCAGCGGCCAGCGCAAGAGCCGTGATCAGAGACCGCCAGGGGCCAGCGTCGTGACCAGAGACCGCCAGGGGCCAGCGCAAGAGCCGTGACCAGAGACCGCCAGGGGCCAGCGCGAGAGCCGTGACCAGAGACCGCCAGGGGCTAGCGCGAGAGCCGTGACCAGAGACCGCCAGGGGCCAGCGCGAGAGCCGTGACCAGAGACCGCCAGGGGCCAGCGCAAGAGCCGTGACCAGAGACCGCCAGGGGCCAGCGCAAGAGCCGTGACCAGAGACCGCCAGGGGCCAGCGCAAGAGCCGTGACCAGAGACCGCCAGGGGCCAGCGCAAGAGCCGTGACCAGAGACCGCCAGGGGCCAGCGCAAGAGCCGTGACCAGAGACCGCCAGGGGCCAGCGCAAGAGCCGTGACCAGAGACCGCCAGGGGCCAGCGCAAGAGCCGTGACCAGAGACCGCCAGGGGCCAGCGCAAGAGCCGTGACCAGAGACCGCCAGGGGCCAGCGCGAGAGCCGTGACCAGAGACCGCCAGGGGCCAGCGCGAGAGCCGTGACCAGAGTCCGCCAGGGGCCAGCGCGAGAGCCGTGACCAGAGTCCGCCAGGGGCCAGCGCGAGAGCCGTGACCAGAGACCGCCAGGGGCCAGCGCGAGAGCCGTGACCAGAGACCGCCAGGGGCCAGCGCGAGAGCCGTGACCACAGACCGCCGGAGGCCAGCGCAAGAGCCGTGACCAGAGACCGCCAGGGGCCAGCGCAAGAGCCGTGACCACAGACCGCCAGGGGCCAGCGCAAGAGCCGTGACCACAGACCGCCAGGGGCCAGCGCAAGAGCCGTGACCACAGACCGCCAGGGGCCAGCGCAAGAGCCGTGACCACAGACCGCCAGGGGCCAGCGCAAGAGCCGTGACCACAGACCGCCAGGGGCCAGCGCAAGAGCCGTGACCACAGACCGCCAGGGGCCAGCGCAAGAGCCGTGACCACAGACCGCCAGGGGCCAGCGCAAGAGCCGTGACCACAGACCGCCAGGGGCCAGCGCAAGAGCCGTGACCACAGACCGCCAGGGGCCAGCGCAAGAGCCGTGACCAGAAACCGCCAGGGGCCAGCGCGAGAGCCGTGACCAGAAACCGCCAGGGGCCAGCGCAAGAGCTGTGACCAGAAACTGCCAGGGGCCAGCGCAAGAGCCGTGACCAGAGACCGCCAGGGGCCAGCGCAAGAGCCGTGACCAGAAACCGCCAGGGGCCAGCGCAAGAGCCGTGACCAGAGACCGCCAGCTGCCAGCGCAAGAGCCGTGACCAGAGACCGCCAGCGGCCAGCGCAAGAGCCGTGACCAGAGACCGCCAGCGGCCAGCGCAAGAGCCGTGACCAGAGACCGCCAGCGGCCAGCGCAAGAGCCGTGATCAGAGACCGCCAGGGGCCAGCGTCGTGACCAGAGACCGCCAGGGGCCAGCGCAAGAGCCGTGACCAGAGACCGCCAGGGGCCAGCGCGAGAGCCGTGACCAGAGACCGCCAGGGGCTAGCGCGAGAGCCGTGACCAGAGACCGCCAGGGGCCAGCGCGAGAGCCGTGACCAGAGACCGCCAGGGGCCAGCGCGAGAGCCGTGACCAGAGACCGCCAGGGGCCAGCGCGAGAGCCGTGACCAGAGACCGCCAGGGGCCAGCGCAAGAGCCGTGACCAGAGACCGCCAGGGGCCAGCGCAAGAGCCGTGACCAGAGACCGCCAGGGGCCAGCGCAAGAGCCGTGACCAGAGACCGCCAGGGGCCAGCGCAAGAGCCGTGACCAGAGACCGCCAGGGGCCAGCGCAAGAGCCGTGACCAGAGACCGCCAGGGGCCAGCGCAAGAGCCGTGACCAGAGACCGCCAGGGGCCAGCGCGAGAGCCGTGACCAGAGACCGCCAGGGGCCAGCGCGAGAGCCGTGACCAGAGACCGCCAGGGGCCAGCGCGAGAGCCGTGACCAGAGACCGCCAGGGGCCAGCGCGAGAGCCGTGACCAGAGTCCGCCAGGGGCCAGCGCGAGAGCCGTGACCAGAGACCGCCAGGGGCCAGCGCGAGAGCCGTGACCAGAGACCGCCAGGGGCCAGCGCAAGAGCCGTGACCACAGACCGCCGGAGGCCAGCGCAAGAGCCGTGACCAGAGACCGCCAGGGGCCAGCGCAAGAGCCGTGACCAGAGACCGCCAGGGGCCAGCGCAAGAGCCGTGACCACAGACCGCCAGGGGCCAGCGCAAGAGCCGTGACCAGAGACCGCCAGGGGCCAGCGCAAGAGCCGTGACCACAGACCGCCAGGGGCCAGCGCAAGAGCCGTGACCACAGACCGCCAGGGGCCAGCGCAAGAGCCGTGACCACAGACCGCCAGGGGCCAGCGCAAGAGCCGTGACCACAGACCGCCAGGGGCCAGCGCAAGAGCCGTGACCACAGACCGCCAGGGGCTAGCGTCGTGACCAGAGACCGCCAGGGGCCAGCGCGAGAGCCGTGACCAGAGACCGCCAGGGGCTAGCGTCGTGACCAGAGACCGCCAGGGGCCAGCGCACCAGAGTCTGTCCGCAGCTCCGCTCAGCGCATTGTCTACATCAGACACAACTGTAACAAACCCTCAGCGCTGCTGTGCGATACTGACACCGGGGAAGAGACAGACGCAGGGAGTGATGAGGATTCACGGCACAGAAAGTTTCAGAACAGAAGATTTACATGGGACTGCCCGGCCCCCAATACATGGAGGACGCTACACCCAGACTGGGGCTCCAGGGGTTAAGTGCGGACCCCGAAACACAATGGGAGTGGATGGGCAGCCCTTGGTTGCCATGGCAATGAATGCGTGGAGCCAGAGCGACTAGAGGGAGATGCAAAACCCCCATTATCCCTCATGCTCCAGGGGCCACATGACCGGCAGAGGGGCCGCATCCCCCAACAGATCCGAGCCTCCCTCCCACAATCCTCTGCTGCACCCATAACTCATCCTGAGCCTCCTGGTGCACGAGCGGCTGCAGTCCTGTACCAGTGCTCATCCGGCCCTGGCCCCCTGTGTCTGTGGGGCGCAGGTCACCGCTGCGGGGGAGGGGAAAGGGGAAGTGACTGGAGAGACAGCCGAAACTTCCCCAACACTGATCACACAGGGACAGCGGAGCCAGGGGAGGGTGGGGATAGCAAAGAGCCGGGGGAGGTTGGGGACAGCAAAGAGCCCCGCGGAGCCAAGAGAGGGTGAGGATAGCACAGCGCTGCCAGGGGATGGTGGGGAGAGCACGGAGCCAGGAGAGGGTGGGGAGAGCGCGGAGCCAGGAGAGGGTGGGGACAGCGCGGAGCCAGGAGAGGGTGGGGACAGCGCGGAGCCAGGAGAGGGTGGGGACAGCGCGGAGCCAGGAGAGGGTGGGGACAGCGCGGAGCCAGGAGAGGGTGGGGACAGCGCGGAGCCAGGAGAGGGTGGGGACAGCGCGGAGCCAGGAGAGGGTGGGGACAGCGCGGAGCCAGGAGAGGGTGGGGACAGCGCGGAGCCAGGAGAGGGTGGGGACAGCACGGAGCCAGGAGAGGGTGGGGACAGCACGGAGCCCCGCAGAGCCAGGAGAGGGTGAGGACAGCACAGCGCTGCCAGGGAAGGGTGGGGACAGCACAGAGCCAGGAGAGGGTGGGGACAGCTCAGAGCCAGGAGAGGGTGGGGACAGCACAGCGCTGCCAGGGATGGGTGGGGACAGCACAGAGCCCCACGGAGCCAAGAGAGGGTGAGGATAGCACAGCGCTGCCAGGGGAGGGTGGGGACAGCACGGAGCCAGGACAGGGTGGGGATAGCAAAGAGTCGCGGAGGGTGGGGACAGCGAAGAGTCGCGGAGGGTGGGGAAAGCGAAGAGCCCCGCGGAGCCAGGAGAGGGTGAGGACAGCACAGCGATGTCAGGGGAGGGTGGGGACAGAACGGAGCCAGGAGAGGGTGGGGACGGCGCAGAGCCCCGCGGAGCCAGGAGAGGGTGGGGACGGCGCAGAGCCCCGCGGAGCCAGGAGAGGGTGGGGATGGCGCAGCACTGCCAGGAGAGGGTGGGGACAGCACGGAGCCAGGAGAGGGTGGGGACGGCACAGCGCGGAGCAAGGAGAGGGTGGGGACGGCGTGGAGCAAGGAGAGGGTGGGGACAGCGCGGAGCAAGGAGAGGGTGGGGACAGAGAAGAGCCCCGCAGAGCCGGGGGAGGGTGGGGACGGGGCAGCGCTGCCAGGGGAGGGTGGGGACAGAACAGAGCCCAGCGCTGCCAGGGGAGGGTGGGGATAGCACGGAGCAAGGAGCGGGTGGGGACAGCGCGGAGCAAGGAGAGGGTGGGGACAGCGCAGGGCTGCCAGGGGAGGGTGGGGACAGCACGGAGCCAGGAGAGGGTGGGGACAGAGAAGAGCCCCGCAGAGCCGGGGGAGGGTGGGGACGGGGCAGCGCTGCCAGGGGAGGGTGGGGACAGAACAAAGCCCAGCGCTGCCAGAGGAGGGTGGGGACAGCACGGTGGAGCAGTCAGTAACGAGGGGGGGCCGTGTACGGTGGAGCAGTCAGTACAGGGGGGGGGGGTCGTGTACGGTGGAGCATCGTACAGGTCAGATGCTCGAGGACCCCGCTCACTTGGCACCGGGTGGTGGTTGTCACAAGAGGAGCCTGATGAGGGTTATACTTCTCCTATTGCTACACTGCAAGGATGGGGAGACATCAGGGGAAGGGGGGGGGGGGGCGTCAATCCCAGATAAGAGGGGCACACGACACATGGGAGGGGGGGGGGAGCACATCCCCCGCCAAGACCCGAGATCACAGCCCCCAACATCTGCAAGCTAGGAACGGTAGACCCCCAGTGTCCGAATACACAGCGGAGGAGGAGGGGGACCACCTCACCGACCACTAAAAGGGGCCCCAGGAAATAGGGGGGGCGGAGAACGGCCTCACTACCACCCTCCCCGTACTCCTCACCGTCCTCCTCCTCCTCACTACCACCCTCACCCTCCTCCTCCTCACTACCACCCTCACCGTGCTCCTCACCGTCCTCCTTCTCCTCCTCACTACCACCCTCACCCTCCTCACTACCACCCTCACCATCCTCCTCACTACCACCTTCACCCTCCTCCTCCTCCTCACTACCACCCTCATCGTGTGCCTAACCATCCTCCTCACTACCACCCTCAGCGTCCTCATCACTACCACCCTCACCCTCCTCCTCCTCACTACCACCCTCATCGTGTGCCTAACCATCCTCCTCACTACCACCCTCACCCTCCTCCTCCTCACTACCACCCTCATCGTGTGCCTAACCATCCTCCTCACTACCACCCTCACCCTCCTCCTCCTCACTACCACCCTCATCGTGTGCCTAACCATCCTCCTCACTACCACCCTCACCGTCCTCATCACTACCACCCTCACCCTCCTGCTCACCGTCCTCCTCCTCAATACCACCCTCACCGTCCTCGTCACTACCACCCTCACCGTCCTCGTCACTACCACCCTCACCCTCCTCCTCACCGTCCTCCTCCTCACTACCACCCTCACCGTGCTCTTCACTGTCCTCGTCCTCGTCACTACCACCCTCACCGTCCTCGTCACTACCACCCTCACCGTGCTCTTCACTGTCCTCGTCCTCCTCACTACCACCCTCACCCTCCTCCTCAGTACCACCCTCACCATCCTCACTACCACCCTCACTGTGTTCCTCACCGCCCTCCTGCTCCTTCTTCTCACTACCACCCTCACCCTCCTCACTGTCCTCCTCACTACCACCCTCACCCTCCTCACTGTCCTCCTCACCCTCCTCACTGTCCTCCTCAGTACCACCCTCACCGTCCTCACTACCACCCTCACCCTCAGTACCACCCTCACTGTCCTCACTACCACCCTCACTGTGTTCCTCACCGCCCTCCTGCTCCTTCTTCTCACTACCACCCTCACCGTCCTCCTCACTACCACCCTCACCCTCCTCCTCAGTACCACCCTCACCCTCCTCCTCCTCCTCACCGTGCTCCTCACCTGCTGCAGCTCCTTCTCCAGCTGCACGGCTCTGCTGACTATGGGGCCCCGCACCGCGTACTCCACCGTCCTGATGGCCGGGTTCATGCTCTCCAGGGTCAGGACCCGTCCGGCCGCTCCGTTCTCCGACATCCTGAGCGCGCGGTTCCGGTCCGGTTCTGCCAGCTGCGATCCGGAGTAAGACCTGAGGGGAAACCGGAGCGGAGAGCTGAGAACCCGAGCGCCGGAGCCCAGACCGAGCCGCAGCATGACAACCGGAGCCCGGGGGAGAGTGGTCAGAGGACGGAGACTCCGAGAAGTGAGGAAGACGCGGAAGAGGAGAAGTGAGGAGGAGGAGGAGGAGGAGGAGGAGGGGAGAAGGGCCGAGCGCCAGCTCACCGCTCCACGTGTGCGATCCTGCACAGCCGGCACTGAGCTCAGCGCTGCCGGCCCCGGCTATATACAGGAGAGGAGCCGCCCCCAACACCGAGGAGAGGAGCCACCTGTACCCCGGGCACACCCAGTGTTACCACATAACTACCCAGAGACACCGGAGTGGAGAGACCGGAGAGGAGAAGAGAGAGGAGAGGAGAGACAGGAGAAGAGACAGGAGAGGAGAAGAGAGAGGAGAGGAGAGACAGGAGAAGAGACAGGAGAGGAGAAGAGAGAGGAGAGGAAAGACAGGAGAAGAGACAGGAGAGGAGAAGAGAGAGGAGAGGAAAGACAGGAGAAGAGACAGGAGAGGAGAAGAGAGAGGAGAGACAGGAGAAGAGACAGGAGAGGAGAAGAGAGAGGAGAGGAAAGACAGGAGAAGAGACAGGAGAGGAGAAGAGAGAGGAGAGGAAAGACAGGAGAAGAGACAGGAGAGGAGAAGAGAGAGGAGAGGAAAGACAGGAGAAGAGACAGGAGAGGAGAGAAGAGACACGAGAGGAGAGACAGGAGAGGAGAAGAGAGACAGGAGAGGAGAAGAGACTGGAGAAGAGAGAAGAGACAGGAGAAGAGAGACAGGAGAGGAGAGACAGGAGAGAAGAGACAGGAGAGAGGAGACAGGAGAGGAGAGACAGGAGAGGAGAAGAGACTGGAGAAGAGACCGGAGAGAAGAGACAGGAGAGGAGAGACAGGAGAGGAGAGACAGGAGAGGAGCCGCCCCCAACACCGAGGAGAGGAGCCACCTGTACCCCGGGCACACCCAGTGTTACCACATAACCACCCAGAGACACCGGAGAGGAGAAGAGACAGGAGAGAGGAGAAGAGAGAGGAGAGGAGAGACAGGAGAAGAGACAGGAGAGGAGAAGAGAGACAGGAGAGAGGAGAAGAGAGACAGGAGAAGAGAGAAGAGACAGGAGAGGAGAAGAGACTGGAGAAGAGAGAAGAGACAGGAGAGGAGAAGAGAGACAGGAGAGAAGAGACAGGAGAGGAGAAGAGAGACAGGAGAGAAGAGAGACAGGAGAGGAGAGACAGGAGAGGAGAGACAGGAGAAGAGAGACAGGAGAGGAGAGACAGGAGAGAAGAGACAGGAGAGGAGAGACAGGAGAGGAGAAGAGACTGGAGAAGAGAGACAGGAGAGGAGAGACAGGAGAGGAGAGGCTGGAGAGGAGAAGAGACAGGAGAGGAGAAGAGACAGGAGAGAAGAGAAGAGACAGGAGAGGAGAAGAGAGACAGGAGAAGAGAGAGGAGAAGGGAGAGACAGGAGAGAAGAGACAGGAGAGAAGAGACAGGAGAGGAGAGAAGAGACAGGAGAGAAGAAGAGACCGGAGAGAAGAGACAGGAGGGGAGAAGAGAAAGGAGAGGAGAAGAGACAGGAGAGAGGAGAGAAGAGACAGGAGGGGAGAAGAGACAGGAGAGAGGAGCCAGGAGAGGAGCTGCCTGGAGCCACCTGTACCCCGGGCACACCCAGTGTTACCACATAACCACCAGGAGAGGAGAGAAGAGACAGGAGAGGAGAAGAGAGACAGGAGAGGAGAGACAGGAGAGGAGAGACAGGAGAAGAGAGACAGGAGAAGAGAGACAGGAGAGAAGAGATAGGAGAGAAGAGACAGGAGAGAAGAGAGGAGAGAGGAGAGGAGAGAAGAGACAGGAGAGGAGAAGAGACAGGAGAGAAGAGAAGAGACAGGAGAGGAGAAGAGAGACAGGAGAGGAGAAGAGACCGGAGAAGAGAGACAGGAGAGGAGAAGAGACAGAAGAGGAGAGACAGGAGAAGAGAGACAGGAGAGAAGAGAGGAGAGAAGAGACAGGAGAGGAGAAGAGAGACAGGAGAGGAGAGACAGGAGAGTAGAGACAGGAGAAGAGAGACAGGAGAGGAGAGATAGGAGAGAGGAGAAGAGACAGGAGAAGAGAGACAGGAGAGAAGAGATAGGAGAGAAGAGACAGGAGAGAAGAGAGGAGAGGAGAGAAGAGACAGGAGAGGAGAAGAGAGACAGGAGAGGAGAGACAGGAGAGGAGAGACAGGAGAAGAGAGACAGGAGAGAGGAGAAGAGAGGAGAAGAGACAGGAGAAGAGAGACAGGAGAGAAGAGATAGGAGAGAAGAGACAGGAGAGAAGAGAGGAGAGGAGAGAAGAGACAGGAGAGGAGTAGAGACAGGAGAGAAGAGAAGAGACAGGAGAGGAGAAGAGACCGGAGAAGAGAGACAGGAGAGGAGAAGAGACAGGAGAAAAGAGACAGAAGAGGAGAGACAGGAGAGGAGAGAAGAGACAGGAGAGGAGAAGAGACAGGAGAGGAGAAGAGAGACAGGAGAGGAGAGACAGGAGAGGAGAAGAGAGACAGGAGAAGAGAGACAGGAGAGAGGAGAGGAGAGACAGGAGAGGAGAAGAGACAGGAGAAGAGAGACAGGAGAGAGTAGAGGAGAGACAGGAGAGGAGAAGAGACAGGAGAGGAGAGACAGGAGAGAAGAAGAGACAGGAGAGGAGAAGAGAGACAGGAGAGGAGAGACAGGAGAGGAGAAGAGACGAGAGAAGAGACAGGAGAGGAGAGACAGGAGAGGAGAAGAGACAGGAGAGGAGAAGAGAGACAGGAGAGGAGAAGAGACCGGAGAAGAGAGACAGGAGAAGAGAGACAGGAGAGAGGAGAGGAGCCGCCCGGAGCCACCTGTACCCCGGGCACACCCAGTGTTACCACATAACCACCCGGAGAGGAGTAGAGACAGGAGAGTGGAAGAGAGACAGGAGAGGAGAAGAGAGACAGGAGAGGGGAGACAGGAGAGGAGAGACAGGAGAGGAGAGAAGAGACAGGAGAGGAGAAGAGACAGGAGAGGAGAAGAGAGACAGGAGAGGAGAGACAGGAGAGGAGAAGAGACAGGAGAGAGGAGAGGAGAGACAGGAGAGGAGAAGAGACAGGAGAAGAGAGACAGGAGAGGAGAAGAGACAGGAGAAGAGAGACAGGAGAAGAGAGACAGGAGAGAGTAGAGGAGAGACAGGAGAGGAGAGACAGGAGAGGAGAAGAGAGACAGGAGAGGAGAGACAGGAGAGGAGAAGAGACGAGAGAAGAGACAGGAGAGGAGAGACAGGAGAGGAGAAGAGACAGGAGAGGAGAAGAGAGACAGGAGAGGAGAAGAGACCGGAGAAGAGAGACAGGAGAGAGGAGAGGAGCCGCCCGGAGCCACCTGTACCCCGGGCACACCCAGTGTTACCACATAACCACCCGGAGAGGAGTAGAGACAGGAGAGGAGAAGAGAGACAGGAGAGGAGAGACAGGAGAGGAGAAGAGAGACAGGAGAAGAGAGAGGAGAGAAGGGACAGGAGAGGAGAGACAGGAGAGGAGAGACAGGAGAAGAGAGACAGGAGAGAGGAGAGGAGAGGAGAAGAGAGACAGGAGAGAAGAGACAGGAGAGGAGAAGAGACAGGAGAGAAGAGAAGAGACAGGAGAGGAGAAGAGAGAAAGGAGAGAAGAGACAGAAGAGGAGAAGAGACAGAAGAGGACAAGAGACAGGAGAAGAGAGACAGGAGAAGAGAGACAGGAGAGGAGAGAAGAGACAGAAGAGGAGAAGAGACAGGAGAGGAGAAGAGAGACAGGAGAGGAGAGACAGGAGAGGAGAAGAGACAGGAGAGAGGAGAGGAGAGACAGGAGAGGAGAAGAGACAGGAGAAGAGAGAAAGGAGAGGAGAAGAGACAGGAGAAGAGAGACAGGAGAAGAGAGACAGGAGAGAGTAGAGGAGAGACAGGAGAGGAGAAGAGACAGGAGAGGAGAGACAGGAGAGAAGAAGAGACAGGAGAGGAGAAGAGAGACAGGAGAGGAGAAGAGATGAGAGAAGTGACAGGAGAGGAGAGACAGGAGAGGAGAAGAGACAGGAGAGGAGAGACAGGAGAGGAGAAGAGACAGGAGAGGAGAGACAGGAGAGGAGAAGAGACAGGAGAGAAGAGACAGGAGAGAAGAGACAGGAGAGGAGAAGAGACAGGAGAGAAGAGACAGGAGAGGAGAGACAGGAGAGGAGAAGAGACAGGAGAGGAAAGACAGGAGAGGAGAGACCGGAGAAGAGAGACCGGAGAGAAGAAGAGATAAGAGAAGAGAGACAGGAGAGGAGAAGATACAGGAGAGGAGAGACAGGAGAGGAGAGAAGAGACAGGAGAGGAGCAGAGACAGGAGAGGAGAGGAGAGACAGGAGAGGAGAAGAGACAGGAGAGAAGAGACCAGAGAGGAGAGACCGGAGAGAAGAGACAGGAGAGAGGAGAAGGGACAGGAGAGATAGGAGAGAAGAGACAGGAGAGGAGAAGAGACAGGAGAGAAGAAGAGACAGGAGAGAAGAGAGAGAGGAGAGACAGGAGAGGAGAAGAGACAGGAGAGAAGAGACAGGAGAGGAGAGACAGGAGAGGAGAAGAGACAGGAGAGGAGAAGAGATTGGAGAGGAGAGACCGGAGAAGAGAGTCCGGAGAGAAGAAGAGACAGGAGAGGAGAGAGAGGAGAGGAGAGACAGGAGAAGAGAGACAGGAGAGGAGAAGAGACAGGAGAGGAGAAGAGACAGGAGTGGAGAGACTGGAGAGGAGAAGAGACAGGAGAGGAGAGAAGAGACAGGAGAGGAGAAGAGACAGGAGAGGAGAGACAGGAGAGGAGAGAAGAGACAGGAGAGGAGAAGAGACAGGAGAGAAGAGACCACAGAGGAGAGACCGGAGAGAAGAGACAGGAGAGAGGAGAAGGGGCAGGAGAGATAGGAGAGAAGAGACAGGAGAGGAGAAGAGACAGGAGAGAAGAAGAGACAGGAGAAGAGACAGGAGAGAAGAAGAGACCGGAGAAGAGACAGGAGAGAAGAGAGAGAGGAGAGAAAGGAGAGGAGAAGAGACAGGAGAGGAGAAGAGACAGGAGAGAAGAGACAGGAGAGAAGAGACAGGAGAGGAGAGACAGGAGAGAAGAGACAGGAGAGGAGAGACAGGAGAGAAGAGACCGGAGAGGAGAGACCGGAGAAGAGAGACTGGAGAAGAGAGACCGGAGAGAAGAAGAGACAGGAGAGGAGAGAGAGGAGAGGAGAGACAGGAGAAGAGAGACAGGAGAGGAGAAGAGACAGGAGAGGAGAGACAGGAGAGGAGAAGAGACAGGAGTGGAGAGACTGGAGAGGAGAAGAGAAAGGAGTGGAGAAACTGGAGAGGAGAAGAGACCGGAGAGGAGAGACCGGAGAGGAGAGACAGGAGAGAAGAGACAGGAGAGACCGGAGAGAGGAGAGACAGGAGAGGAGAGACAGGAGAAGAGACAGGAGAGGAGAGGAGAGACAGGAGAGGAGAGAAGAGACCGGAGAGGAGAGACCGGAGAGAAGAGACAGGAGAGAGGAGAAGGGACAGGAGAGAAGAAGAGACAGGAGAGAAGAAGAGACAGGAGAAGAGACAGGAGAGGAGAAGAGACAGGAGAGGAGAAGAGACAGGAGAGAAGAAGAGACAGGAGAGAAGAAGAGACAGGAGAAGAGACAGGAGAGAAGAGAGAGAGGAGAGACAGGAGAGGAGAAGAGACAGGAGAGAGGAGAGGAGAGACAGGAGAGAAGAGACCGGAGAGGAGAGACCGGAGAAGAGAGACCGGAGAGGAGAGACCGGAGAAGAGAGACCGGAGAGAAGAAGAGACAGGAGAGGAGAGAGAGGAGAGGAGAGGAGAGACAGGAGAAGAGAGACAGGAGAGGAGAAGAGACAGGAGAGGAGAAGAGACAGGAGTGGAGAGACAGGAGAGAGGAGAGGAGAGACCGGAGAGAGGAGAGGAGAGACCGGAGAGAGGAGAGACAGGAGAGGAGAGACAGGAGAAGAGAAGAGACTGGAGAGGATAGAAGAGACAGGAGAGGAGAGAAGAGACAGGAGAGGAGAAGAGACCGGAGAGGAGAGACCGGAGAGGAGAGACAGGAGAGAAGAGACAGGAGAGAGGAGAAGGGACAGGAGAGACAGGAGAGAAGAGAGAGGAGAAGAGACAGGAGAGAAGAAGAGACAGGACAGGAGAGGAGAGACAGGAGAGGAGAAGAGACAGGAGAGAGGAGAGGAGAGACAGGAGAGGAGAAGAGACCGGAGAGGAGAGACCGGCGAGAAGAAGACACAGGAGAGGAGAGACAGGAGAGGAGAAGAGACAGAAGAGGAGAGACAGGAGAGGAGAAGAGACAGGAGAGGAGAGACAGAAGAGGAGAAGAGACAGGACAGAAGAGACAAGAGAGGAGAGACCGGAGAGAGGAGAGACAGGAGAGGAGAAGAGACAGGAGAGAGGAGACAGGAGAGAAGAGACAGGAGAGGAGAGACAGGAGAGGAGAAGAGACAGGAGTGGAGAGACAGGAGAGGAGAAGAGACCGGAGAGGAGAGACCGGAGAGGAGAGACAGGAGAGAAGAGACAGGAGAGGAGAGAAGAGACAGGAGAGAAGAAGAGACCGGAGAGAAGAGACAGGAGGGGAGAAGAGAAAGGAGAGGAGAAGAGACAGGAGAGAGGAGAGAAGAGACAGGAGGGGAGAAGAGACAGGAGAGAGGAGCCAGGAGAGGAGCTGCCTGGAGCCACCTGTACCCCGGGCACACCCAGTGTTACCACATAACCACCCGGAGACACCGGAGAGGACAGACTGGAGAGGAGAAGAGACAGGAGAGGAGAAGAGACAGGAGAGGAGAAGAGAGACAGGAGAGGAGAAGAGAGACAGAAGAGGAGAAGAGACAGGAGAGGAGAGACAGGAGAGGAGAAGAGAGACAGGAGAGGAGAGGAGAAGAGAGAGGAGAGGAGAAGAGAGACAGGAGAGGAGAAGAGACAGGAGAGGAGAAGAGAGAGGAGAGGAGAAGAGAGACAGGAGAGGAGAAGAGACAGGAGAGGAGAAGAGAGAGGAGAGGAGAAGAGAGACAGGAGAGGAGAGACAGGAGAGGAGAAGAGACAGGAGAGGAGAGACAGGAGAGGAGAAGAGACAGGAGAGGAGAGACAGGAGAGGAGAAGAGAGACAGAAGGGAGAAGAGACAGGAGAGAAGAGACAGGAGAAGAGAGACAGGAGAGAAGGGAGAAGAGACAGGAGAGAAGGGACAGGAGACAGGAGAGAAGAGAGAGGAGAAGAGACCGGAGAGGAAAGACAGGAGAGGAGAGAGGAGAGGAGAAGAGAGACAGGAGAGGAGAAGAGACAGGAGAGAAGAGACAGGAGAGGAGAGACAGGAGAGAAGAGACAGGAGAGAAGAGACAGGAGAGAAGAGACAGGAGAGAAGAGACCGGAGAGGAGAGACCGGAGAGGAGAGACAGGAGAGGAGAAGAGACAGGAGTGGAGAGACTGGAGAGGAGAAGAGACAGGAAAGAAGGGAGAGGAGAGAGGTGAAGGGAGAGGAGAGAAGAGACAGGAGAGGAGAGAAGAGACAGGAGAAGAGAGAGGAGAAGGGAGAGAAGAGACAGGAGAGAGGAGAAGGGAGAGAAGAGACAGGAGAGGAGAAGGGAGAGAAGAGAGAGGAGAAGAGAGAGGAGAGACAAGAGTGGAGAGAAGAGACAGGAGAGAGGAGTGGAGAGACAGGAGAAGAGAGAGGAGAGACAGAAGAGGAGAAGAGAGACAGGAGAGAGAGGAGAAGAGAGACAGGAGAGAGAGGAGAAGAGAGAAGAGACAGGAGAGGAGAAGAGACAGGAGAGAAGAAGAGACAGGAGCGGAGAGAAGAAGAGACAGGAGAGAGGAGAGAAGAGACAGGAGAGGAGAAGAGACCGGAGAGAAGAGACAGGAGAGGAGAAGAGACAGGAGCGAGGAGCCAGGAGAGGAGCCACCCGGAGCCACCTGTACCCAGGGCACACCCAGTGTTACCACATAACCACCCGGAGACACCGGAGAGGAGAAGAGACAGAGGAGAGGAGAGGCAGGAGAGAGGAGAGGAGAGGCAGGAGAGGAGAAGAGACAGGAGAGGAGAGACCGGAGAGGAGAGGAGAAGAGAGACAGAAGAGAGAGGAGAAGAGAGAGGAGAGACCGGAGAGGAGAGACCGGAGAGGAGAGAAGAGACAGGAGAGAAGAGACAGGAGAAGAGAAGAGACAGGAGAGAAGAAGAGACAGGAGAGGAGAGAAGAGACAGGAGAGAGGAGAGACAGAAGAGGAGAAGAGAGACAGGAGAGGAGAAGAGAGACAGAAGAGGAGAAGAGACAGGAGAGGAGAGACAGGAGAGGAGAAGACAGAGAGGAGAGGAGAAGAGAGAGGAGAGGAGAAGAGAGACAGGAGAGGAGAAGAGAGAGGAGAGGAGAAGAGAGACAGGAGAGGAGAAGAGAGACAGGAGAGGAGAAGAGACAGGAGAGGAGAAGAGAGAGGAGAGGAGAAGAGAGACAGGAGAGGAGAAGAGAGACAGGAGAGGAGAAGAGACAGGAGAGGAGAGACAGGAGAGGAGAAGAGACAGGAGAGGAGAGACAGGAGAGGAGAAGAGAGACAGAAGGGAGAAGAGACAGGAGAGAAGAGACAGGAGAAGAGAGACAGGAGAGAAGGGAGAAGAGACAGGAGAGAAGGGACAGGAGACAGGAGAGAAGAGAGAGGAGAAGAGACTGGAGAGGAAAGACAGGAGAGGAGAGAGGAGAGGAGAAGAGAGACAGGAGAGGAGAAGAGACAGGAGAGAAGAGACAGGAGAGGAGAGACAGGAGAGAAGAGACAGGAGAGAAGAGACAGGAGAGAAGAGACAGGAGAGGAGAGACCGGAGAGGAGAGACCGGAGAGGAGAGACAGGAGAGGAGAAGAGACAGGAGTGGAGAGACTGGAGAGGAGAAGAGACAGGAAAGAAGGGAGAGGAGAGAGGTGAAGGGAGAGGAGAGAAGAGACAGGAGAGGAGAGAAGAGACAGGAGAAGAGAGAGGAGAAGGGAGAGAAGAGACAGGAGAGAGGAGAAGGGAGAGAAGAGACAGGAGACGAGAAGGGAGAGAAGAGAGAGGAGAGACAAGAGTGGAGAGAAGAGACAGGAGAGAGGAGTGGAGAGACAGGAGAAGAGAGAGGAGAGACAGAAGAGGAGAAGAGAGACAGGAGAGAGAGGAGAAGAGAGACAGGAGAGAGAGGAGAAGAGAGAAGAGACAGGAGAGGAGAAGAGACAGGAGAGAAGAAGAGACAGGAGCGGAGAGAAGAGGAGACAGGAGAGAGGAGAGAAGAGACAGGAGAGGAGAAGAGACCGGAGAGAAGAGACAGGAGAGGAGAAGAGACAGGAGAGGAGAAGAGACAGGAGCGAGGAGCCAGGAGAGGAGCCACCCGGAGCCACCTGTACCCAGGGCACACCCAGTGTTACCACATAACCACCCGGAGACACCGGAGAGGAGAAGAGACAGGAGAGAGGAGAGGAGAGGCAGGAGAGAGGAGAGGAGAGGCAGGAGAGGAGAAGAGACAGGAGAGGAGAGACCGGAGAGGAGAGGAGAAGAGACAGAAGAGAGAGGAGAAGAGAGAGGAGAGACCGGAGAGGAGAGACCGGAGAGGAGAGAAGAGACAGGAGAGAAGAAGAGACAGGAGAGAAGAGACAGGAGAAGAGAAGAGACAGGAGAGAAGAAGAGACAGGAGAGGAGAGAAGAGACAGGAGAGAGGAGAGAAGAGACAGGAGAGGAGAAGAGACCGGAGAGAACAGACAGGAGAGGAGAAGAGAGAGGAGCCAGGAGAGGAGCCGCCCGGAGCCACCTGTACCCAGGGCACACCCAGTGTTACCACATAACTACCCAGAGACACCAGAGTGGAGAGACCGGAGAGGAGAAGAGAGAGGAGAGGAGAGGAGAGACAGGAGAAGAGACAGGAGAGGAGAAGAGACACGAGAGGAGAGACAGGAGAAGAGACAGGAGAGGAGAGACAGGAGAGGAGAGAAGAGACAGGAGAAAAACAGGAGAGAAGGGACAGGAGAGAAGAGACAGGAGAGGAGAGAAGAGACAAGAGAGGAGAGAAGAGACAGGAGAGGATAAGAGACAGGAGAGGAGAAGAGACGAGAGGAGAGACAGGAGAGAAGAGACAGGAGAGGAGAGAAGAGACAAGAGAGGAGAGAAGAGACAGGAGAGGATAAGAGACAGGAGAGGAGAAGAGAGACAGGAGAGGAGAAGAGACGAGAGGAGAGACAGGAGAGAAGAGAGGAGAGAAGGGACAGGAGAGAGGAGAAGTGAGAGGAGAAGAAACAGGAGAGAGGAGACAGGAGCGGAGAAGAGACAGGAGAGAGGAGTAGAGAGGAGAGAAAGGACAGGAGAAGGGAGAGGAGAAGAGAGGAGAGACAGGAGTCGAGAGAAGAGACAGGAGAGAGGAGTAGAGAGGAGAGAAGAGAGGAGAGAAAGGACAGGAGAAGGGAGAGGAGAGAAGAGACAGGAGAGGAGAAGAGCAGGAGAGAAGAGAGAGGAGAAGAGAGGAGAGACACGAGTGGAGAGAAGAGACAGGAGAGAGGAGAGACAGGAGAAGAGACAGGAGAGGAGAAGAGAGACAGGAGAGGAGAAGAGAGGGGAGAAGAGACAGGAGAGAAGAGACAGGAGAGAAGTGACAGGAGAGGAGAGACAGGAGAGGAGAAGAGACACAGGAGAAGAGAGGAGAGAAGAGACCGGAGAGGAGATACAGGAGAGGAGATACAGGAGAGGAGAGACAGGAGAAGAGAGACAGGAGAGAAGAGATAGGAGAGAAGAGACAGGAGAGAAGAGGCAGAAGAGGAGAAGAGAGACAGGAGAGGAGAAAAGAGACAGGAGAGAGGAGTGGAAAGACAGGAGAAGAGAGAGGAGAGACAGGAGAGGAGAAGAGAGACAGGAGAGAGAGGAGAAGACACAGGAGAGAGGAGAAACAGGAGAGAGGTGAGACCGGAGAGGAGAGAAGAGACAGGAGAGAAGAAGAGACAGGAGAGAAGAGACAGGAGAGGAGAAGAGACCGGAGAGAAGAGACAGGAGAGGAGAACAGACAGGAGAGGAGAAGAAACAGGAGAGAGGAGACAGGAGAGGAGAAGAGACAGGAGAGAAGAGAGAGAGGAGAAACAGGAGTGGAGAGAAGAGACAGGAGAGAGGAGTAGAGAGGAGAGAAAGGACAGGAGAAGGGAGAGGAGAGAAGAGATAGGAGAGGAGAAGAGACAGGAGAGAGGAGAAGAGAGGAGAGACACGAGTGGAGAGAAGAGACAGGAGAGAGGAGTGGAGAGACAGGAGAGGAGAAGAGAGACAGGAGAGGAGAGAAAGGAGCAGAGACAGGAGAGTAGAAGAGATACAGGAGAGGAGAAGAGAGGAGAGAAGAGACAGGAGAGGAGATAAAGGAGAGGAGAAGAGACAAGAGAAGAGACAGGAGAGGAGAGACAGGAGAAGAGAGACAGGAAAAGAGACTGGAGAGACGAGATAGGAGAGAAGAGACAGGAGAGAGGAAAAGGGACAGGAGAGAAGAGACAGGAGAGAGGAGTGGAGAGACAGGAGAGGAGAAGAGAGACAGGAGAGGAGAAGAGAGACAGGAGAAGAGAGAGGAGAGAAGAAATCGGAGAGGAGAGACCGGAGAGGAGAGAAGAGAGAGGAGTAGAGAGACAGGAGAGGAGAAGAGACAGGAGAGGAGAGACAGGAGAGGAGAAGAGAGACAGGAGAGGAGAAGAGACAAGAGAAGAGACAGTAGAGGAGAGACAGGATAGGAGAGAAGAGACCGGAGAGAGGAGAGAAGAGACAGGAGAGAGGAGTAGAGAGACAGGAGAGGAGAAGAGAAGAGACAGGAGAGAAGAGAGGAGAGAAGAGACAGGATAGAAGAGACAGGAGAGAAGAGACAGGAGCAGAGAAGAGACGAGAGGAGAAACAGGAGAGAAGAGAGAGGAGAGAAGACACAGGAGAGAGGAGAAGGGAGAGGAGTAGGGAGAGGAGAGAAGAGACAGGAGAGGAGAAGAGACAGTAGAGAAGAGACCACAGAGGAGAGACCAGAGAGAAGAAGAGACAGGAGAGGAGAAAAGAGACAGGAGAAGAGAGGAGAGACAGGAGAGGAGAGAAGAGACAGGAGAGAGGAGAAGGGAGAGAAGAGACAGGAGAGAAAAAGAGACAGGAGAGAAGAGAGAGGAGATGAGAGAGAGGAGAGAAGAGACAGGAGAGAGGAGTGGAGAGACAGGAGAAGAGATAGGAGAAGAGAGAGGAGAGAAGAGACAGGAGAGAAGTGACAGGAGAGGAGAGACAGGAGAGAGGAGTAGAGAGACAGGAGAGGAGAGACAGGAGAGGAGAAGAAAAGAGACAGGAGAGGAGAGAAGGGACAAGATAGAGGAGAAGAGACAGGAGAGAAGAGACAGGAGAGGAGAAGAGACAGGAGAGAAGAAGAGACAGGAGAGAAGAAGAGAGAGGAGACAGGAGAGAAGAGACAGGAGAGGAGAGAAGAAGAGACAGGAGAGAAGAGAGAGGAGAAGAGAGAGATGAGAGACAGGAATGGAGAGAAGAGACTGGAGAGGAGAGACAGGAGAGGAGAAGAGACAGGAGAAGAGAGGAGAGGAGAAGAGACCGGAGAGAAGAGACAGGAGGGGAGAAGAGACCGGAGAGAAGAGACAGGAGGGGAGAAGAGAAAGGAGAGGAGAAGAGACAGGAGAGAGGAGAGAAGAGACAGGAGGGGAGAAGAGAGAGGAGCCAGGAGAGGAGCTGCCTGGAGCCACCTGTACCCCGGGCACACCCTGTGTTACCACATAACCACCCGGAGACACCGGAGAGGACAGACCGGAGAGGAGAAGAGACAGGAGAGGAGAAGAGACAGGAGAGGAGAAGAGAGACAGGAGAGGAGAAGAGAGACAGGAGAGGAGAAGAGACAGGAGAGGAGAGACAGGAGAGGAGAAGAGACAGGAGAGGAGAGACAGGAGAGGAGAAGAGAGACAGAAGGGAGAAGAGACAGGAGAGAAGAGACAGGAGAAGAGAGACAGGAGAGAAGGGAGAAGAGACAGGAGAGAAGGGACAGGAGACAGGAGAGAAGAGAGATGAGAAGAGACCGGAGAGGAAAGACAAGAGAGGAGAGAGGAGAGGAGAAGAGAGACAGGAGAGAAGAGACAGGAGAGAAGAGACAGGAGAGAAGAGACAGGAGAGGAGAGACCGGAGAGGAGAGACAGGAGAGGAGAAGAGACAGGAGTGGAGAGACTGGAGAGGAGAAGAGACAGGAGTGGAGAGACTGGAGAGGAGAAGAGACAGGAGAAGAGAGACAGGAAAGAAGGGAGAGGAGAGAGGTGAAGGGAGAGGAGAGAAGAGACAGGAGAGGAGAGAAGAGACAGGAGAAGAGAGAGGAGAAGGGAGAGAAGAGACAGGAGAGAGGAGAAGGGAGAGAAGAGACAGGAGAGGAGAAGGGAGAGAAGAGAGAGGAGAGACAAGAGTGGAGAGAAGAGACAGGAGAGAGGAGTGGAGAGACAGGAGAAGAGAGAGGAGAGACAGAAGAGGAGAAGAGAGACAGGAGAGAGAGGAGAAGAGAGAAGAGACAGGAGAGGAGAAGAGACAGGAGAGAAGAAGAGACAGGAGCGGAGAGAAGAAGAGACAGGAGAGAGGAGAGAAGAGACAGGAGAGGAGAAGAGACCGGAGAGAAGAGACAGGAGAGGAGAAGAGACCGGAGAGGAGAAGAGACAGGAGCGAGGAGCCAGGAGAGGAGCCACCCGGAGCCACCTGTACCCAGGGCACACCCAGTGTTACCACATAACCACCCGGAGACACCGGAGAGGAGAAGAGACAGGAGACAGGAGAGGAGAGGCAGGAGAGAGGAGAGGAGAGGCAGGAGAGGAGAAGAGACAGGAGAGGAGAGACCGGAGAGGAGAGGAGAAGAGAGAGAGAAGAGAGAGGAGAAGAGAGAGGAGAGACCGGAGAGGAGAGACAGGAGAGGAGAGAAGAGACAGGAGAGAAGAAGAGACAGGAGAGAAGAGACAGGAGAAGAGAAGAGACAGGAGAGAAGAAGAGACAGGAGAGGAGAGAAGAAGAGACAGGAGAGAGGAGAGAAGAGACAGGAGAGGAGAAGAGACCGGAGAGAACAGACAGGAGAGGAGAAGAGAGAGGAGCCAGGAGAGGAGCCGCCCGGAGCCACCTGTACCCAGGGCACACCCAGTGTTACCACATAACTACCCAGAGACACCGGAGTGGAGAGACCGGAGAGGAGAAGAGAGAGGAGAGGAGAGACAGGAGAAGAGACAGGAGAGGAGAAGAGACACGAGAGGAGAGACAGGAGAAGAGACAGGAGAGGAGAGACAGGAGAGGAGAGAAGAGACAGGAGAAAAAACAGGAGAGAAGGGACAGGAGAGAAGAGACAGGAGAGGAGAGACAGGAGAGGAGAAGAGAGACAGGAGAGGAGAAGAGACAAGAGAAGAGACAGTAGAGGAGAGACAGGATAGGAGAGAAGAGACCGGAGAGAGGAGAGAAGAGACAGGAGAGAGGAGTAGAGAGACAGGAGAGGAGAAGAGAAGAGACAGGAGAGAAGAGAGGAGAGAAGAGACAGGATAGAGGAGAAGAGACAGGAGAGAAGAGACAGGAGCAGAGAAGAGACGAGAGGAGAAACAGGAGAGAAGAGAGAGGAGAGAAGACACAGGAGAGAGGAGAAGGGAGAGGAGAAGGGAGAGGAGAGAAGAGACAGGAGAGGAGAAGAGACAGTAGAGAAGAGACCACAGAGGAGAGACCGGAGAGAAGAAGAGACAGGAGAGGAGAAAAGAGACAGGAGAAGAGAGGAGAGACAGGAGAGGAGAGAAGAGACAGGAGAGAGGAGAAGGGAGAGAAGAGACAGGAGAGAAAAAGAGACAGGAGAGAAGAGAGAGGAGAAGAGAGAGAGGAGAGAAGAGACAGGAGAGAGGAGTGGAGAGACAGGAGAAGAGATAGGAGAAGAGAGAGGAGAGAAGAGACAGGAGAGAAGTGACAGGAGAGGAGAGACAGGAGAGGAGAGACAGGAGAGGAGAAGAAAAGAGACAGGAGAGGAGAGAAGGGACAAGATAGAGGAGAAGAGACAGGAGAGAAGAGACAGGAGAGGAGAAGAGACAGGAGAGAAGAAGAGACAGGAGAGAAGAAGAGAGAGGAGACAGGAGAGAAGAGACAGGAGAGGAGAGAAGAAGAGACAGGAGAGAAGAGAGAGGAGAAGAGAGAGATGAGAGACAGGAGTGGAGAGAAGAGACTGGAGAGGAGAGACAGGAGAGGAGAAGAGACAGGAGAAGAGAGGAGAGGAGAAGAGACAGGAGAGGAGAAGAGACCGGAGAGAAGAGACAGGAGGGGAGAAGAGACCGGAGAGAAGAGACAGGAGGGGAGAAGAGAAAGGAGAGGAGAAGAGACAGGAGAGAGGAGAGAAGAGACAGGAGGGGAGAAGAGAGAGGAGCCAGGAGAGGAGCTGCCTGGAGCCACCTGTACCCCGGGCACACCCTGTGTTACCACATATCCACCCGGAGACACCGGAGAGGACAGACCGGAGAGGAGAAGAGACAGGAGAGGAGAAGAGAGACAGGAGAGGAGAAGAGAGACAGGAGAGGAGAAGAGACAGGAGAGGAGAGACAGGAGAGGAGAAGAGACAGGAGAGGAGAGACAGGAGAGGACAAGAGAGACAGAAGGGAGAAGAGACAGGAGAGAAGAGACAGGAGAAGAGAGACAGGAGAGAAGGGAGAAGAGACAGGAGAGAAGGGACAGGAGACAGGAGAGAAGAGAGATGAGAAGAGACCGGAGAGGAAAGACAGGAGAGGAGAGAGGAGAGGAGAAGAGAGACAGGAGAGAAGAGACAGGAGAGAAGAGACAGGAGAGAAGAGACAGGAGAGGAGAGACCGGAGAGGAGAGACAGGAGAGGAGAAGAGACAGGAGTGGAGAGACTGGAGAGGAGAAGAGACAGGAGTGGAGAGACTGGAGAGGAGAAGAGACAGGAGAAGAGAGACAGGAAAGAAGGGAGAGGAGAGAGGTGAAGGGAGAGGAGAGAAGAGACAGGAGAGGAGAGAAGAGACAGGAGAAGAGAGAGGAGAAGGGAGAGAAGAGACAGGAGAGAGGAGAAGGGAGAGAAGAGACAGGAGAGGAGAAGGGAGAGAAGAGAGGAGAAGAGGAGGAGAGACAAGAGTGGAGAGAAGAGACAGGAGAGAGGAGTGGAGAGACAGGAGAAGAGAGAGGAGAGACAGAAGAGGAGAAGAGAGACAGGAGAGAGAGGAGAAGAGAGAAGAGACAGGAGAGGAGAAGAGACAGGAAAGAAGAAGAGACAGGAGCGGAGAGAAGAAGAGACAGGAGAGAGGAGAGAAGAGACAGGAGAGGAGAAGAGACCGGAGAGAAGAGACAGGAGAGGAGAAGAGACCGGAGAGGAGAAGAGACAGGAGCGAGGAGCCAGGAGAGGAGCCACCCGGAGCCACCTGTACCCAGGGCACACCCAGTGTTACCACATAACCACCCGGAGACACCGGAGAGGAGAAGAGACAGGAGACAGGAGAGGAGAGGCAGGAGAGAGGAGAGGAGAAGAGACAGGAGAGGAGAGACCGGAGAGGAGAGGAGAAGAGAGAGGAGAAGAGAGAGGAGAGACCGGAGAGGAGAGAAGAGACAGGAGAGAAGAAGAGACAGGAGAGAAGAGACAGGAGAAGAGAAGAGACAGGAGAGAAGAAGAGACAGGAGAGGAGAGAAGAAGAGACAGGAGAGAGGAGAGAAGAGACAGGAGAGGAGAAGAGACCGGAGAGAACAGACAGGAGAGGAGAAGAGAGAGGAGCCAGGAGAGGAGCCGCCCGGAGCCACCTGTACCCAGGGCACACCCAGTGTTACCACATAACTACCCAGAGACACCGGAGTGGAGAGACCGGAGAGGAGAAGAGAGAGGAGAGGAGAGACAGGAGAAGAGACAGGAGAGGAGAAGAGACACGAGAGGAGAGACAGGAGAGGAGAAGAGAGACAGGAGAGGAGAGACAGGAGAGAAGAGACAGGAGAGGAGATACAGGAGAGGAGAGAAGAGACAGGAGAGGAGAGAAGAGACAGGAGAAAAAACAGGAGAGAAGGGACAGGAGAGAAGAGACAGGAGAGGAGAGAAGAGACAGGAGAGGAGAGAAGAAGAGACACGAGAGGAGAGACAGGAGAAGAGACAGGAGAGGAGAGACAGGAGAGGAGAGAAGAGACAGGAGAAAAAACAGGAGAGAAGGGACAGGAGAGAAGAGACAGGAGAGGAGAGAAGAGACAGGAGAGGAGAGAAGAAGAGACAGGAGAGGAGAGAAGAAGAGACAGGAGAGAGGAGAGAAGAGACAAGAGAGGAGAGAAGAGACAGGAGAGGAGAAGAGACAGGAGAGGAGAAGAGAGACAGGAGAGGAGAAGAGACGAGAGGAGAGACAGGAGAGAAGAGACAGAAGAGAGGAGAGAAGGGACAGGAGAGAGGAGAAGGGAGAGGAGAAGAAACAGGAGAGAGGAGACAGGAGAGGAGAAGAGAGAGAGGAGAGACAGGAGTCGAGAGAAGAGACAGGAGAGAGGAGTAGAGAGGAGAGAAGAGAGGAGAGAAAGGACAGGAGAAGGGAGAGGAGAGAAGAGATAGGAGAGGAGAAGAGACAGGAGAGAGGAGAAGAGAGGAGAGACACGAGTGGAGAGAAGAGACAGGAGAGAGGAGTGGAGAGACAGGAGAGGAGAAGAGAGACAGGAGAGGAGAAGAGAGGAGAGGAGAGAAGAGACAGGAGAGAAGTGACAGGAGAGGAGAGAAAGGAGCAGAGACAGGAGAGGAGAAGAGATACAGGAGAGGAGAAGAGAGGAGAGAAGAGACAGGAGAGGAGATACAGGAGAGGAGAAGAGACAAGAGAAGAGACAGGAGAAGAGAGACAGGAAAAGAGACAGGAGAGACGAGATAGGAGAGAAGAGACAGGAGAGAGGAAAAGGGACAGGAGAGAAGAGACAGGAGAGAGGAGTGGAGAGACAGGAGAGGAGAAGAGAGACAGGAGAGGAGAAGAGAGACAGGAGAAGAGAGAGGAGAGAAGAAACCGGAGAGGAGAGACCGGAGAGGAGAGAAGAGAGAGGAGTAGAGAGACAGGAGAGGAGAAGAGACAGGAGAGGAGAGACAGGAGAGGAGAAGAGAGACAGGAGAGGAGAAGAGACAAGAGAAGAGACAGTAGAGGAGAGACAGGATAGGAGAGAAGAGACCGGAGAGAGGAGAGAAGAGACAGAAGAGAGGAGTAGAGAGACAGGAGAGGAGAAGAGAAGAGACAGGAGAGAAGAGAGGAGAGAAGAGACAGGATAGAGGAGAAGAGACAGGAGAGAAGAGACAGGAGCAGAGAAGAGATGAGACGAGAAACAGGAGAGAAGAGAGAGGAGAGAAGACACAGGAGAGAGGAGAAGAGAGAAGGGAGAGGAGAAGGGAGAGGAGAGAAGACACAGGAGAGGAGAAAAGAGACAGGAGAAGAGAGGAGAGACAGGAGAGGAGAGAAGAGACAGGAGAGAGAGGAGAGACAGGAGAGAAGAGAGAGGAGAAGAGAGAGAGGAGAGACAGGAGTGGAGAGACAGGAGAGGAGAAGAGACAGGAGAGGAGAGACAGGAGAGGAGAAGAGAGACAGGAGAGGAGAAGAGAGACAGGAGAAGAGAGAGGAGAGAAAAAAACGGAGAGGAGAGACCGGAGAGGAGAGAAGAGAGAGGAGTAGAGAGACAGGAGAGGAGAAGAGACAGGAGAGGAGAGACAGGAGAGGAGAAGAGAGACAGAAGAGGAGAAGAGACAGGAGAGGAGAGACAGGAGAGGAGAAGAGAGACAGGAGAGGAGAAGAGAGAGGAGAGGAGAAGGGAGAGGAGAGGAGAAGAGAGACAGGAGAGGAGAAGAGACAGGAGAGGAGAAGAGAGAGGAGAGGAGAAGAGAGAGGAGAGGAGAAGAGAGACAGGAGAGGAGAAGAGAGACAGGAGAGGAGAAGAGACAGGAGAGGAGAAGAGAGGAGAGGAGAAGAGAGACAGGAGAGGAGAAGAGAGACAGGAGAGGAGAAGAGACAGGAGAGGAGAGACAGGAGAGGAGAAGAGACAGGAGAGGAGAGACAGGAGAGGAGAAGAGAGACAGAAGGGAGAAGAGACAGGAGAGAAGAGACAGGAGAAGAGAGACAGGAGAGAAGGGAGAAGAGACAGGAGAGAAGGGACAGGAGACAGGAGAGAAGAGAGATGAGAAGAGACCGGAGAGGAAAGACAGGAGAGGAGAGAGGAGAGGAGAAGAGAGACAGGAGAGGAGAAGAGACAGGAGAGAAGAGACAGGAGAGGAGAGACAGGAGAGAAGAGACAGGAGAGAAGAGACAGGAGAGAAGAGACCGGAGAGGAGAGACAGGAGAGGAGAAGAGACAGGAGTGGAGAGACTGGAGAGGAGAAGAGACAGGAAAGAAGGGAGAGGAGAGAGGTGAAGGGAGAGGAGAGAAGAGACAGGAGAGGAGAGAAGAGACAGGAGAAGAGAGAGGAGAAGGGAGAGAAGAGACAGGAGAGAGGAGAAGGGAGAGAAGAGACAGGAGAGGAGAAGGGAGAGAAGAGAGAGGAGAAGAGAGAGGAGAGACAAGAGTGGAGAGAAGAGACAGGAGAGAGGAGTGGAGAGACAGTGGAAGAGAGAGGAGAGACAGAAGAGGAGAAGAGAGACAGGAGAGAGGAGTGGAGAGACAGGAGAAGAGAGAGGAGAGACAGAAGAGGAGAAGAGAGACAGGAGAGAGAGGAGAAGAGAGAGAGGAGAAGAGAGAAGAGACAGGACAGGAGAGGAGACAGGAGAGAAGAAGAGACAGGAGCGGAGAGAAGAAGAGACAGGAGAGAGGAGAGAAGAGACAGGAGAGGAGAAGAGACCGGAGAGAAGAGACAGGAGAGGAGAAGAGACAGGAGAAGAGAAGAGACAGGAGCGAGGAGCCAGGAGAGGAGCCACCCGGAGCCACCTGTACCCAGGGCACACCCAGTGTTACCACATAACTACCCGGAGACACCGGAGAGGAGAAGAGACAGGAGAGAGGAGAGGAGAGGCAGGAGAGAGGAGAGGAGAGGCAGGAGAGGAGAAGAGACAGGAGAGGAGAGACAGGAGAGGAGAAGAGAGACAGAAGAGAGAGGAGAAGAGAGAGGAGAGACCGGAGAGGAGAGACCGGAGAGGAGAGAAGAGACAGGAGAGAAGAAGAGACAGGAGAGAAGAGACAGGAGAAGAGAAGAGACAGGAGAGAAGAAGAGACAGGAGAGGAGAGAAGAGAAAGGAGAGAGGAGAGAAGAGACAGGAGAGGAGAAGAGACCGGAGAGAACAGACAGGAGAGGTGAAGAGAGAGGAGCCAGGAGAGGAGCCGCCCGGAGCCACCTGTACCCAGGGCACACCCAGTGTTACCACATAACCACCCAGAGACACCGGAGTGGAGAGACCGGAGAGGAGAAGAGAGAGGAGAGGAGAGACAGGAGAAGAGACAGGAGAGGAGAAGAGACACGAGAGGAGAGACAGGAGAAGAGACAGGAGAGGAGAGACAGGAGAGGAGAGAAGAGACAGGAGAAAAAACAGGAGAGAAGGGACAGGAGAGAGGATAAGGGACAGGAGAGGAGAGACAGGAGAGGAGAGAAGAGACAAGAGAGGAGAGAAGAGACAGGAGAGGATAAGAGACAGGAGAGGAGAAGAGACGAGAGGAGAGACAGGAGAGAAGAGACAGGAGAGAAGAGACAGGAGAGGAGAGAAGAGAGACAGGAGAGGAGAGAAGAGACAGGAGAGGATAAGAGACAGGAGAGGAGAAGAGAGACAGAGGAGAAGAGACGAGAGGAGAGACAGGAGAGAAGAGACAGAAGAGAGGAGAGAAGGGACAGGAGAGAGGAGAAGGGAGAGGAGAAGAAACAGGAGAGAGGAGAGAAGGGACAGGAGAGGATAAGAGACAGGAGAGGAGAAGAGAGACAGGAGAGGAGAAGAGACGAGAGGAGAGACAGGAGAGAAGAGACAGAAGAGAGAGGAGAAGAAACAGGAGAGAGGAGACAGGAGAGGAGAAGAGAGAGAGGAGAGACAGGAGTCGAGAGAAGAGACAGGAGAGAGTAGTAGAGAGGAGAGAAGAGAGGAGAGAAAGGACAGGAGAAGGGAGAGGAGAGAAGAGATAGGAGAGGAGAAGAGACAGGAGAGAGGAGAAGAGAGGAGAGACACGAGTGGAGAGAAGAGACAGGAGAGAGGAGTGGAGAGACAGGAGAGGAGAAGAGAGACAGGAAAGGAGAAGAGAGGAGAGAAGAGACAGGAGAGGAGAGAAAGGAGCAGAGACAGGAGAGGAGAAGAGATACAGGAGAGGAGAAGAGAGGAGAGAAGAGACAGGAGAGGAGATACAGGAGAGGAGAAGAGACAAGAGAAGAGACAGGAGAAGAGAGACAGGAAAAGAGACAGGAGAGACGAGATAGGAGAGAAGAGACAGGAGAGAGGAAAAGGGACAGGAGAGAAGAGACAGGAGAGAGGAGTGGAGAGACAGGAGAGGAGAAGAGAGACAGGAGAAGAGAGAGGAGAGAAGAGACAGGAGAGGAGAGACAGGAGAGGAGAGAAGAGAGAGGAGTAGAGAGACAGGAGAGGAGAAGAGACGGGAGAGGAGAGACAGGAGAGGAGAAGAGACAAGAGAAGAGACAGTAGAGGAGAGACAGGATAGGAGAGAAGAGACAGGAGAGAAGAGACCGGAGAGAGGAGTAGAGAGACAGGAGAGGAGAAGAGAAGAGACAGGAGAGAAGGGACAGGAGAGAGGAGAAGGGAGAGAAGAGACAGGAGAGAAGAGACAGGAGAGGAGAGACAGGAGCAGAGAAGAGACGAGAGGAGAAACAGGAGAGAAGAGAGAGGAGAGAAGACACAGGAGAGAGGAGAAGAGAGAAGGGAGAGGAGAAGGGAGAAGAGAGGAGAGACAGGAGAGGAGAGAAGAGACAGGAGAGAGGAGAGAGGAGAAGAGAGAGAGGAGAGACAGGAGTGGAGAGACAGGAGAGGAGAAGAGAGACAGAAGAGGAGAAGAGACAGGAGAGGAGAAGAGAGACAGGAGAAGAGAGAGGAGAGAAAAAAACGGAGAGGAGAGACCGGAGAGGAGAGAAGAGAGAGGAGTAGAGAGACAGGAGAGGAGAAGAGACAGGAGAGGAGAGACAGGAGAGGAGAAGAGAGACAGAAGAGACAGGAGAGGAGAGACAGGAGAGGAGAAGAGAGACAGGAGAGGAGAAGAGAGAGGAGAGGAGAAGGGGGAGGAGAGGAGAAGAGAGACAGGAGAGGAGAAGAGACAGGAGAGGAGAAGAGAGAGGAGAGGAGAAGAGAGACAGGAGAGGAGAAGAGATACAGGAGAGGAGAAGAGACAGGAGAGGAGAAGAGAGAGGAAAGGAGAAGAGAGACAGGAGAGGAGAAGAGAGACAGGAGAGGAGAAGAGACAGGAGAGGAGAGACAGGAGAGGAGAAGAGACAGGAGAGGAGAGACAGGAGAGGAGAAGAGAGACAGAAGGGAGAAGAGACAGGAGAGAAGAGACAGGAGAAGAGAGACAGGAGAGAATGGAGAAGAGACAGGAGAGAAGGGACAGGAGACAGGAGAGAAGAGAGAGGAGAAGAGACCGGAGAGGAAAGACAGGAGAGGAGAGAGGAGAAGAGAAGAGAGACAGGAGAGGAGAAGAGACAGGAGAGAAGAGACAGGAGAGGAGAGACAGGAGAGAAGAGACAGGAGAGAAGAGACCGGAGAGGAGAGACCGGAGAGGAGAGACAGGAGAGGAGAAGAGACAGGAGTGGAGAGACTGGAGAGGAGAAGAGACAGGAAAGAAGGGAGAGGAGAGAGGTGAAGGGAGAGGAGAGAAGAGACAGGAGAGGAGAGAAGAGACAGGAGAAGAGAGAGGAGAAGGGAGAGAAGAGACAGGAGAGAGGAGACGGGAGAGAAGAGACAGGAGAGGAGAAGGGAGAGAAGAGAGAGGAGAAGAGAGAGGAGAAACAAGAGTGGAGAGAAGAGACAGGAGAGAGGAGTGGAGAGACAGGAGAAGAGAGAGGAGAGACAGAAGAGGAGAAGAGAGACAGGAGAGAGAGGAGAAGAGAGACAGGAGAGAGAGGAGAAAAGAGAAGAGACAGGAGAGGAGAAGAGACAGGAGAGAAGAAGAGACAGGAGCGGAGAGAAGAAGAGACAGGAGAGAGGAGAGAAGAGACAGGAGAGGAGAAGAGACCGGAGAGAAGAGACAGGAGAGGAGAAGAGACAGGAGAGGAGAAGAGACAGGAGCGAGGAGCCAGGAGAGGAGCCACCCGGAGCCACCTGTACCCAGGGCACACCCAGTGTTACCACATAACCACCCGGAGACACCGGAGAGGAGAAGAGACAGGAGAGAGGAGAGGAGAGGCAGGAGAGAGGAGAGGAGAGGCAGGAGAGGAGAAGAGACAGGAGAGGAGAGACCGGAGAGGAGAGGAGAAGAGAGACAGAAGAGAGAGGAGAAGAGAGAGGAGAGACCGGAGAGGAGAGACCGGAGAGGAGAGAAGAGACAGGAGAGAAGAAGAGACAGGAGAGAAGAGACAGGAGAAGAGAAGAGACAGGAGAGAAGAAGAGACAGGAGAGAAGAGAGAGGAGAGAAGAGACAGGAGAGAGGAGTAGAGAGACAGGAGAGGAGAAGAGAAGAGACAGGAGAGAAGGGACAGGAGAGAGGAGAATGGAGAGAAGAGACAGGAGAGAAGAGACAGGAGAGGAGAGACAGGAGCAGAGAAGAGACGAGAGGAGAAACAGGAGAGAAGAGAGAGGAGAGAAGACACAGGAGAGAGGAGAAGAGAGAAGGGAGAGGAGAAGGGAGAGGAGAGAAGAGACAGGAGAGGAGAAAAGAGACAGGAGAAGAGAGGAGAGACAGGAGAGGAGAGAAGAGACAGGAGAGAGGAGAAGGGAGAGAAGAGACAGGAGAGAAAAAGAGACAGGAGAGAAGAGAGAGGAGAAGAGAGAGAGGAGAGACAGGAGTGGAGAGACAGGAGAGGAGAAGAGAGACAGAAGAGGAGAAGAGACAGGAGAGGAGAAGAGAGACAGGAGAGGAGAAGAGAGACAGGAGAAGAGAGAGGAGAGAAAAAACCGGAGAGGAGAGACCGGAGAGGAGAGAAGAGAGAGGAGTAGAGAGACAGGAGAGGAGAAGAGACAGGAGAGGAGAGACAGGAGAGGAGAAGAGAGACAGAAGAGACAGGAGAGGAGAGACAGGAGAGGAGAAGAGAGACAGGAGAGGAGAAGAGAGAGGAGAGGAGAAGGGGGAGGAGAGGAGAAGAGAGACAGGAGAGGAGAAGAGACAGGAGAGGAGAGACAGGAGAGGAGAAGAGAGACAGGAGAGGAGAAGAGACAAGAGAAGAGACAGTAGAGGAGAGACAGGATAGGAGAGAAGAGACCGGAGAGAGGAGAGAGGAGAGAGGAGTAGAGAGACAGGAGAGGAGAAGAGAAGAGACAGGAGAGAAGAGAGGAGAGAAGAGACAGGATAGAGGAGAAGAGACAGGAGAGAAGAGACAGGAGCAGAGAAGAGACGAGAGGAGAAACAGGAGAGAGGAGAGAAGACACAGGAGAGAGGAGAAGAGAGAAGGGAGAGGAGAAGGGAGAGGAGAGAAGAGACAGGAGAGGAGAAAAGAGACAGGAGAAGAGAGAGGAGAGAGACAGGAGAGAAGAAGAGAGGAGAGAAGAGACAGGAGAGAAGTGACAGGAGAGGAGAGACAGGAGAGAGGAGTAGAGAGACAGGAGAGGAGAAGAGAGACAGGAGAGGAGAAGAGACAGGAGAGAGGAGAAGAGAGGAGAGACACGAGTGGAGAGAAGAGACAGGAGAGAGGAGTGGAGAGACAGGAGAGGAGAAGAGAGACAGGAGAGGAGAAGAGAGGAGAGAAGAGACAGGAGAGAAGTGACAGGAGAGGAGAGAAAGGAGCAGAGACAGGAGAGCAGAAGAGATACAGGAGAGGAGAAGAGAGGAGAGAAGAGACAGGAGAGGAGATACAGGAGAGGAGAAGAGACAAGAGAAGAGACAGGAGAAGAGAGACAGGAAAAGAGACAGGAGAGACGAGATAGGAGAGAAGAGACAGGAGAGAGGAAAAGGGACAGGAGAGAAGAGACAGGAGAGAGGAGTGGAGAGACAGGAGAGGAGAAGAGAGACAGGAGAGGAGAAGAGAGACAGGAGAAGAGAGAGGAGAGAAGAAACCGGAGAGGAGAGACCGGAGAGGAGAGAAGAGAGAGGAGTAGAGAGACAGGAGAGGAGAAGAGACAGGAGAGGAGAAGAGACAAGAGAAGAGACAGTAGAGGAGAGACAGGATAGGAGAGAAGAGACCGGAGAGAGGAGAGAAGAGACAGGAGAGAGGAGTAGAGAGACAGGAGAGGAGAAGAGAAGAGACAGGAGAGAAGAGAGGAGAGAAGAGACAGGATAGAGGAGAAGAGACAGGAGAGAAGAGACAGGAGCAGAGAAGAGACGAGAGGAGAAACAGGAGAGAAGAGAGAGGAGAGAAGACACAGGAGAGAGGAGAAGAGAGAAGGGAGAGGAGAAGGGAGAGGAGAGAAGAGACAGGAGAGGAGAAAAGAGACAGGAGAAGAGAGAGGAGAGAGACAGGAGAGAAGAAGAGAGGAGAGAAGAGACAGGAGAGAAGTGACAGGAGAGGAGAGACAGGAGAGAGGAGTAGAGAGACAGGAGAGGAGAAGAGAGACAGGAGAGGAGAAGAGACAGGAGAGGAGAAGAAAAGAGACAGGAGAGAAGAGAGGAGAGAAGGGACAAGATAGAGGAGAAGAGACAGGAGAGAAGAGACAGGAGAGGAGAAGAGACAGGAGAGAAGAAGACACAGGAGAGGGGAGAAGAGAAAAGGGACAGGAAAGAGGAGAAGGGAGAGGAGAGATGAGACAGGAGAGAAGAGACAGGAGAGGAGAGAAGAAGAGAGAGGAGACAGAAGAGAAGAAGAGACAGGAGAGAAGAGAGAGGAGAAGAGAGAGATGAGAGACAGGAGTGGAGAAGAGACAGGAGAGGAGAGACAGGAGAGGAGAAGAGACGAGAGAAGAGAGACAGGTGAGAGGAGTAGAGAGACAGGAGAGGAGAAGAGACAGGAGAGGAGAGACAGGAGAGGAGAAGAGACGAGAGAAGAGAGACAGGAGAGAAGAGAGAGGAGAGAAGGGAGAGGAGAAGGAAGAGGAGAGAAGAGACAGGAGAGGAGAGAAGAGACAGGAGAAGAGAGGAGAGACAGGAGAAGAGAGGAGAGACAGGAAAAGAGAGGAGAGACAGGAGAAGAGAGAGGAGAGACAGGAGAAGAGAGAGGAGAGAAGAGACAGGAGAGAGAAGGGAGAGTAGAGACAGGAGAGGAGAAGAGACAAGAGAGAGGAGAAGAGAGAGAGGAGAGACAGAAGTGGAGAGAAGAGACAGGAGAGAGGAGTGGAGAGTCAGGAGAAGAGAGAGGAGAGAGACAGGAGAGAAGAAGAGGAGAGAAGAGACAGGAGAGAAGAGACAGGAGAGAAGAAGAGAGGAGAGAAGAGACAGGAGAGAAGAAGAGAGGAGAGAAGAGACAGGAGAGAAGAGACAGGAGAGAAGAGACAGGAGAGAAGTGACAGGAGAGGAGAGAAAGGAGAGGAGAAGAGACAGGAGAGAGGAGAGAAGAGACAGGAGAGAGGAGTAGAGAGACAGGAGAGGAGAAGAGGGACAGGAGAGGAGAGACAGGAGAGCAGAGACAGGAGAGGAGAGACAGGAGAGAAGGGACAGGATAGAGGAGAAGAGACAGGAGAGAAGAGACAGGAGCGGAGAAGAGACGAGAGGAGAAACAGGAGAGAGGAGAGAAGACACAGGAGAGAGGAGAACAGAGAAGGGACAGGAAAGAGGAGAAGGGAGAGGAGAGAAGAGACAGGAGAGAAGAAACAGAAGAGAAGAGACAGGAGAGAGGAGAAGGGACAGGAGAGAAGAGACAGGAGAGGAGAGAGAGGAGTCAGGAGAGGAGAAGAGACAGGAGAGAAGAGAGAGGAGAAGAGAGAGATGAGAGACAGGAGTGGAGAGAAGAGAGAGGAGTAGAGAGACAGGAGAGGAGAGAAGAGACGAGAGAAGAGAGACAGGAGAGAAGGGAGAGGAGAAGGGAGAGGAGAGAAGAGACAGGAGAGGAGAGAAGAGACAGGAGAAGAGAGAAGAGACAGGAGAAGAGAGAAGAGACAGGAGAAGAGAGGAGAGACAGTAGAGGAGAGAAGAGACAGGAGAGAGGAGAAGGGAGAGAAGAGACAGGAGAGGAAAAGAGACAGGAGAGGAGAAGAGACAGGAGAGAGGAGAAGAGAGAGAGGAGAGACAGGAGTGGAGAGAAGAGACAGGAGAAAGGAGAGAAGAAGAGACAGGAGAGGAGAGAAGAGACTGGAGAGGAGAGAAGAGACAGGAGAGGAGAAGAGAGAGGAGACAGGAGAGGAGAAGAGAGAGGAGACAGGAGAGGAGAAGAGAGAGGAGACAAGAGAAGAGAGGAGACAGGAGAGGAGAAGAGAGACAGGAGTGCAGAGAAGAGACAGGAGAGGAAAGACAGGAGAAGAGAGGAGAGAAGAGACAGGAGAGGAGAGACAGGAGAGAAGAGACAGGAGAGAAGAGACCGGAGAGGAGAGACCGGAGAGGAGAGACAGGAGAGGAGAAGAGACAGGAGTGGAGAGACTGGAGAGGAGAAGAGACAGGAAAGAAGGGAGAGGAGAGAGGTGAAGGGAGAGGAGAGAAGAGACAGGAGAGGAGAGAAGAGACAGGAGAAGAGAGAGGAGAAGGGAGAGAAGAGACAGGAGAGAGGAGAAGGGAGAGTAGAGACAGGAGAGGAGAAGGGAGAGAAGAGAGAGGAGAAGAGAGAGGAGAGACAAGAGTGGAGAGAAGAGACAGGAGAGAGGAGTGGAGAGACAGGAGAAGAGAGAGGAGAGACAGAAGAGGAGAAGAGAGACAGGAGAGAGAGGAGAAGAGAGACAGGAGAGAGAGGAGAAGAGAGAAGAGACAGGAGAGGAGAAGAGACAGGAGAGAAGAAGAGACAGGAGCGGAGAGAAGAAGAGAGAGGAGAGAAGAGACAGGAGAGGAGAAGAGACCGGAGAGAAGAGACAGGAGAGGAGAAGAGACAGGAGAGGAGAAGAGACAGGAGCGAGGAGCCACCCGGAGCCACCTGTACCCAGGGCACACCCAGTGTTACCACATAACCACCCGGAGACACCGGAGAGGAGAAGAGACAGGAGAGAGGAGAGGAGAGGCAGGAGAGAGGAGAGGAGAGGCAGGAGAGGAGAAGAGACAGGAGAGGAGAGACCGGAGAGGAGAGGAGAAGAGAGACAGAAGAGAGAGGAGAAGAGAGAGGAGAGACCGGAGAGGAGAGACCGGAGAG
Organism: Phyllobates terribilis; assembly: GCF_046119375.1. Classification (NCBI taxonomy): domain Eukaryota; kingdom Metazoa; phylum Chordata; class Amphibia; order Anura; family Dendrobatidae; genus Phyllobates; species Phyllobates terribilis. Next base: position 564,099 of record NW_027363600.1, on the reverse strand, counting down.
GAGAGAAGAGACAGGAGAGAAGAAGAGACAGGAGAGAAGAGACAGGAGAAGAGAAGAGACAGGAGAGAAGAAGAGACAGGAGAGAAGAGACCGGAGAGAGGAGAGAAGAGACAGGAGAGAGGAGTAGAGAGACAGGAGAGGAGAAGAGAAGAGACAGGAGAGAAGGGACAGGAGAGAGGAGAAGGGAGAGAAGAGACAGGAGAGAAGAGACAGGAGAGGAGAGACAGGAGCAGAGAAGAGACGAGAGGAGAAACAGGAGAGGAGAGAAGACACAGGAGAGAGGAGAAGAGAGAAGGGAGAGGAGAAGGGAGAGGAGAGAAGAGACAGGAGAGGAGAAAAGAGACAGGAGAAGAGAGGAGAGACAGGAGAGGAGAGAAGAGACAGGAGAGAGGAGAAGGGAGAGAAGAGACAGGAGAGAAAAAGAGACAGGAGAGAAGAGAGAGGAGAAGAGAGAGAGGAGAGACAGGAGTGGAGAGACAGGAGAGGAGAAGAGAGACAGAAGAGGAGAAGAGACAGGAGAGGAGAAGAGAGACAGGAGAGGAGAAGAGAGACAGGAGAAGAGAGAGGAGAGAAAAAACCGGAGAGGAGAGAAGAGAGAGGAGTAGAGAGACAGGAGAGGAGAAGAGACAGGAGAGGAGAGACAGGAGAGGAGAAGAGAGACAGAAGAGACAGGAGAGGAGAGACAGGAGAGGAGAAGAGAGACAGGAGAGGAGAAGAGAGAGGAGAGGAGAAGGGGGAGGAGAGGAGAAGAGAGACAGGAGAGGAGAAGAGACAGGAGAGGAGAAGAGAGAGGAGAGGAGAAGAGAGACAGGAGAGGAGAAGAGAGACAGGAGAGGAGAAGAGACAGGAGAGGAGAAGAGAGAGGAGAGGAGAAGAGAGACAGGAGAGGAGAAGAGAGACAGGAGAGGAGAAGAGACAGGAGAGGAGAGACAGGAGAGGAGAAGAGACAGGAGAGGAGAGACAGGAGAGGAGAAGAGAGACAGAAGGGAGAAGAGACAGGAGAGAAGAGACAGGAGAAGAGAGACAGGAGAGAAGGAAGAAGAGACAGGAGAGAAGGGACAGGAGACAGGAGAGAAGAGAGAGGAGAAGAGACCGGAGAGGAAAGACAGGAGAGGAGAGAGGAGAAGAGAAGAGAGACAGGAGAGGAGAAGAGACAGGAGAGAAGAGACAGGAGAGGAGAGACAGGAGAGAAGAGACAGGAGAGAAGAGACCGGAGAGGAGAGACCGGAGAGGAGAGACAGGAGAGGAGAAGAGACAGGAGTGGAGAGACTGGAGAGGAGAAGAGACAGGAAAGAAGGGAGAGGAGAGAGGTGAAGGGAGAGGAGAGAAGAGACAGGAGAGGAGAGAAGAGACAGGAGAAGAGAGAGGAGAAGGGAGAGAAGAGACAGGAGAGGAGAAGGGAGAGAAGAGAGAGGAGAAGAGAGAGGAGAGACAAGAGTGGAGAGAAGAGACAGGAGAGAGGAGTGGAGAGACAGGAGAAGAGAGAGGAGAGACATAAGAGGAGAAGAGAGACAGGAGAGAGAGGAGAAGAGAGACAGGAGAGAGAGGAGAAGAGAGAAGAGACAGGAGAGGAGAAGAGACAGGAGAGAAGAAGAGACAGGAGCGGAGAGAAGAAGAGACAGGAGAGAGGAGAGAAGAGACAGGAGAGGAGAAGAGACCGGAGAGAAGAGACAGGAGAGGAGAAGAGACAGGAGAGGAGAAGAGACAGGAGCGAGGAGCCAGGAGAGGAGCCACCCGGAGCCACCTGTACCCAGGGCACACCCAGTGTTACCACATAACCACCCGGAGACACCGGAGAGGAGAAGAGACAGGAGAGAGGAGAGGAGAGGCAGGAGAGAGGAGAGGAGAGGCAGGAGAGGAGAAGAGACAGGAGAGGAGAGACCGGAGAGGAGAGGAGAAGAGAGACAGAAGAGAGAGGAGAGACCGGAGAGGAGAGACCGGAGAGGAGAGAAGAGACAGGAGAGAAGAAGAGACAGGAGAGAAGAGACAGGAGAAGAGAAGAGACAGGAGAGAAGAAGAGACAGGAGAGGAAAGAAGAGAAAGGAGAGAGGAGAGAAGAGACAGGAGAGGAGAAGAGACCGGAGAGAACAGACAGGAGAGGAGAAGAGAGAGGAGCCAGGAGAGGAGCCGCCCGGAGCCACCACATAACTACCCAGAGACACCAGAGTGGAGAGACCGGAGAGGAGAAGAGAGAGGAGAGGAGAGACAGGAGAAGAGACAGGAGAGGAGAAGAGACACGAGAGGAGAGACAGGAGAAGAGACAGGAGAGAAGAGACAAGACAGGAGAGAAGAGACAGGAGAGGATAAGAGACAGGAGAGGAGAAGAGAGACAGGAGAGGAGAAGAGACGAGAGGAGAGACAGGAGAGAAGAGACAGAAGAGAGGAGAGAAGGGACAGGAGAGAGGAGAAGGGAGAGGAGAAGAAACAGGAGATAGGAGACAGGAGCGGAGTATAGACAGGAGAGAGGAGAGAAGAGAGGAGAGAAAGGACAGGAGAAGGGAGAGGAGAAGAGAGGAGAGACAGGAGTCGAGAGAAGAGACAGGAGAGAGGAGTAGAGAGGAGAGAAGAGACAAGAGAGGAGAGAAGAGACAGGAGAGGATAAGAGACAGGAGAGGAGAAGAGAGACAGGAGAGGAGTAGAGACGAGAGGAGAGACAGGAGAGAAGAGACAGAAGAGAGGAGAGAAGGGACAGGAGAGAGGAGAAGGGAGAGGAGAAGAAACAGGAGAGAGGAGACAGGAGAGGAGAAGAGAGAGAGGAGAGACAGGAGTCGAGAGAAGAGACAGGAGAGAGGAGTAGAGAGGAGAGAAAGGACAGGAGAAGGGAGAGGAGAGAAGAGATAGGAGAGGAGAAGAGACAGGAGAGAGGAGAAGACAGGAGAGACACGAGTGGAGAGAAGAGACAGGAGAGAGGAGTGGAGAGACAGGAGAGGAGAAGAGAGGAGAGAAGAGACAGGAGAGAAGTGACAGGAGAGGAGAGAAAGGAGCAGAGACAGGAGAGGAGAAGAGATACAGGAGAGGAGAAGAGAGGAGAGAAGAGACAGGAGAGGAGATACAGGAGAGGAGAAGAGACAAGAGAAGAGACAGGAGAAGAGAGACAGGAAAAGAGACAGGAGAGACGAGATAGGAGAGAAGAGACAGGAGAGAGGAAAAGGGACAGGAGAGAAGAGACAGGAGAGAGGAGTGGAGAGACAGGAGAGGAGAAGAGAGACAGGAGAGGAGAAGAGAGACAGGAGAAGAGAGAGGAGAGAAGAAACCGGAGAGGAGAGACCGGAGAGGAGAGAAGAGAGAGGAGTAGAGAGACAGGAGAGGAGAAGAGACAGGAGAGGAGAAGAGACAAGAGAAGAGACAGTAGAGGAGAGACAGGATAGGAGAGAAGAGACCGGAGAGAGGAGAGAAGAGACAGGAGAGAGGAGTAGAGAGACAGGAGAGGAGAAGAGAAGAGACAGGAGAGAAGAGAGGAGAGAAGAGACAGGATAGAGGAGAAGAGACAGGAGAGAAGAGACAGGAGCAGAGAAGAGACGAGAGGAGAAACAGGAGAGAAGAGAGAGGAGAGAAGACACAGGAGAGAGGAGAAGAGAGAAGGGAGAGGAGAAGGGAGAGGAGAGAAGAGACAGGAGAGGAGAAAAGAGACAGGAGAAGAGAGAGGAGAGAGACAGGAGAGAAGAAGAGAGGAGAGAAGAGACAGGAGAGAAGTGACAGGAGAGGAGAGACAGGAGAGAGGAGTAGAGAGACAGGAGAGGAGAAGAGAGACAGGAGAGGAGAAGAGACAGGAGAGGAGAAGAAAAGAGACAGGAGAGAAGAGAGGAGAGAAGGGACAAGATAGAGGAGAAGAGACAGGAGAGAAGAGACAGGAGAGGAGAGAAGAAGAGAGAGGAGACAGGAGAGAAGAAGAGACAGGAGAGAAGAGAGAGGAGAAGAGAGAGATGAGAGACAGGAGTGGAGAAGAGACAGGAGAGGAGAGACAGGAGAGGAGAAGAGACGAGAGAAGAGAGACAGGAGAGAAGAGAGAGGAGAGAAGGGAGAGGAGAAGGGAGAGGAGAGAAGAGACAGGAGAGGAGAGAAGAGACAGGAGAAGAGAGGAGAGACAGGAGAAGAGAGGAGAGACAGGAGAAGAGAGAGGAGAGACAGGAGAAGAGAGAGGAGAGAAGAGACAGGAGAGAGAAGGGAGAGTAGAGACAGGAGAGGAGAAGAGACAAGAGAGAGGAGAAGAGAGAGAGGAGAGACAGAAGTGGAGAGAAGAGACAGGAGAGAGGAGTGGAGAGTCAGGAGAAGAGAGAGGAGAGAGACAGGAGAGAAGAAGAGAGGAGAGAAGAGACAGGAGAGAAGAGACAGGAGAGAAGAAGAGAGGAGAGAAGAGACAGGAGAGAAGAAGAGAGGAGAGAAGAGACAGGAGAGAAGAGACAGGAGAGAAGAGACAGGAGAGAAGTGACAGGAGAGGAGAGAAAGGAGAGGAGAAGAGACAGGAGAGAGGAGAGAAGAGACAGGAGGGAGGAGTAGAGAGACAGGAGAGGAGAAGAGGGACAGGAGAGGAGAGACAGGAGAGCAGAGACAGGAGAGGAGAGACAGGAGAGAAGGGACAGGATAGAGGAGAAGAGACAGGAGAGAAGAGACAGGAGCGGAGAAGAGACGAGAGGAGAAACAGGAGAGAGGAGAGAAGACACAGGAGAGAGGAGAAGAGAGAAGGGACAGGAAAGAGGAGAAGGGAGAGGAGAGAAGAGACAGGAGAGAAGAAACAGAAGAGAAGAGACAGGAGAGAGGAGAAGGGACAGGAGAGAAGAGACAGGAGAGGAGAGAGAGGAGTCAGGAGAGGAGAAGAGACAGGAGAGAAGAGACAGGAGAAGAGACACGAGTGGAGAGAAGAGACAGGAGAGGAGAGAGAGGAGTCAGGAGAGGAGAAGAGACAGGAGAGAAGAGAGAGGAGAAGAGAGAGATGAGAGACAGGAGTGGAGAGAAGAGAGAGGAGTAGAGAGACAGGAGAGGAGAGAAGAGACGAGAGAAGAGAGACAGGAGAGAAGGGAGAGGAGAAGGGAGAGGAGAGAAGAGACAGGAGAGGAGAGAAGAGACAGGAGAAGAGAGAAGAGACAGGAGAAGAGAGAAGAGACAGGAGAAGAGAGGAGAGACAGTAGAGGAGAGAAGAGACAGGAGAGAGGAGAAGGGAGAGAAGAGACAGGAGAGGAAAAGAGACAGGAGAGGAGAAGAGACAGGAGAGAGGAGAAGAGAGAGAGAGGAGAGACAGGAGTGGAGAGAAGAGACAGGAGAAAGGAGAGAAGAAGAGACAGGAGAGAGGAGTGGAGAGACAGGAGAAGAGAGGAGAGAAGAGACAGGAGAGGAGAGAAGAGACTGGAGAGGAGAGAAGAGACAGGAGAGGAGAAGAGAGAGGAGACAGGAGAGGAGAAGAGAGAGGAGACAGGAGAGGAGAAGAGAGAGGAGACAAGAGAAGAGAGGAGACAGGAGAGGAGAAGAGAGACAGGAGTGCAGAGAAGAGACAGGAGAGGAAAGACAGGAGAAGAGAGGAGAGAAGAGACAGGAGAGGAGAGAAGAGACAGGAGAGGAGAAAAAACAGGAGAGAAGAGACAGGAGAGAGGAGAAGGGACAGGAGAGAAGAAGAGACAGGAGAGAAGAGAAAAGACAGGAGAGGAGAGAAGAAGAGACAGGAGAGAAGAGACAGGAGAGAGGAGAGACAGGAGAGAAGAAACGGAGAGGAGAGACTGGAGAGGAGAGAAGAGACCTGAGAGGAGAGACAGGAGAGGAGAAGAGAGACAGGTGAGAGGAGAGAAGAGACAGGAGAGGAGAGAAGGGACAGGAGAGAGGAGAAGGGAGAGGGCAGAAGAGAAGATACAGGAGAGAAGAGACAGGAGACAGGAGAGAAGAAGAGACAGGAGAGAAGAGACGAGACAGTAGAGGAGAGAAGAGACAGGAGAAAAAAGAGGAGAGAATGGACAGAAGGGACAGGAGAGAAGAAGAGACAGGAGAGAAGAAAAGACAGGAGAGAAGAGAAGAGACAGGAGAGTAGAAGAGAGACAGAAGAAGAGAGAAGAGACAGGAGAGGAGAGACAGGAGAGGAGAAGAGAGAGAGGAGAGGAGAGACAGGAGAGAAAAGACAGGAGAGGAGAGAAGAGACAGGAGAGAAGAGACCGGAGAGAGGAGAGAAGAGACAGGAGAGGAGAAGAGAGACTGGAGAGGAGAGGCAGGAGAGGAGAAGAGACCAGAGAGAAGAGAAGGGACAGGATAGAGGAGGAGGGAGAGGAGAGAAGAGAAGGTACAGGAGAGAAGAAGAGACAGGAGAGACGAGACAGGAGAGGAGAGAAGAGACAGGAGAGAAGAGAGGAGAGAAGGGACAGGATAGAGGAGAAGGGAGAGGAGAGAAGAGAAGGTACAGGAGAGAAGAAGAGACAGGAGAGACGAGACAGGAGAGGAGAGAAGAGACAGGAGAGAAGAGAAGAGAGAGGAGAGAAGAAGAGACAGGAGAGAAGAGAAGAGACAGGAGAGGAGAAGAGAGACAGGAGAGGAGAAGAGAGAGGAGAGAAGAAGAGACAGGAGAGAAGAAGAGACAGGAGAGACGAGACAGGAGAGGAGAGAAGAGACAGCAGAGAAGAGACAGGAGAGAAGAGAAGAGACAGGAGAGAAGAGAAGAGACAGGAGAGGAGAAGAGAGACAGGAGAGGAGACGAGAGAAGAGACAGTAGAGAAGAGACAGGAGAGGAGAAGAGAGACAAGAGAAGAGACGAGAGAAGAGACAGTAGAGGAGAGACAGGAGAGGAGATACAGGAGAGGAGAGACAGGAGAAGAGAGACTGGAGAGGAGAGACAGGAGAGGAGAGAAGAGACAGGAGAGGAGAGAAGAGACAGGAGAGGAGAGAAGAGACAGGAGAAGAGGGACAGGAGAAGAGAGACAGGAGAGAAGAAGAGACAGGAGAGGAGAAGAGACAGCAGAGAAGAAGAGACAGGAGAGGAGAGAAGAAGAGAGAGGAGAGAAGAGACAGGAGAGAGGAGTGGAGAGACAGGAGAGGAGAAGAGAGATAGGATAGGAGAGACGAGACCGGAGAGAGGAGAGACCGGAGAGGAGAGACAGGAGAGAAGAGACAGGAGAGGAGAGAAGAGACAGGAGACGAGAAGAGAGAGGAGAGAAGAAGAGACAGGAGAGAGGAGTGGAGAGACAGGAGAGGAGAAGAGAGACTGGAGAAGAGAGAAGAGACAGGAGAGGAGAAGAGACCGGAGAGGAGAGAAGAGACAGGAGAGGAGAGACCGGAGAGAGGAGAGACCGGAGAGGAGAGAAGAGACAGGAGAAAAAACTGGAGAGAAGGGACAGGAGAGAGGAGAAGGGACAGGAGAGAAGAGACAGGACAGAAGAGACAGGACAGAAGAGCAAAGACAGGAGAGAAGAAGAGACAGGAGAGGAGAGAAGAAGAGAGAGGAGAGAAGAGACTGGAGAGGAGTGGAGAGACAGGAGAGGAGAAGAGAGACAGGAGAGGAGAGACAGGAGAGAAGAAACCGGAGAGGAGAGACTGGAGAGGAGAGAAGAGACCGGAGAGGAGAGAAGAGACCGGAGAGGAGAGACAGGAGAGGAGAGACAGTAGAGGAGAGACAGGAGAGGAGAGACAGGAGAGGAGAGACCGGAGATGAGAGAAGAGACTGGAGAGGAGAGATAGGAGAGGAGAAGAGAGACAGGAGAGGAGAGACAGGAGAGGAGAAGAGACGAGAGGAGAGACAGGAGAGGAGAGACAGGAGAGGAGAGACAGTAGAGGAGAGAAGGGACAGGAGAGGAGAAGAGAAGAGACAGGTGAGAGGAGAGAAGAGACAGGAGAGAAGGGACAGGAGAGAGGAGAAGGGAGAGGAGAGACCGGAGAGGAGAGACAGGAGAGAAGAGAAGATACAGGAGAGAAGAAGAGACAGCAGAGAAGAGACAGGATAGGAGAGAAGAGACAGAAGAGGAGAAGAGACAGGTGAGGAGAAAAGACAGGTGAGAGGAGAGAAGAGACAGGAGAGAAGAGAGGAGAGAAGGGACAGGATAGAGGAGAAGGGAGAGGACAGAAGAGAAAATACAGGAGAGAAGAAGAGACAGGAGAGAAGAAGAGACAGGAGAGAAGAGACGAGACAGGAGAGGAGAGAAGAGACAGGAGAAAAAACAGAAGAGAAGAGACAGGAGAGAAGAGAGGAGAGAAGGGACAGGATAGAGGAGAAGGGAGAGGACAGAAGAGAAAATACAGGAGAGAAGAAGAGACAGGAGAGAAGAAGAGACAGGAGAGAAGAAGAGACAGGAGAGAAGAAAAGACAGGAGAGAAGAGAAGAGACAGGAGAGTAGACGAGAGACAGAAGAGAGAAGAGACAGGAGAGGAGAGGAGAGACAGGAGAGGATAGACAGGAGAGAAGAGACGAGAGGAGAGACAGGAGAGAAAAGACCGGAGAGAGGAGAAAAGAGACAGGAGAGAGGAGTAGAGAGACAGGAGAGAGGAGTAGAGAGACAGGAGAGGAGAAGAGAGACAGGAGGAGAGAAGAGAGAGGAGAGAAGAGACTGGAGGGAAGAGACAAGAGAGGAGAAGGGAGAGGAGAGAAGAGACAGGAGAGAAGAAGAGACAGGAGCGGAGAGACAGGAGAGGAGAGAAAAGACAGGAGAGGAGAAGAGACGAGAGGAGAAACAGGAGAGAAGAGACAGGGGAGAAGACACAGAAGAGAGGAGAAGAGAGAAGGGATAGGAAAGAGGAGAAGAGACAGGAGAGAAGAAGAGACAGGAGAGGAGAGAAGAAGAGAGAGGAGACAGGAGAGGAGAAGAGACAGGAGAGAGGAGAATAGAGAGAGGAGAGACAGGAGTAGAGAGAAGAGACAGGAGAGAGGAGTAGAGAGACAGGAGAGGAGAAGAGACAGGAGAGGAGAGACAGGAGAGGAGAAGAGAGACAGGAAAGGAGAAGAGAAGAGAGACTGGAGAGAAAGGAGAGGAGAAGGGAGAGGAGAGAAGAGACAGGAGAGAAGAGAGAGGAGAAGAGAGAGAGGAGAGACAGGAGTGGAGAGAAGAGGCAGGAAAGAGGAGTGGAGAGACAGGGGAAGAGAGAGGAGAGACAGAAGAGGAGAAGAGAGACAGGAGAGGAGAAGAGAGGAAAGAACAGACAGCAGAGAAGTGACAGGAGCAGAGACAGGAGAGGAGAAGAGATGAGAGAAGAGACAGGAGAGGAGAGACAGGAGAAGAGAGACAGGAGAGGAGAGACAGGAGAGGAGAGAAGAGACAGGAGAGAAGAGACAGGAGAGGAGAGACAGGTGAGGAGAGACCGGAGAAGGGAGACCGGAGAAGGGAGACCGGAGAAGAGAGACAGGAGAGAAGAGACAGGAGAGGAGAGAAGAAGAGACAGGAGAGAGGAGATAAGAAGAGACAGGAGAGGAGAAGAGAGACAGAAAAGGAGAATAGAGGAAAGAAGAGACAGGAGAGTAGAAAAGAGACAGGAGAGAGGAGAGAAGAAGAGACAGGAGAAGAGAGAGGAGAAGAGAGATAGGAAAGGAGAAGAGAGGAGAGAAGAGACAGGAGAGTAGAGAAGAGACAGCAGAGGAGAGAAGAGACGAGAGGAGAGAATAGACAGGAGAGGAGAGAAGAGACAGGAGAGGAGAGAAGAGACAGAAGAGAAGAGACAGGAGAGGAGAGACAGGAGAGAAGAGAAGAGACAGGAGAGAAGAGTAGAGAAACAGGAGAGGAGAGGCAGGAGAGTAGAGACAGGAAAGCAGAGACAGGAGAGGAGAAGAGATGAGGAGAGAAGAGACAGGAGAGAGGAGACATGAGTTGAGAGACAGGAGAGGAGAGACAGGAGAGGAGAAGAGACGAGAGAAGAGACAGGAGAGAGGAGAAGGAAGAGGAGAGAAGAGAAGATACAGGAGAGAAGAAGAGACAGGAGAAAAGAGACTGGAGAGAAGAGACAGGAGAGAAGAAGAGACAGAAGAGGAGAGAAGAGACAGGAGAGGAGAGAAGAGACAGGAGAGGAGAAGAGAGACAGAAGAAGAGAGAAGAGATAGGAGAGGAGAAGAGAGACAGGAGAGGAGAAGAGACGAGAGAAGAGACAGAAGAGGAGAGACAGGAGAGAAGAGAGGAGAGAAGGGACAAGAGAGAGGAGAAGAGAGAGGGGAGAAGAGACAGGAGAGGAGAGAAGAGACAGAAGAGAAGAGACAGGAGAGGACAGAAGAGACAAGAGAAAAAAACAGGAGAGAAGGGACAGAAGAGAGGAGAAGGGACAGGAGAAGAGAGACAGGAGAGGAGAAGAGACGAGAGGAGAAACAGGAGAGAAGAGAGTGGAGAGAAAACACAGGAGAGAGGAGAAGAGAGAAGGGACAGGAAAGAGGAGAAGGGAGAGGAGAGAAGAGACAGGAGAGAAGAAGAGACAGGAGAAAAGAGGAGAGACAGGAGAAGAGACAGTAGAGGAGAGAAGAGACAGGAGAGAGGAGAAGGGAGAGATGAGACAGGAGAGGAGAAGAGCCAGGAGAGAAGAGAGAGGAGAAGAGAGACAGGAGTGGAGAGAAGAAACAGGAAAGAGGACTGGAGAGACAGGGGAAGAGAGAGGAGAGACAGAAGAGGAGAAGAGAGACAGGAGAGAAGAGACAGGAGAGGAGAGAAGAGACAGGAGAGGAGAGAGGAGAAGAGAGACAGGAGAGGAGAGACAGGAGAGGAGAGAAGAGACAGGAGAGAAGAGACAGGAGAGGACAAGAGACAGGAGAGGAGAGAAGAAGAGACAGGAGAGAGGAGAGAAGAAGAGACAGGAGAGGAGAAGAGAGATAGGAAAGGGGAAGAGAGGAGAGAAGAGACAGGAGAGAAGAGACAGGAGAGGAGAAGAGAGAGGAGACAGGAGAGAAGAGACGAGAGGAGGGAAGAGACAGGAGAGGAGAGAAGAGACAGGAGAGGAGAAGAGAGAGGAGACAGGAGAGAAGAGACTGGAGTGGAGAGAAGAGACAGAAGAGAAGAGACAGGAGAGGAGAGAAGAGACTGGAGAGGAGAGACAGGAGAGAAGAGACAGGAGAGGAGAGACAGGAGAGGAGAGAAGAGACAGGAGAGGAGAGACAGGAGAGGAGAAGAGGGACAGGAGAAGAGAGACAGGAGAGCAGAGACAGGAGAGGAGAAGAGATGAGAGGAGAGACAGGAGAGGTGAGAAGAGACAGGAGACAGGAGTTGAGAGACAGGAGAGGAGAAGAGACGAGAGAAGAGAGAGGAGAAGGGAGAGGAGAGAAGAGAAGATACAGGAGAGAAGAAGAGACAGGAGAAAAGAGACAGGAGAGAATGGACAGGAGAGAAGAGACTAGAGAGAAGAAGAGACAGAAGAGGAGAGAAGAGACAGGAGAGGAGAAGAGAGATAGGAAAGGAGAAGAGAGGAGAGAAGAGACAGGAGAGTAGAGAAGAGAGAGGAGACAGGAGAGAAGAGACCGGAGAGGAGAGAAGAGACAGAAGAGAGGAGAGGACAGAATAGACTGGAGAGGAGAAACAGGAGAGAAGAGACAGGAGAGGAGAGACAGGAGAGGAGAGAAGAGACAGGAGAGAAGAGACCGGAGAGAAGAAACAGGAGAGAGGAGTAGAGAGACAGGAGAGGAGAACAGACTAGAGAAGAGACAGAAGAGGAGAGACAGGAGAAGAGAGACAGGAGAGAAGAGAGGAGAGGAGAGAAGGGACAAGAGAGAGGAGAAGGGAGAGGGGAGAAGAGACAGTAGAGGAGAGAAGAGACAGAAGAGAAGAGACAGGAGAGAAGAGACAGGAGAGGAGAGACAGGAGAGGAGAAGAGACAGGAGAGAAGAGACAGGAGAGAGGAGAAGGGACAGGAGAGAAGAGACAGGAGAGAGGAATGGAGAGATAGGAGAGGAGAGACAGGAGAGGAGAGACAGGAGAGGAGAAGAGACGAGAGGAGAAACAGGAGAGAAGAGAGAGGAGAGAAGGCACAGGAGAGAGAAGAGGAGAGAAGGGACAGGAAAGAGGAGAAGGGAGAGGAGAGAAGAGACAGGAGAGGAGAAGAGAGACAGGAGAGGAGAAGAGACGAGAGGAGAAACAGGAGAGAAGAGAGAGGAGAGAAGGCACAGGAGAGAGAAGAGGAGAGAAGGGACAGGAAAGAGGAGAAGGGAGAGGAGAGAAGAGACAGGAGAGGAGAAGAGAGACAGGAGAGGAGAAGAGACGAGAGGAGAAACAGGAGAGAAGAGAGAGGAGAGAAGACACAGGAGAGAGGAGAAGAGAGAAGGGACAGGAAAGAGGAGAAGGGAGAGGAGAGAAGAGACAGGAGAGAAGAAGAGACAGGAGAGAAGAGAGAAAAGACAAAAGAAAAGAGAGAGAGGAGAGACAGGAGTGGAGAGAAGAGACAGGAGAGAGGAGTAGAGAGACAGGAGAGGAGAGACAGGAGAGGAGAAGAGAGACAGGAAAGGAGAAGAGATGAGAGACACGAGTGGAGAGAAGAGACAGGAGAGAGGAGTAGAGAGACAGGAGAGGAGAAAGGAGAGGAGAGACAGGAGAGGAGAAGAGAGACAGGAAAGGAGAAGAGATGAGAGACAGGAGAGGAAGGAGAGGAGAGAAGAGACAGGAGAGAAGAGACAGGAGAAGAGAGAAGAGACAGGAGAAGAGAGGAGAGACAGGAGAAGAGACAGTAGAGAAGAGAAGAGACAGGAGAGAGGAGAAGGGAGAGAAGAGACAGGAGAGGAGAAGAGACAGGAGAGAAGAGAGAGGAGAAGAGAGAGAGGAGAGACAGGAGTGGAGAGAAGAGACAGGAAAGAGGACTGGAGAGACAGGGGAAGAGAGAGGAGAGACAGAAGAGGAGAAGAGAGACATGAGAGGAGAAGACAGGAGAGAAGAGACAGGAGAGAAGTGACAGGAGAGAAGAGACAGGAGAGGAGAGACAGGAGAAGAGAGACAGGAGAGAAGAGAGGAGAGGAGAGAAGGGACAAGAGAGAGGAGAAGGGAGAGGGGAGAAGAGACAGGAGAGGAGAGAAGAGACAGAAGAGAAGAGACAGGAGAGAAGAGACAGGAGAGGAGAGACAGGAGAGGAGAGACAGGAGAGGAGAAGAGACAGGAGAGAAGAGAAGGGACAGGAGAGAAGAGACAGGAGAGAGGAATGGAGAGATAGGAGAGGAGAAGAGACAGGAGAAGAGAAACCGGAGAGAAGAGAGAGGAGAGAAGGCACAGGAGAGAGAAGAGGAGAGAAGGGACAGGAAAGAGGAGAAGGGAGAGAAGAGAAGAGAAAGGAGAGAAGAGACAGGAGAGGAGAAGAGAGACAGGAGAGGAGAAGAGACGAGAGGAGAAACAGGAGAGAAGAGAGAGGAGAGAAGACACAGGAGAGAGGAGAAGAGAGAAGGGACAGGAAAGAGGAGAAGGGAGAGGAGAGAAGAGACAGGAGAGAAGAAGAGAGAGGAGAGAAGAGAGAGAAGACAAAAGAAAAGAGAGAGAGGAGAGACAGGAGTGGAGAGAAGAGACAGGAGAGAGGAGTAGAGAGACAGGAGAGGAGAAAGGAGAGGAGAGACAGGAGAGGAGAAGAGAGACAGGAAAGGAGAAGAGATGAGAGACAGGAGAGAAGAGAGAGAGGAGAGACAGGAGTGGAGAGAAGAGACAGGAAAGAGGACTGGAGAGACAGTGGAAGAGAGAGGAGAGACAGAAGAGGAGAAGAGAGACATGAGAGGAGAAGAGAGGAGAGAAGAGACAGGAGAGAAGTGACAGGAGAGGAGAAGAGACGAGAGAAGAGACAGGAGAGGAGAGACAGGAGAGAAGGGAGAAGAGACAGGAGAGAAGAGACAGGAGAAGAGAGATAGGAGATGAGAGACAGGAGAGGAGAGACAGGAGAGAAGAGACAGGAGAGGAGAAGAGACAGGAGAGGAGAGAAGAAGAGACAGGAGAGAGGAGAGAAGAAGAGACAGGAGAGGAGAAGAGAGACAGAAAAGGAGAAGAGAGGAAAGAAGAGACAGAAGAGTAGAGAAGAGACAGGAGAGAAGACACAGGAGAGGAGAAGAGAGATAGGAAAGGAGAAGAGAGGAGAGAAGAGACAGGAGATTAGAGAAGAGACAGCAGAGGAGAGAAGAGACGAGAGGAGGGAAGAGACAGGAGAGGAGAGAAGAGACAGGAGAGGAGAAGAGAGAGGAGACAGGAGAGAAGAGACCGGAGTGGAGAGAAGAGACAGAAGAGAAGAGACAGGAGAGGAGAGAAGAGACTGGAGAGGAGAGACAGGAGAGGAGAGACAGGAGAGAAGAGACCGGAGAGAAGAGACAGGAGAGAGGAGTAGAGAGACAGGAGAGGAGAAGAGGGACAGGAGAGAAGAGACAGGATAGAGGAGAAGAGACCGGAGAGAAGAGACAGGAGAGAGGAGTAGAGAGACAGGAGAGGAGAAGAGGGACAGGAGAGGAGAGACAGGAGAGCAGAGACAGGAGAGGAGAAGAGATGAGAGGAGAAGAGAGACAGGAGAGGTGAGAAGAGACAGGAGTTGAGAGACAGGAGAGGAGAGACAGGAGAGGAGAAGAGACAGGAGAGGAGAGAAGAGACAGGAGAGGGGAGAAGGGAGAGGAGAGAAGAAAAGATACAGGAGAGAAGAAGAGACAGGAGAAAAGAGACAGGAGAAGAGACAGGAGAGAATGGACAGGAGAGAGGAGAAGGGACAGGAGAGAAGAGACAGGAGAGAAGAAGAGACAGAAGAGGAGAGAAGAGACAGGAGAGGAGAAGAGAGATAGGAAAGGAGAAGAGAGGAGAGAAGAGACAGCAGAGGAGAGAAGAGACGAGAGGAGAGAAGAGACAGGAGAGGAGAGAAGAGACAGGAGAGGAGAAGAGAGAGGAGAGAAGAGAACGGAGAGGAGAGAAGAGACAGAAGAGAAGAGACAGGAGAGAGGAGACAGGAGAGGAGAGACAGGAGAGGAGAGACAGGAGAGGAGAGAAGAGACAGGAGAGAAGAGACCGGAGAGAAGAAACAGGAGAGAGGAGTAGAGAGACAGGAGAGGAGAAGAGGGACAGGAGAGGAGAGACAGGAGAAGAGATGAGAGGAGAGAAGAGACAGGAGAGAGGAGACAGGAGTTGAGAGACAGAAGAGGAGAGACAGCAGAGGAGAGACAGGAGAGGAGAAGAGACAAGAGGAGAGAAGAGACAGGAGAGGAGAGACAGGAGAGGAGAGAAGGGAGAGGAGAGAAGAGAAGATGCAGGAGAGAAGAAGAGACAGGAGAGGAGAAGAGAGACAGAAGAAGAGAGAAGAGATAGGAGAGGAGAAGAGAGACAGGAGAGGAGAAGAGACGAGAGAAGAGACAGAAGAGGAGAGACAGGAGAAGAGAGACAGGAGAGAAGAGAGGAGAGGAGAGAAGGGACAAGAGAGAGGAGAAGGGAGAGGGGAGAAGAGACAGGAGAGGAGAGAAGAGACAGAAGAGAAGAGACAGGAGAGAAGAGACAGGAGAGGAGAGACAGGAGAGGAGAAGAGACAGGAGAGAGGAGAAGAGACCGGAGAAAAAACAGGAGAGAAGGACAGGAGAGAGGAGAAGGGACAGGAGAGAAGAGACAGGAGAGAAGAAGAGACAAGAGGAGAGAAGAGACAGGAGAGGAGAGAAGAGACAGGAGAGAAGAGAAGGGACAGGAGAGAAGAGACAGGAGAGAAGAAGAGACAGGAGAGAGGAATGGAGAGATAGGAGAGGAGAAGAGACAGGAGAAGAGAGACAGGAGAGGAGAAGAGACGAGAGGAGAAACAGGAGAGAAGAGAGAGGAGAGAAGGCACAGGAGAGAGGAGAAGAGAGAAGGGAGAGGAGAAGAGAGACAGGAGAGGAGAAGAGACGAGAGGAGAAACAGGAGAGAAGAGAGAGGAGAGAAGGCACAGGAGAGAGAAGAGGAGAGAAGGGACAGGAAAGAGGAGAAGGGAGAGGAGAGAAGAGAAAGGAGAGAAGAGACAGGAGAGGAGAAGAGAGACAGGAGAGGAGAAGAGACGAGAGGAGAAACAGGAGAGGAGAGAAGACACAGGAGAGGAGAGAAGAGACAGGAGAGGAGAGAAGGGACAGGAAAGAGGAGAAGGGAGAGGAGAGAAGAGACAGGAGAGAAGAAGAGACAGGAGAGGAGAGAAGAGAGAGAGGACAAAAGAAAAGAGAGAGAGGAGAGACAGGAGTGGAGAGAAGAGACAGGAGAGAGGAGTAGAGAGACAGGAGAGGAGAAAGGAGAGGAGAGACAGGAGAGGAGAAGAGAGACAGGAAAGGAGAAGAGATGAGAGACAGGAGAGGAAGGAGAGGAGAGAAGAGACAGGAGAGAAGAGACAGGAGAAGAGAGAAGAGACAGGAGAAGAGAGGAGAGAAGAGACAGGAGAAGAGACAGTAGAGGAGAGAAGAGACAGGAGAGAGGAGAAGGGAGAGAAGAGACAGGAGAGGAGAAGAGACAGGAGAGAAGAGAGAGGAGAAGAGAGAGAGGAGAGACAGGAGTGGAGAGAAGAGACAGGAAAGAGGACTGGAGAGACAGTGGAAGAGAGAGGAGAGACAGAAGAGGAGAAGAGAGACATGAGAGGAGAAGAGAGGAGAGAAGAGACAGGAGACAAGTGACAGGAGAGGAGAGACAGGAGAAGAGAGACAGGAGAGAAGAGAGGAGAGGAGAGAAGGGACAAGAGAGAGGAGAAGGGAGAGGGGAGAAGAGACAGGACAGGAGAGAAGAGACAGAAGAGAAGAGACAGGAGAGAAGAGACAGGAGAGGAGAGACAGGAGAGGAGAGACAGGAGAGAAGAGAGGAGAGGAGAGAAGGGACAAGAGAGAGGAGAAGGGAGAGGGGAGAAGAGACAGAAGAGAAGAGACACGAGAGAAGAGACAGGAGAGGAGAGACAGGAGAGGAGAGACAGGAGAGGAGAAGAGACAGGAGAGAAGAGACAGGAGAGAGGAGAAGGGACAGGAGAGAAGAGACAGGAGAGAAGAAGAGACAGGAGAGAGGAATGGAGAGATAGGAGAGGAGAAGAGACAGGAGAAGAGAGACAGGAGAGGAGAAGAGACGAGAGGAGAAACAGGAGAGAAGAGAGAGGAGAGAAGGCACAGGAGAGAGAAGAGGAGAGAAGGGACAGGAAAGAGGAGAAGGGAGAGGAGAGAAGAGAAAGGAGAGAAGAGACAGGAGAGGAGAAGAGAGACAGGAGAGGAGAAGAGAGGAGAAACAGGAGAGAAGAGAGAGGAGAGAAGACACAGGAGAGAGGAGAAGAGAGAAGGGACAGGAAAGAGGAGAAGAGAGAGGAGAAAAGAGAGAGAAGACAAAAGAAAAGAGAGAGAGGAGAGACAGGAGTGGAGAGAAGAGACAGGAGAGAGGAGTAGAGAGACAGGAGAGGAGAAAGGAGAGGAGAGACAGGAGAGGAGAAGAGAGACAGGAAAGGAGAAGAGATGAGAGACAGGAGAGGAAGGAGAGGAGAGAAGAAACAGGAGAGAAGAGACAGGAGAAGAGAGGAGAGACAGGAGAAGAGACAGTAGAGGAGAGAAGAGACAGGAGAGAGCAGAAGGGAGAGAAGAGACAGGAGAGGAGAAGAGACAGGAGAAGAGAGACAGGAGAGGAGAGACAGGAGAAGAGAGGAGAGACAGGAGAAGAGACAGTAGAGGAGAGAAGAGACAGGAGAGAGGAGAAGAGATGAGAGAAGAGACAGGAGAGGAGAGACAGGAGAAGAGAGACAGGAGAGGAGAGACAGGAGAGGAGAGAACAGACAGGAGAGAAGAGACAGGAGAGGAGAGACAGGAGAGGAGAGACCGGAGAAGGGAGACCGGAGAAGGGAGACCGGAGAAGAGAGACAGGAGAGAAGAGACAGGAGAGGAGAGAAGAAGAGACAGGAGAGAGTAGAGAAGAAGAGACAGGAGAGGAGAAGAGAGACAGAAAAGGAGAATAGAGGAAAGAAGAGACAGGAGAGTAGAAAAGAGACAGGAGAGAAGAGACAGGAGAGGAGAGAAGAGACAGAAGAGAAGACAGAAGAGAAGAGACAGGAGAGGAGAGACAGGAGAGAAGAGACAGGAGAGGAGAGACAGGAGAGGAGAGACAGGAGAGGAGAGAAGAGACAGGAGAGAAGAGTAGAGAGACAGGAGAGGAGAGACAGGAGAGTAGAGACAGGAGAGAAGAGACAGGAGAGAGGAGACATGAGTTGAGAGACAGGAGAGGAGAGACAGGAGAGGAGAAGAGAAGAGACGAGAGAAGAGACAGGAGAGAGGAGAAGGAAGAGGAGAGAAGAGAAGATACAGGAGAGAAGAAGAGACAGGAGAAAAGAGACAGGAGAAGAGACAGGAGAGAATGGACAGGAGAGAGGAGAAGGGACAGGAGAGAAGAGACAGGAGAGAAGAAGAGACAGAAGAGGAGAGAAGAGACAGGAGAGGAGAAGAGAGACAGAAGAAGAGAGAAGAGATAGGAGAGGAGAAGAGAGACAGGAGAGGAGAAGAGACGAGAGAAGAGACAGAAGAGGAGAGACAGGAGAAGAGAGACAGGAGAGAAGAGAGGAGAGAAGGGACAAGAGAGAGGAGAAGGGAGAGGGGAGAAGAGACAGGAGAGGAGAGAAGAGACAGAAGAGAAGAGACAGGAGAGGATAGAAGAGACAGGAGAAAAAAACAGGAGAGAAGGGACAGAAGAGAGGAGAAGGGACAGGAGAGAAGAAGAGGAGAGAAGAGACAGGAGACAGGAGTGGAGAGATAGGAGAGGAGAAGAGACAGGAGAAGAGAGACAGGAGAGGAGAAGAGACGAGAGGAGAAACAGGAGAGAAGAGAGTGGAGAGAAAACACAGGAGAGAGGAGAAGAGAGAAGGGACAGGAAAGAGGAGAAGGGAGAGGAGAGAAGAGACAGGAGAGAAGAGACAGAAGAGAAGAGACAGGAGAGGAGAAGAGAGACAGGAGAGGAGAAGAGACGAGAGGAGAAACAGGAGAGAAGAGAGAGGAGAGAAGACACAGGAGAGAGGAGAAGAGAGAAGGGACAGGAAAGAGGAGAAGGGAGAGGAGAGAAGAGACAGGAGAGAAGAAGAGACAGGAGAGGAGAGAAGAAGAGAGAGAAGACAGGAGAGGAGAAGAGACAGGAGAAAAGAGAGAGAGGAGAGACAGGAGAGAGGAGAGACAGGAGAGAGGAGTAGAGAGACAGGAAAGGAGAAGAGATGAGAGAAGAGAGACAGGAGAGATAGGAGAGGAGAGAAGAGACAGGAGAGAAGAGACAGGAGAAGAGAGAAGAGAGGAGAGACAGGAGAAGAGACAGTAGAGGAGAGAAGAGAGAGGAGAAGGGAGAGATGAGACAGGAGAGGAGAAGAGCCAGGAGAGAAGAGAGAGGAGAAGAGAGACAGGAGTGGAGAGAAGAAACAGGAAAGAGGACTGGAGAGACAGGGGAAGAGAGAGGAGAGACAGAAGAGGAGAAGAGAGACAGGAGAGAAGAGACAGGAGAGGAGAGACAGGAGAGGAGAGAAGAGACAGGAGAGAAGAGACAGGAGAGGATAGACAGGAGAGGAGAGACAGGAGAGAGGAGTAGAGAGACAGGAAAGGAGAAGAGAGGAGAGAAGAGACAGGAGAGAAGAGACAGGAGAAGAGAGAAGAGACAGGAGAAGAGAGGAGAGACAGGAGAAGAGACAGTAGAGGAAAGAAGAGACAGGAGAGAGGAGAAGGGAGAGATGAGACAGGAGAGGAGAAGAGCCAGGAGAGAAGAGAGAGGAGAAGAGAGACAGGAGTGGAGAGAAGAAACAGGAAAGAGGACTGGAGAGACAGGGGAAGAGAGAGGAGAGACAGAAGAGGAGAAGAGAGACAGGAGAGAAGAGACAGGAGAGGAGAGACAGGAGAGGAGAGAAGAGACAGGAGAGAAGAGACAGGAGAGGATAGACAGGAGAGGAGAGACAGGAGAAGAGAGACTGGAGAGAAGAGACAGGAGAGGAGAAGAGACAGGAGAGGACAAGAGACAGGAGAGGAGAGAAGAAGAGACAGGAGAGAGGAGAGAAGAAGAGACAGGAGAGGAGAAGAGAGATAGGAAAGGGGAAGAGAGGAGAGAAGAGACAGGAGAGTAGAGAAGAGACAGGAGAGGAGAAGAGAGAGGAGACAGGAGAGAAGAGACGAGAGGAGGGAAGAGACAGGAGAGGAGAGAAGAGACAGGAGAGGAGAGAAGAGACAGGAGAGGAGAAGAGAGAGGAGACAGGAGAGAAGAGACCGGAGTGGAGAGAAGAGACAGAAGAGAAGAGACAGGAGAGGAGAGAAGAGACTGGAGAGGAGAGACAGGAGAGAAGAGACAGGAGAGGAGAGACAGGAGAGGAGAGAAGAGACAGGAGAGGAGAGAGGAGTAGAGAGACAGGAGAGGAGAAGAGGGACAGGAGAAGAGAGACAGGAGAGCAGAGACAGGAGAGGAGAAGAGATGAGAGGAGAGACAGGAGAGGTGAGACAGGAGAGGAGAAGAGACAGGAGAGGAGAGACAGGAGAGGAGAAGAGACGAGAGAAGAGAGAGGAGAAGGGAGAGGAGAGAAGAGAAGAGAAGATACAGGAGAGAAGAAGAGACAGGAGAAAAGAGACAGGAGAGAATGGACAGGAGAGAAGAGACAGGAGAGAAGAAGAGACAGAAGAGGAGAGAAGAGACAGGAGAGGAGAAGAGAGATAGGACAGGAGAAGAGAGGAGAGAAGAGACAGGAGAGTAGAGAAGAGACAGCAGAGGAGAGAAGAGACGAGAGGAGAGAAGAGACAGGAGAGGAGAAGAGAGAGGAGACAGGAGAGAAGAGACCGGAGAGGAGAGAAGAGACAGAAGAGAGGAGAGGACAGAAGAGACTGGAGAGGAGAGACAGGAGAGAAGAGAAGAGACAGGAGAGAAGAGACCGGAGAGAAGAAACAGGAGAGAGGAGTAGAGAGACAGGAGAGGAGAAGAGACTAGAGAAGAGACAGAAGAGGAGAGACAGGAGAAGAGAGACAGGATAGAAGAGAGGAGAGGAGAGAAGGGACAAGAGAGAGGAGAAGGGAGAGGGGAGAAGAGACAGGAGAGGAGAGAAGAGACAGAAGAGAAGAGACAGGAGAGAAGAGACAGGAGAGGAGAGACAGGAGAGGAGAAGAGACAGGAGAGAAGAGACAGGAGAGAGGAGAAGGGACAGGAGAGAAGAGACAGGAGAGAAGAAGAGACAGGAGAGAGGAATGGAGAGATAGGAGAGGAGAAGAGACAGGAGAAGAGAGACAGGAGAGGAGAAGAGACGAGAGGAGAAACAGGAGAGAAGAGAGAGGAGAGAAGGCACAGGAGAGAGAAGAGGAGAGAAGGGACAGGAAAGAGGAGAAGGGAGAGGAGAGAAGAGAAAGGAGAGAAGAGACAGGAGAGGAGAAGAGAGACAGGAGAGGAGAAGAGACGAGAGGAGAAACAGGAGAGAAGAGAGAGGAGAGAAGACACAGGAGAGGAGAGAAGAGACAGGAGAGGAGAGAAGGGACAGGAAAGAGGAGAAGGGAGAGGAGAGAAGAGACAGGAGAGAAGAAGAGACAGGAGAGGAGAGAAGAGAGAGAGGACAAAAGAAAAGAGAGAGAGGAGAGACAGGAGTGGAGAGAAGAGACAGGAGAGAGGAGTAGAGAGACAGGAGAGGAGAGAAGAGACAGGAGAGAGGAGTAGAGAGACAGGAGAGGAGAAAGGAGAGGAGAGACAGGAGAGGAGAAGAGATGAGAGACAGGAGAGGAAGGAGAGGAGAGAAGAGACAGGAGAGAAGAGACAGGAGAAGAGAGAAGAGACAGGAGAAGAGAGAAGAGAAGAGATAGGAGAAGAGACAGGAGAGGAGAAGAGAGACAGGAGAGAGGAGAAGGGAGAGAACAGACAGGAGAGGAGAAGAGACAGGAGAGAAGAGAGAGGAGAAGAGAGAGAGGAGAGACAGGAGTGGAGAGAAGAGACAGGAAAGAGGACTGGAGAGACAGTGGAAGAGAGAGGAGAGACAGAAGAGGAGAAGAGAGACATGAGAGGGGAATAGAGGAGAGAAGAGACAGGAGAGAAGTGACAAGAGAGGAGAGACAGGAGAAGAGAGACAGGAGAAGAGAGGAGAGGAGAGAAGGGACAAGAGAGAGGAGAAGGGAGAGGGGAGAAGAGACAGGAGAGGAGAGAAGAGACAGAAGAGAAGAGACAGGAGAGAAGAGACAGGAGAGGAGAGACAGGAGAGGAGAGACAGGAGAGAAGAGAGGAGAGGAGAGAAGGGACAAGAGAGAGGAGAAGGGAGAGGGGAGAAGAGACAGAAGAGAAGAGACAGGAGAGAAGAGACAGAAGAGGAGAGACAGGAGAGGAGAGACAGGAGAGGAGAAGAGACAGGAGAGAAGAGACAGGAGAGAGGAGAAGGGACAGGAGAGAAGAGACAGGAGAGAAGAAGAGACAGGAGAGAGGAGAGGAGAACAGACAGGAGAAGAGAGACAGGAGAGGAGAAGAGACGAGAGGAGAAACAGGAGAGAAGAGAGAGGAGAGAAGACACAGGAGAGAGGAGAAGAGAGAAGGGACAGGAAAGAGGAGAAGGGAGAGGAGAGAAGAGACAGGAGAGAAGAAGAGAGAGGAGAGAAGAGAGAGAAGACAAAAGAAAAGAGAGAGAGGAGAGACAGGAGTGGAGAGAAGAGACAGGAGAGAGGAGTAGAGAGACAGGAGAGGAGAAGAGAGACAGGAAAGGAGAAGAGATGAGAGACAGGAGAGGAAGGAGAGAAGAGACAGGAGAAGAGAGAAGAGACAGGAGAAGAGAGGAGAGACAGGAGAAGATACAGTAGAGGAGAGAAGAGACAGGAGAGAGGAGAAGGGAGAGAAGAGACAGGAGAGGAGAAGAGACAGGAGAGAAGAGAGAGAGGAGAGACAGGAGTGGAGAGAAGAGACAGCAAAGAGGACTGGAGAGACAGTGGAAGAGAGAGGAGAGACAGAAGAGGAGAAGAGAGACATGAGAGGAGAAGAGAGGAGAGAAGAGACAGGAGAGAAGTGACAGGAGAGGAGAAGAGACGAGAGAAGAGACAGGAGAGGAGTGAAGAGACAGGAGAGAAGAGACAGGAGAAGAGAGACAGGAGATGAGAGACAGGAGAGGAGAAGAGACAGGAGAGGAGAGAAGAAGAGACAGGAGAGGAGAAGAGAGACAGAAAAGGAGAAGAGAGGAAAGAAGAGACAGAAGAGTAGAGAAGAGACAGGAGAGAAGAAGAGACAGGAGAGGAGAAGAGAGATAGGAAAGGAGAAGAGAGGAGAGAAGAGATAGGAGATTAGAGAAGAGACAGCAGAGGAGAGAAGAGACGAGAGGAGGGAAGAGACAGGAGAGGAGAGAAGAGACAGGAGAGGAGAAGAGAGAGGAGACAGGAGAGAAGAGACCGGAGTGGAGAGAAGAGACAGAAGAGAAGAGACAGGAGAGGAGAGAAGAGACTGGAGAGGAGAGACAGGAGAGGAGAGACAGGAGAGAAGAGAAGAGACAGTAGAGAAGAGACCGGAGAGAAGAGACAGGAGAGAGGAGTAGAGAGACAGGAGAGGAGAAGAGGGACAGGAGAGAAGAGACAGGAGAGGACAGACAGGAGAGGAGAGACAGGAGAGGAGAGAAGAGACAGGAGAGAAGAGACCGGAGAGAAGAGACAGGAGAGAGGAGTAGAGAGACAGGAGAGGAGAAGAGGGACAGGAAAGGAGAGACAGGAGAGCAGAGACAGGAGAGGAGAAGAGATGAGAGGAGAGACAGGAGAGGTGAGAAGAGACAGGAGTTGAGAGACAGGAGATGAGAGACAGGAGAGGAGAAGAGACAAGAGAAGAGACAGGAGAGAGGAGAAGGGAGAGGAGAGAAGAGAAGATACAGGAGAGAAGAAGAGACAGGAGAAAAGAGACAGGAGAAGAGACAGGAGAGAATGGACAGGAGAAAGGAGAAGGGACAGGAGAGAAGAGACAGGAGAGAAGAAGAGACAGAAGAGGAGAGAAGAGACAGGAGAGGAGAAGAGAGATAGGAAAGGAGAAGAGAGGAGAGAAGAGACAGGAGAGTAGAGAAGAGACAGCAGAGGAGAGAAGAGAGGAGACAGGAGAGGAGAGAAGAGACAGGAGAGGAGAAGAGAGAGGAGACAGGAGAGAAGAGAACAGAGAGGAGAGAAGAGACAGAAGAGAAGAGACAGGAGAGAAGAGACCGGAGAGGAGAGACAGGAGAGGAGAGACAGGAGAGGAGAGAAGAGACAGGAGAGAAGAGACCGGAGAGAAGAAACAGGAGAGAGGAGTAGAGAGACAGGAGAGGAGAAGAGGGACAGGAGAGGAGAGACAGGAGAGGAGAGAAGAGACAGGAGAGAAGAGACCGGAGAGAAGAAACAGGAGAGAGGAGTAGAGAGACAGGAGAGGAGAAGAGGGACAGGAGAGGAGAGACAGGAGAAGAGATGAGAGGAGAGAAGAGACAGGAGAGAGGAGATAGGAGTTGAGAGACAGGAGAGGAGAGACAGCAGAGGAGAGACAGGAGAGGAGAAGAGACAAGAGGAGAGAAGAGACAGGAGAGGAGAGAAGAGACAGGAGAGGAGAAGAGAGACAGAAGAAGAGAGAAGAGATAGGAGAGGAGAAGAGAGACAGGAGAGGAGAAAAGACGAGAGAAGAGACAGAAGAGGAGAGACAGGAGAAGAGAGACAGGAGAGAAGAGAGGAGAGGAGAGAAGGGACAAGAGAGAGGAGAAGGGAGAGGGGAGAAGAGAAGAGACAGAAGAGAAGAGACAGGAGAGAAGAGACAGGAGAGGAGAAGAGACTAGAGAAGAGACAGAAGAGGAGAGACAGGAGAAGAGAGACAGGAGAGAAGAGAGGAGAGGAGAGAAGGGACAAGAGAGAGGAGAAGGGAGAGGGGAGAAGAGACAGGAGAGGAGAGAAGAGACAGAAGAGAAGAGACAGGAGAGAAGAGACAGGAGAAAAAACAGGAGAGAAGGGACAGGAGAGAGGAGAAGGGACAGGAGAGAAGAGACAGGAGAGAAAAAGAGACAGGAGAGAGGAGTGGAGAGATAGGAGAGGAGAAGAGACAGGAGAGGAGAAGAGAGACGGGAGAGGAGAAGAGACGAGAGGAGAGAAGGGACAGGAAAGAGGAGAAGGGAGAGGAGAGAAGAGACCGGAGAGAAGAGACAGGAGAGAAGAGACAGGAGAGAAGAAGAGACAGGAGAGAAGAGAGAGAGGAGAGACAGGAGTGGAGAGAAGAGACAGGAGAGCGGAGTAGAGAGACAGGAGAGGAGAAGAGACAGGAGAGGAGAAGAGACAGGAGAGGAGAAGAGACGAGAGAAGAGACAGGAGAAGAGAGACGAGAGGAGAGAAGGGAGAGGAGAGAAGAGACAGGAGACGAGAGGAGAGCCAGAAGAGAGGAGAAGGGAGAGAAGAGACAGGAGAGCAGAAGAGACAGGAGAGAAGAGAGAGGAGAAGAGAGAGTGGAGAGACAGGAGAAGAGACAGGAGAGGAGAAGAGAGGAGACAGGAGAGAAGAGACAGGAGAGGAGAAAAGGGACAGGAGAGGATAGACAGGAGAGGAGAAGAGACGATAGAAGAGACAGTAGAGGAGAGACTGGAGAGGAGATACAGGAGAAGAGACGAGAGAAGAGACAGGAGAGGAGAGACAGGAGAGGAGAGACAGGAGAGGAGAGAAGAAGAGACAGGAGAGGAGAGGCTGGAGAGGAGAGACAGGAGAGGAGAAGAGACGAGAGAAGTGACAGGAGAGAAGAGACAGGAGAGGAGAAAAGGGACAGGAGAAAAAACAGGAGAGAAGGGACAGGAGAGAGGAGAAGGGAGAGGAGAGAAGAGAAGATACAGGAGAGAGGAGAGAAGAGACAGGAGAGGAGAGACAGGAGAGGAGAGAAGAGACAGGAGAAAAAAACAGGAGAGAAGGGACAGGGGAGGAGAGAAGAGACAGGAGAGGAGAGAAGAGACAGGAGAGGAGAAGAGAGACAGGAGAACAGAGAAGAGACAGGAGAGGAGAGACAGGAGAGGAGAAGAGAGATAGGAGAGGAGAAAAGACGAGAGAAGAGACAGAAGAGGAGAGAGAGGCGAAGAGAGACAGGAGAGAAGAGAGGAGGGACAGGAGAGAAGAGACAGGAGAGGAAAGAAGAGAAAGAAGAGAAGAGACAGGAGAGAAGAAGAAACAGGAGAGAAAAGACAGGAGAGGAGAGAAGAGACAGGAGAGGAGAGAAGAGACAGGAGAAAAAAACAGGAGAGAAGGGACAGGAGAGAGGAGAAGGGACAGGAGAGAAGAGACAGGAGAGAAGAAGGGACAGAAGAGGAGAGAAGAGACAGGAGAAGAGAGAGGAGAGAAGAGACAGGAGAGAGGAGTGGAGAGACAGGAGAGGAGAAGAGAGACAGGAGAGGAGAAGAGACAAGAGGAGAAACAGGAGAGGAGAGAAGAGACAGGAGAGAGGAGAGGAGAGAAGGGACAGGAAAGAGGAGAAGGGAAAGGAGAGAAGAGACAGGAGAGAAGAGAAGAAGATAGAGGAGACAGGAGAGGAGAAGAGAGAGAGGAGAGACAGGAGTGGAGAGAAGAGAGAGGAGTAGAGAGACAGGAGAGGAGAAGAGACAGGAGAGGAGAAGAGACGAGAGAAGAGACAGGAGAAGAGAAACAGGAGAGAAGAGAGGAGAGAAGAGACAGGAGAAGAGAGAAGAGACAGGAGAAGAGACAGTAGAGGAGAGAAGAGACAGGAGAGAGGAGAAGGGAGAGAATAGACAGGAGAGAAGAAAGAGGAGAAGAGAGAAAGGAGAGGAGAAGAGACAGTAGAGAGGAGTGGAGAGACAGGAGAAGAGACAGGAGAAGAAAGAGGAGAGACAGGAGAGGAGAAGAGAGACAGGAGCGGAGAGGAGAGAGTAGACAGGAGAGAAGAGACAGGAGACAAGTGACAGGAGAGGAGAGACAGGAGAGGAGAGACAGGAAAGGAGAGACAGATGAGGAGAAGAGAGACAGGAGAGAAGAGACAGTAGAGGAGAGACAGGAGAGGAGATACAGGAGAGGAGAAGAGATGAGAGAAGAGACAGACGAGGAGAGACAGGAGAGGAGAGAGGAGACAGGAGAGGAGATACAGGAGAAGAGAGACAGGCGAAGAGAGACAGGAGAGAAGAAGAGACAGGAGAGAAGAGACAAGAGAGAAGAGACAGGAGAGGAGAAGAGACAGGAGAGGAGAAGAGACAGGAGACGAGAAGAGACAGGAGAGAAGAAGAGACAGGAGAGGAGAAGAGAGACAGGAGAGGAGAGACAGGAGAGAAGAGACGGGAGAGGAGAGAAGAGACTGGATAGAGTAGACAGGAGAGGAGAGACAGGAGAGGAGAGACCGAAGAGGAGAGAAGAGACCGGAGAGAAGAGACCGGAGAGAGGAGACAGGAGAGAAGAGACAGGAGAGAAGAGACGAGGCAGGAGACGAGAAGAGAGAAGAGACAGGAGAGAGGAGAGAAGAAGAGACAGGAGAGAGGAGTGGAGAGATAGGAGAGGAGAAGAGAGACAGGAGAAGAGAGGAGAGAAGAGACAGGAGAGGAGAAGAGACAGGAGAGGAGAGAAGAGACTGGAGAGGAGAAGAGAGAGGAGAGACAGGAGAGGAGAAGAGAGACAGGAGAGAAGGGACAGGAGAGAAGAAGAGACAGGAGAGAAGAGAAGAGAGAGGAGAGAAGAAGAGGAGAGAAGAGACCGGAGACGAGAGACAGGAGAAAAAACAGGAGAGGAGAAGAGACAGGAGAGAAGAGACAGAAGAGAAGAAGAGACAGAAGAGGAGAGACAGGAGAGGAGAGAAGAGACAGGAGAGGAGAGAAGAGACAGGAGAAAAAACAGGAGAGAAGGGACAGGAGAGAGGAGAAGGGACAGGAGAGAAGAGACAGGAGAGAAGAAAGAGGAGAAGAGAGAGAGGAGAGACAGGAGTGGAGAGAAGAGACAGGAGAGAGGAGAGACAGGAGAGGAGAGAAGAGACAGGAGAATAGAGAGGAGAAGAGAGACAGGAGAGAAGAGACCGGAGAGAAGAGACAGGAGAGGAGAGACAGGAGAGGAGAAGAGACAGGAGAGAAGAGACAGGAGAGAGGAGAAGGGACAGGAGAGAAGAGACAGGAGAGAAGAAGAGACAGGAGAGAGGAATGGAGAGATAGGAGAGGAGAAGAGAGACAGGAGAGGAGAAGAGACGAGAGAAGAGATAGTAGAGGAGAGACAGGAGAGAAGAAGAGACGAGAGGAGAGACAGGAGTGGAGAGAAGAGACAGGAGAAGAGAGACAGGAGAGAAGAAGAGATAGGAGAGAAGAGACAAGAGAGAAAAAACAGGAGAGGAGAAGAGACAGGCGAGAAGAAGAGAGAGGAGAGAAGAGACAGGAGAGCGGAGTGGAAAGACAGGAGAGGAGAGAGGAGAGACAGGAGAGAAGAGATTGGAGAGGAGAGAAGAGACAGGAGAGGAGAGAGGAGAGACAGGAGAGAAGAGATTGGAGAGGAGAGAAGAGACAGGAGAGAAGAGACCGGAGAGAGTAGACAGGAGAGGAGAGACAGGAGAGGAGAGACCGGAGAGAAGAGACCGGAGAGAGGAGACAGGAGAGAAGAGACTGGAGAGAAGAGACTGGAGAGAAGAGAAGAAGAGCGAGGAGACAGGAGAGGAGAAGAGAGAGAAACAGGAGAGGAGAGAAGACACAGGAGAGAGGAGAGGAGAGAAGGGCTAGGAAAGAGGAGAAGGGAGAGGAGAGAAGAAACAGGAGAGAAGAGAAGAAGAGCGAGGAGACAGGAGAGGAGAAGAGAGAGGAGAGGCAGGAGTGGAGAGAAGAGACAGGAGAGAGGAGTAGAGAGACAGGAGAGGAGAAGAGACGAGAGACAGGAGAGGAGAAGAGACAGGAGAGGAGAGACAGGAGAGGAGAGAGGAGAAGAGAGACAGGAGCGGAGAAGAGAGGAGAGAAGAGACAGGAGAGAGGAGAGGAGAGAAGAGACAGGAGAGGAGAGACAGGAGAGGAGAAGAGACAGGAGAGAAGAGAGACAGGAGTGGAGAAGAGAGACAGGAGAGAGGAGTGTAGAGACAGGAGAAGAGAGAGGAGAGACAGGAGCGGAGAAGAGAGGAGAGAAGAGACAGGAGAGGAGAGACAGGAAAGGAGACAGGAGAATGTCGTACTGCAGGCCGGCTACTTCCCCAAAATCTGGAACCAAGGCCTCATAACCCCAATACACAAAAACGGGGAGAAGTACGACCCAGCAAACTACCGGGGGATATGTGTCAGCAGCAACCTGGGAAAACTGTTCAACAGCATCCTGAACAAGAGGATCCTCACCTTCCTCACCGAGCACAACGTCCTCAGCAAGAGCCAAGCAGGGTTCATGCCGAACAACCGCACCACTGACCACATCTACACCCTGCACAGCCTCATCAAGAGCCATGTCCACCATACAAAAAACGGGAAAATATACGCTTGTTTCGTGGCCTTCA
This sequence comes from Phyllobates terribilis, assembly GCF_046119375.1. NCBI lineage: Eukaryota > Metazoa > Chordata > Amphibia > Anura > Dendrobatidae > Phyllobates > Phyllobates terribilis. Next base: position 534,892 of record NW_027363600.1, on the reverse strand, counting down.
AAAAGGCCTTTGACTCAATGTGGCACCCAGGACTATTCCTAAAACTGCTGGGGAGCGGAATAGGAGGCAAAACATATGATGTCATCCGAAGCTCCTACACTGAGAACAGCTGCAGTGTGAGGGTCAATGGAAAGAGGACGGCCTATTTCCAACAAAGCCGAGGTGTGAGACAGGGCTGCAGCCTCAGTCCAACGCTCTTTAACATCTACATCAATGAGCTGGCGGTGGCTCTGGAGTCCTCCTCAGCACCAGGACTCACCCTCCATGACACCCAGGTGAAATTTCTGCTGTACGCTGTTGACCTCGTGCTGTTATCACCAACCGAGAAAGGCCTCCAAGATCATCTGAACATCCTAGAGACCTTCAGCAGCACATGGGCAATGCCAATCAACCAGAAGAAAACTAACATCATGGTGTTCCAGAAAAGAAAGCAGAAACCTGCTGGCCATCCTCCCTTTACGATAGACAACTGTCCACTCACAGAAACCAACAAGTACACCTACCTGGGCCTAAAACTCAGCCAATCTGGGAGCTTCAAGCAAGCCATAGAGCTACTGAAAGACAAGGCCTCCAAAGCCTTCTATGCCACCAGAAGACGTCTGTACCACCTCAAGGCACCAGTACTCGTCTGGCTAAAAATCTTTGACTCCATCATTACCCCAATCCTTCTGTATGGCAGTGAGGTCTGGGGCCCAGTTTCATACCCAAACTGGTCAAAGTGGGACGCTGGACCGACTGAAATATTCCACCTAGAGTTCTGCAAACACCTCCTCCAAGTCCATCGGAGCACATCAAACAGCGCCTGCCGAGCAGAGCTGGGCAGATTCCCTCTACACCTCGAGATCCAGAAGGCGGTGCTGTCTTTCAAGGCTCATCTACAAAGCAGTAGTCCCAGCTCCTACCATCACAAAGCCTTCCTACACCGGGAAGCCCCAGGAAACCTCCCAACACAAAGTACCCAAAGACAGCCTGACCAAGCCACCAACCCACATGGCCTGACAAAAGGCGAAATTCAGAAAATGGTACACAAAGGCAAAGAGGAATATCTCAGCGTCTGGAGAAATGGCATAAACAAATCACAGAAACTGACGATATACCAGAACCTACAGAGGGAGTACAGACTGGCCCCATATCTAGAGAAACTGGAAAACCCCAAAGAGCGACAGATCCTGAGCCGATACAGACTGAGGATATACCAGAACCTACAGAAGGAATACAGACTAGCCCCATATCTAGAGAAAGTCCCGGACCCCAGAGACCGCCAGATCCTGAGCCAGTACAGACTGAGGATATACCAGAACCTACAGAGGGAGTACAAACTAGCCCCATATCTAGAGAAACTGGAAAACCCCAAAGAGCGACAGATCCTGAGCCGATACAGACTGAGGATATACCAGAACCTACAGAGGGAATACAGACTGGCCCCATATCTAGAGAAACTCCCGGACCCCAGAGACCGCCAGATCCAGAGCCAGTACAGACTGAGGATATACCAGAACCTACAGAGGGAATACAGACTGGCCCCATATCTAGAGAAACTCCCGGACCCCAGAGACCGCCAGATCCTGAGCCAGTACAGACTGAGGATATACCAGAACCTACAGAGGGAGTACAAACTAGCCCCATATCTAGAGAAACTGGAAAACCCCAAAGAGCGACAGATCCTGAGCCGATACAGACTGAGGATATACCAGAACCTACAGAGGGAATACAGACTGGCCCCATATCTAGAGAAACTCCCGGACTCCAGAGACCGCCAGATCCAGAGCTAGTGCAGACTGACGATATACCAGAACCTACAGAGGGAATACAGACTGGCCCCATATCTAGAGAAACTCCCGGACCCAAGAGACCACCAGATCCTGAGCCGATACAGACTGAGGATATACCAGAACCTACAGAGGGAATACAGACTAGCCCCATATCTAGAGAAACTCCCGGACCCAAGAGACCACCAGATCCTGAGCCGATACAGACTGAGGATATACCAGAACCTACAGAGGGAATACAGACTGGCCCCATATCTAGAGAAACTCCCGGACCCCAGAGACCGCCAGATCCAGAGCTAGTACAGACTGAGGATATACCAGAACCTACAGAGGGAATACAGACTGGCCCCATATCTAGAGAAAGTCCCGGACCCCAGAGACCGCCAGATCCTGAGCCAGTACAGACTGACGATATACCAGAACCTACAGAGGGAATACAGACTGGCCCCATATCTAGAGAAACTCCCGGACCCCAGAGACCGCCAGATCCAGAGCCAGTACAGACTGACGATATACCAGAACCTACAGAGGGAATACAGACTGGCCCCATATCTAGAGAAACTCCCGGACCCCATAGACCGCCAGATCCAGAGCCAGTACAGACTGACGATATACCAGAACCTACAGAGGGAATACAGACTGGCCCCATATCTAGAGAAACTGGAAAACCCCAAAGAGCGACAGATCCTGAGCCGATACAGACTGAGGATATACCAGAACCTACAGAAGGAATACAGACTAGCCCCATATCTAGAGAAAGTCCCGGACCCCAGAGACCGCCAGATCCTGAGCCAGTACAGACTGAGGATATACCAGAACCTACAGAGGGAGTACAAACTAGCCCCATATCTAGAGAAACTGGAAAACCCCAAAGAGCGACAGATCCTGAGCCGATACAGACTGAGGATATACCAGAACCTACAGAGGGAATACAGACTGGCCCCATATCTAGAGAAACTCCCGGACCCCAGAGACCGCCAGATCCAGAGCTAGTGCAGACTGAGGATATACCAGAACCTACAGAGGGAATACAGACTAGCCCCATATCTAGAGAAACTCCCGGACCCAAGAGACCACCAGATCCTGAGCCGATACAGACTGAGGATATACCAGAACCTACAGAGGGAATACAGACTGGCCCCATATCTAGAGAAACTCCCGGACCCCAGAGACCGCCAGATCCAGAGCTAGTACAGACTGAGGATATACCAGAACCTACAGAGGGAATACAGACTGGCCCCATATCTAGAGAAAGTCCCAGACCCCAGAGACCGCCAGATCCTGAGCCAGTACAGACTGAGGATATACCAGAACCTACAGAGGGAGTACAGACTGGCCCCATATCTAGAGAAACTCCCGGACCCCAGAGACCGCCAGATCCTGAGCCAGTACAGACTGAGGATATACCAGAACCTACAGAGGGAATACAGACTGGCCCCATATCTAGAGAAACTCCCGGACCCCAGAGACCGCCAGATCCAGAGCCAGTACAGACTGACGATATACCAGAACCTACAGAGGGAATACAGACTGGCCCCATATCTAGAGAAACTCCCGGACCCCATAGACCGCCAGATCCAGAGCCAGTACAGACTGACGATATACCAGAACCTACAGAGGGAATACAGACTGGCCCCATATCTAGAGAAACTCCCGGACCCCAGAGACCGCCAGATCCAGAGCTAGTACAGACTGAGGATATACCAGAACCTACAGAGGGAATACAGACTGGCCCCATATCTAGAGAAACTCCCGGACCCCAGAGACCGCCAGATCCAGAGCCAGTACAGACTGAGGATATACCAGAACCTACAGAGGGAATACAGACTAGCCCCATATCTAGAGAAAGTCCCGGACCCCAGAGACCGCCAGATCCTGAGCCAGTACAGACTGAGGATATACCAGAACCTACAGAGGGAGTACAGACTGGCCCCATATCTAGAGAAACTGGAAAACCCCAAAGAGCGACAGATCCTGAGCCGATACAGACTGAGCGCCCACAGCCTACTCATCAAATCCGGGTGGCACCGACAGAACTACAAGCCCTGAGAGAGCAGACTGTGCCAGCAGCGCCCCCAGGAGGCCGTGGAGAACGAGGCCCACTTGTTGCTGAGGTGCCCCAAATACTCCGCAGTGAGGGACACTCACTTCCAGAGACTGTCTGATCTCCTCCCAGACTTCACCTCCATGGAGGAGGAAGAGAAACTGCCGATACTACTGGGGGAAGAGGTAAGTGCAGCGTCCATAGCAGCGCAATATGTCAGTGCCGGCCACAGACTAAGAGGACACTGATATACCATGGACGTCTATACCCCACCCTGGACATGCCCCCATTCCCCAACTAAGAGCATGATATACCATGGACGTCTATACCCCACCCTGGACATGCCCCCATTCCCCAACTAAGAGCTTGATATGCCATGGACGTCTATACCCCACCCTGGACATGCCCCCATTCCCCAACTAAGAGCATGATATACCATGGACGTCTATACCCCACCCTGGACATGCCCCTATTCCCCAACTAAGAGCATGATATACCATGGACGTCTATACCCCACCCTGGACATGCCCCCATTCCCCAACTAAGAGCATGATATACCATGGACGTCTATACCCCACCCTGGACATGCCCCCATTCCCCAACTAAGAGCATGATATACCATGGACTTCTGTACCCCACCTTGGACATGCCCCTACCCTCTAAAAGGATCTTGATATATCCTGGACCCCTATATGCCTCCCTACTCCCCACCCCCGACCCCCCTATTTTTTACCATTTGCTTTGGCAATGCTAATATGTACTTAGTCCTGCCAATAAAGCTCATTTGAACTTGAATTTGAATTTGAGAGACAGGAAAGGAGAAGAGAGACAGGAGAGGAGAAGAGAGACAGGAGAGAAGAGACGAGAGAAGAGACAGTAGAGGAGAGACAGGAGAGGAGAGAAGAGACGTGAGAAGAGACAGACGAGGAGAGACAGGAGAGGAGAGACAGGAGAAGAGAGACAGGAGAAGAGAGACAGGAGAGAAGAAGAGACAGGAGAGAAGAAGAGACAGGAGAGAAGAGACAGGAGAGAGGAGTGGAGAGACAGGAGAGGAGAAGAGAGACAGGAGAGAAGAGACCAGAGAGAGTAGACAGGAGAGGAGAGACCGGAGAGGAGAGAAGAGACCGGAGAGAAGAAACAGGAGAGAAGAGACAGGAGAGGAGAGAAGAGACAGGAGACGAGAAGAGAGAGGAGAGAAGAAGAGACAGGAGAGAGGAGTGGAGAGACAGGAGAGGAGAAGAGAGACAGGAGAAGAGAGGAGAGAAGAGACAGGAGAGGAGAGAAGACACAGGAGAGGAGAGAGGAGAAGAGAGAGGAGACAGGAGAGAAGAGACCGGAGAGAAGAAGAGACAGAAGAGAAGAGACAGGAGAGTAGAGAAGAGACAGGAGAGAAGAGCCAGTAGGTAGGCAAAGTAATGGGCCCACACTTACTACAAAGAGGACCACCAGGGACCCCCCTGCAGCCCAAAGCCCTGATAATGCACTCCCCTCCCTGGAGACCCTTAGAGAATGCCTGTCTCAGCTGGAGAGGGACTTCACACTGCTTAAAGAACAGATCCAAAGTCAGACAAATGACCCCACAGCCGCAGAGGTAACAAGACTGAAGTGTGTACTGGACTCAGCCATGCAAGAAATCAAACATGAAATGTATCATCTACGGCAAGAAAATGCTAAACTAAAAGAACAAATAGAAAACCTAAAGAGCCAGATACCACCTCCAACACAGGAGGGGGGCGCAGGGAAGGAAATAGATGAAGACACCATGAGAGCCAACAGCCACATCATCACTAACCTAAACAACTGCATAAATACTGAGAGCAAATCTCTAAATAACCAAGAAACACAGGATGAGCCGGACCCGAGCATCCAACAAACCCCAAGCCAAAAACAACAGCAGCAGCTACAGCAACACAACAGAGCAACAATCAAAGCAAAAACAGAAGCTCTCACCGGAGCAGTCAACAACCACATCCTGATATAGTCCTGATCATAGACTCCAATGGAAAATACCTCAACACAAGACCACTCTTCCCCGGAAAAAAGGTTTCTAAAATCCACTGTTCAACTATAGAACAAGCAACAGCAGTAATTAATAATCCATATTTCACCAACCCAAACCACATCATCATACATACAGGCACCAACAATCTCCAGGATGAACACCAGCAGGTAGCAGGACAATTGTGTCAGCTAGCAGAGACCACGCAACAACATTTCCCCGGCAGTAAAATTATCCTCTCGTCTCTGCTGCCAAGAAAAGATTCCCTCAAACACTTCACCCAAGACGTTAACAGAGAGCTAGCAGCCAAGATCACCACGACGCTAGACATCACCCTGGCACAACATCCCGTCATAAACCACCACCACCTGTATGACGACAAACATCTCAATAACCAAGGAGTCAGCCTTCTTGCCAAAGAACTTAAAGACATAGTATTCAACAGAATCCCCGGGCCAAGAACCCATGCAAACCGAAAATCGGTAGAAAGAGCACCGACAACTAATAGACCTAAAACAGAATACGCTCAACAAACTGGAACCTGCAACCTGTATATAAAACAAGCCCATGAGAGACACAAACCATGGAAGACACCACATGCCCCACACAGAGTGAAGCAGAGCAGTGACCTGGCAGAAATAAAGACCATGCTCAGCTCCGTGTGCAGGGAACTCATGCGACTGGACCAATTACCCACAACAAGACCACCAGTCAGCAATCCAAGATGTCCTATGCAGGACAGCCCATTACAAGGTACACAGCTACACCATGTCAACCCTCATCATTAGTAGCTGGAACATCCAGGGCCTGAACACTTCTGCTTTTGGATGTAAGACAAACGACCCAAACTTTACTCAAAGACTGGAAAACATAGATATACCGATCCTCCAGGAAACATGGACTAAGGCAAATAATGAATCCCATGTCCCCACCGGATACAGGGAATTCTCTGTCTCTGCCCTGAAAAACAAAAACATCAAACAGGGCCGGAGCTCAGGAGGAATATTAATCTGATACAAAGAGAAGCTCCATGAACATATCAGAGCCGTGAAGAGAGGAGACAGCCACATCTGGATAAGAATAAGCCACTCCATCCTCACCTCCCAGGCCGACATCTACCTGTGTACAGCATATGTAGCCCCTCCTGAGTCTCCATACTTCATGCCAGACAGCTTTGAGAACCTAAAAACTGAAGCTGCCCACTTCCAGACTCTGGGCAACGTTCTCATCTATGGAGACCTCAACGCAAGGACGGGAAGGGAAAAAGACTACCTGACCACTGATGGAAACATCTATATATTTGGAGCAGACACAGACTGTGACAACCCAGTGCACACCGAAAGGATCAGCTACGACTGCACAGTTAATAAAAGCGGCAGAACACTTCTGAACTTATGCCGAAGCCTGGGACTTCGTATCCTCAATGGCCGCACCAAGGGAGACTCATTGGGAAGATATACCCTAAACTCCCATGTGGGCAGCTGTGTGATAGACTATGCCATCACAGATATGGACCCCACAAATATTGGCGCCCTCATAGTCACCCCACAAACACACCTGTCGGACCATAACCAACTGCTTCTATACATAAAATCCACAATCAAATCACCCTCACAAACCTCACAAAAGACCGGCCTCTTTAGCTTGCCGCCATCCTTCAAATGGTCCAAGATGTCGGCCGCAAAATATAAGATTCCATCAATAGACCAGAGGTAAAGGAGAAGCTCCAACACTTCCATAATAATGTGTATGAGCTTAACCCAAAAGGAGCACAACTGGCGGTAAGGGACCTTAACAACATTCTCTATACCATGGCAGAAATGTCCGACCTGAAAAAACGCATCAGCAAGAGGCCGAGTAAACCAAATACCAACAACTGGTTTGACAAAGAATGCAAGACCATACGGAAGGCCCTAAGAATGGCTTCAAATAAAAAACACAGAGACCCGAACAACCCCACTCTGAGAGAAGACTACCACACCATACAACGAAACTACAAAGCCATCCTCAGAAAGAAAAAGCAAAACCACATCTCCACCAAACTCCTCCAACTCCAAGACGCCCTTGAAGACAACAAATTTTGGGAACTGTGGAATCACCTTGGATCCAACCAGAAAAGCAACAGCCTCCACATCCAGAGTGGCAACATCTGGCTCCAGTACTTCAAGGACCTTTACAAAGACATCCCAAGTGAAGACCTGAACCCGACACAAAAAGAGCTTGTGAAAAAACTGAAAGATATGGAGGAAAAGCTTAAAGATTTCCAAAATCCTCTGGATACACCAATCACAATGACAGAAATAACAGAAAGGATCACACAGATAAGAGGAAAAAAAGCCAGCGGCCCAGATGGGATCCTCCCAGAAATGCTAAAACACAGCCCGCCAGACATCCAGGCTGCGATAACAAAACTATTCAATGTCGTACTGCAGGCCGGCTACTTCCCCAAAATCTGGAACCAAGGCCTCATAACCCCAATACACAAAAACGGGGAGAAGTACGACCCATCAAACTACCGGGGGATATGTGTCAGCAGCAACCTGGGAAAACTGTTCAACAGCATCCTGAACAAGAGGATCCTCACCTTCCTCACCGAGCACAACGTCCTCAGCAAGAGCCAAGCAGGGTTCATGCCGAACAACCGCACCACTGACCACATCTACACCCTGCACAGCCTCATCAAGAGCCATGTCCACCATACAAAAAACGGGAAAATATACGCTTGTTTCGTGGCCTTCAAAAAGGCCTTTGACTCAATGTGGCACCCAGGACTATTCCTAAAACTGCTGGGGAGCGGAATAGGAGGCAAAACATATGATGTCATCCGAAGCTCCTACACTGAGAACAGCTGCAGTGTGAGGGTCAATGGAAAGAGGACGGCCTATTTCCAACAAAGCCGAGGTGTGAGACAGGGCTGCAGCCTCAGTCCAACGCTCTTTAACATCTACATCAATGAGCTGGCGGTGGCCTTAGAGTCCTCCTCAGCACCAGGACTCACCCTCCATGACACCCAGGTAAAATTTCTGCTGTACGCTGATGACCTCGTGCTGTTATCACCAACCGAGAAAGGCCTCCAAGATCATCTGAACATCCTAGAGACCTTCAGCAGCACATGGGCAATGCCAATCAACCAGAAGAAAACTAACATCATGATGTTCCAGAAAAGAAAGCAGAAACCTGCTGGCCATCCTCCCTTTACGATAGACAACTGTCCACTCACAGAAACCAACAAGTACACCTACCTGGGCCTAAAACTCAGCCAATCTGGGAGCTTCAAGCAAGCCATAGAGCTACTGAAAGACAAGGCCTCCAAAGCCTTCTATGCCATCAGAAGACGTCTGTACCACCTCAAGGCACCAGTAACCGTCTGGCTAAAAATCTTTGACTCCATCATTGCCCCAATCCTTCTGTATGGCAGTGAGGTCTGGGGCCCAGTCTCATACCCAAACTGGTCAAAGTGGGACGCTGGACCGACTGAAATATTCCACCTAGAGTTCTGCAAACACCTCCTCCAAGTCCATCGGAGCACATCAAACAGCGCCTGCCGAGCAGAGCTGGGCAGATTCCCTCTACACCTCGAGATCCAGAAGGCGGCGCTGTCTTTCAAGGCTCATCTACAAAGCAGTAGTCCCAGCTCCTACCATCACAAAGCCTTCCTACACCGGGAAGCCCCAGGAAACCTCCCAACACAAAGTACCCAAAGACAGCCTGACCAAGCCACCAACCCACATGGCCTGACAAAAGGCGAAATTCAGAAAATGGTACACAAAGGCAAAGAGGAATATCTCAGCGTCTGGAGAAATGACATAAACAAATCACAGAAACTGACGATATACCGGAACCTACAGAGGGAGTACAGACTGGCCCCTTATCTAAAGAAACTGGAAAACCCCAAAGAGCGACAGATCCTGAGCCGATACAGACTGAGGATATACCAGAACCTACAGAGGGAATACAGACTAGCCCCATATCTAGAGAAACTCCCGGACCCCAAAGACCGCCAGATCCAGAGCCAGTACAGACTGAGGATATACCAGAACCTACAGAGGGAATACAGACTGGCCCCATATCTAGAGAAACTCCCGGACCCCAGAGACCGCCAGATCCTGAGCCAGTACAGACTGAGGATATACCAGAACCTACAGAGGGAGTACAGACTGGCCCCATATCTAGAGAAACTCCCGGACCCCAGAGACCGCCAGATCCAGAGCCAGTACAGACTGAGGATATACCAGAGCCTACAGAGGGAGTACAGACTGGCCCCTTATCTAAAGAAACTGGAAAACCCCAAAGAGCGACAGATCCTGAGCCGATACAGATTGAGGATATACCAGAACCTACAGAGGGAATACAGACTAGCCCCATATCTAGAGAAAGTCCCGGACCCCAGAGACCGCCAGATCCTGAGCCAGTACAGACTGAGGATATACCAGAACCTACAGAGGGAGTACAGACTGGCCCCATATCTAGAGAAACTGGAAAACCCCAAAGAGCGACAGATCCTGAGCCGATACAGACTGAGGATATACCAGAACCTACAGAGGGAATACAGACTGGCCCCATATCTAGAGAAACTCCCGGACCCCAGAGACCGCCAGATCCTGAGCCAGTACAGACTGAGGATATACCAGAGCCTACAGAGGGAGTACAAACTAGCCCCATATCTAAAGAAACTGGAAAACCCCAAAGAGCGACAGATCCTGAGCCGATACAGACTGAGGATATACCAGAACCTACAGAGGGAGTACAAACTAGCCCCATATCTAGAGAAACTCCCGGACCCAAGAGACCACCAGATCCTGAGCCAGTACAGACTGAGGATATACCAGAACCTACAGAGGGAGTACAGACTGGCCCCATATCTAGAGAAACTGGAAAACCCCAAAGAGAGACAGATCCTGAGCCGATACAGACTGAGCGCCCACAGCCTACTCATCAAATCCGGGTGGCACCGACAGAACTACAAGCCCTGAGAAAGCAGACTGTGCCAGCAGCGCCCCCAGGAGGCCGTGGAGAACGAGGCCCACTTCTTGCTGAGGTGCCCCAAATACTCCGCAGTGAGGGACACTCACTTCCAGAGACTGTCTGATCTCCTCCCAGACTTCACCTCCATGGAGGAGGAAGAGAAACTGCCGATACTACTGGGGGAAGAGGTAAGTGCAGCGTCCATAGCAGCGCAATATGTCAGTGCCGGCCACAGACTAAGAGGACACTGATATACCATGGACGTCTATACCCCACCCTGGACATGCCCCCATTCCCCAACTAAGAGCATGATATACCATGGACGTCTATACCCCACCCTGGACATGCCCCCATTCCCCAACTAAGAGCTTGATATGCCATGGACGTCTATACCCCACCCTGGACATGCCCCCATTCCCCAACTAAGAGCATGATATACCATGGACGTCTATACCCCACCCTGGACATGCCCCCATTCCCCAACTAAGAGCATGATATACCATGGACGTCTATACCCCACCCTGGACATGCCCCCATTCCCCAACTAAGAGCTTGATATGCCATGGACGTCTATACCCCACCCTGGACATGCCCCCATTCCCCAACTAAGAGCATGATATACCATGGACGTCTATACCCCACCCTGGACATGCCCCTATTCCCCAACTAAGAGCATGATATACCATGGACGTCTATACCCCACCCTGGACATGCCCCTATTCCCCAACTAAGAGCATGATATACCATGGACGTCTATACCCCACCGTACCCCATACCATGGACGTCTATACCCCACCTTGGACATGCCCCTACCCTCTAAAAGGATCTTGATATATCCTGGACCTCTATATGCCTCCCCACCCCCCACCCCCCTACTTTTTACCATTTGCTTTGGCAATGCTAATATGTACTTAGTCCTGCCAATAAAGCTCATTTGAATTTGAATTTGAATTTGAGAGACAGGAAAGGAGAAGAGAGAGGAGAGAAGAAGAGAGACAGGAGAGAAGAGACGAGAGAAGAGACAGTAGAGGAGAGACAGGAGAGGAGAGAAGGGACAGGAGAGAAGAAGAGACAGGAGAGGAAAGAAGAAGAGAGAGGAGAAAAGAGACCGGAGAAGAGAGACACGAGAGAAGAGACAGGAGAGAAGAAGAGACAGGAGAGGAAAGAAGAAGAGAGAGGAGAAAAGAGACCGAAGAAGAGAGACAGGGGAGAAAAGACAGCAGAGAAGAGACCGAAGAGGAGAGACGAGACAGGAGAGGAGAGAAGAGAAAGGAGAAAAAACAGGAGAGAAGAGACAGGAGAGAAGAGACAGGAGAGGAGAGAAGAGACAGGAGAGGAGAGAAGGGACAGGAGAGAGAAGGGAGAGGAGAGAAGAGACAGGAGAGAAGAGACAGGAGAGAAGAAGAGACAGGAGAGGAGAAGAGACAGGAGAGGAGAGAAGAGACAGAAGAGGAGAGAAGAGACAGGAGAGGAGAGAAGGGACAGGAGAGAGAAGGGAGAGGAGAGAAGAGACAGGAGAGAAGAGACAGGAGAGAAGAAGAGACAGGAGAGAAGAGACAGGAGAGAAGAGGAGACAGGAGAGAAGAGACAGGAGAGAAGAGAAGAGACAGGAGAGAAGAAGAGACAGGAGAGGAGAGAACAAGAGACAGGAGAGAGGAGACAGGAGAGGAGAAGAAACAGGAGAGAGGAGACAGGAGAGGAGAAAAGACAGCAGAGAAGAGACCGAAGAGGAGAGACGAGACAGGAGAGGAGAGAAGAGAAAGGAGAAAAAACAGGAGAGAAGGGACAGGAGAAGGGACAGGAGAGAAGAAGAGACAGAAGAGGAGAGAAGAGACAGAAGAGGAGAGAAGAGACAGGAGAGGAGAGAAGGGACAGGAGATAGAAGGGAGAGGAGAGAAGAGACAGGAGAGAAGAGACAGGAGAGAAGAAGAGACAGGAGAGAAGAGACAGGAGAGAAGAAGAGACAGGAGAGAAGAGGAGACAGGAGAGAAGAGACAGGAGAGAAGAGAAGAGACACGAGAGAAGAAGAGACAGGAGAGGAGAGAACAAGAGACAGGAGAGAGGAGACAGGAGAGGAGAAGAAACAGGAGAGAGGAGACAGGAGAGGAGAAGAGACAGGAGAGAAGAGAGAGGGGTTGAGACAGGAGTGGAGAGAAAAGACAGGAGAGAGGAGTAGAGAGACAGGAGAGGAAAAGAGACAGGAGAGGAGAGACAAGAGAAGAGATGAGAGAAGAGAGGAGAGGCGAGAAGGGACAGGAGAGAGGAGAAGGGAGAGGAGAGAAGAGACAGGAGAGGAGAGACAGGAGTGGAGCGAAGAGACAGGAGAGAGGAGTGGAGAGACAGGAGAAGAGAGAGGAGAGACAGGAGAAGAGAAGAGAGACAGGAGAGGAGAAGAGAGGAGAGAAGAGACAGGAGAGAAGAGAGGAGAGAAGTGACAGGAGAGGAGAAACAGGAGCAGAGACAGGAGAGAAGAGAGACAGGAGAGGAGATACAGGAGAGGAGAAGAGACAGGAGAGAAGAGACAGGAAAGGAGAGAAGAGACAGGAGAGGAGAGACAGGAGAAGAGAGACAGGAGAGGAGAGACAGGAGAGGAGAGAAGAGACAGGAGAGGAGAGAAGAGACAGGAGAGGAGAGAAGAAGAGACAGGAGAGAGGAGACAGGAGAGGAGAAGAAACAGGAGAGAGGAGACAGGATAGGAGAAGAGACCGGAGAGAAGAGAGAGGGGTTGAGACAGGAGTGGAGAGAAGAGACAGGAGAGAGGAGTAGAGAGACAGGAGAGGAAAAGAGACAGGAGAGGAGAGACAGGAGAAGAGATGAGAGAAGAGAGGAGAGGCGAGAAGGGACAGGAGAGAGGAGAAGGGAGAGGAGAGAAGAGACAGGAGAGGAGAAGAGAGAGGAGAAGAGAGGAGAGACAGGAGTGGAGAGAAGAGACAGGAGAGAGGAGTGGAGAGACAGGAGAAGAGAGAGGAGAGACAGGAGAGGAGAAGAGAGACAGGAGCGGAGAGACAGGAGAAGAGATGAGAGAAGAGAGGAGAGGCGAGAAGGGACAGGAGAGAGGAGAAGGGAGAGGAGAGAAGAGACAGGAGAGGAGAAGAGAGAGGAGAAGAGAGGAGAGACAGGAGTGGAGAGAAGAGACAGGAGAGAGGAGTGGAGAGACAGGAGAAGAGAGAAGAGAGACAGGAGAGGAGAGGAGAAGAGAGGAGAGAAGAGACAGGGGAGAAGAGAGGAGAGAAGTGACAGGAGAGGAGAAACAGGAGCAGAGACAGGAGAGGAGAAGAGAGACAGGAGAGGAGAAAAGAGGAGACAGGAGAGGAGATACAGGAGAGGAGAAGAGACAGGAGAGAAGAGACAGGAAAGGAGAGAAGAGACAGGAGAGGAGAGAAGAGACAGGAGAGAAGAGACAGGAGAAGAGAGAAGAGACAGGAGAGGAGAGACAGGAGAAGAGAGACAGGAGAGAAGAGATAGGAGAGAAGAGACAGGAGAGAGGAGAAGGGACAGGAGAGAAGAGACAGGAGAGGAGAAGAGACAGGAGAGAAGAGAAGAAGAGACAGGAGTGGAGAGAAGAGACAAGAGAGAAGAGAAGAAGAGACAGGAGAGGAGAGAAGAAGAGACAGGAGAGAGGAGAGAAGAAGAGACAGGAGAGAAGCGACCAGACAGGAGAGAAAGGAGCAGAGACAGGAGAGGAGAAGAGATACAGGAGAGGAGAAGAGAGGAGAGAAGAGACAGGAGAGGAGATACAGGAGAGGAGAAGAGACAGGAGAGAAGAGACAGGAAAGGAGAGAAGAGACAGGAGAGGAGAGAAGAGACAGGAGAGAAGAGACAGGAGAAGAGAGAAGAGACAGGAGAGGAGAGACAGGAGAAGAGAGACAGGAGAGAAGAGACAGGAGAGAAGAGAAGAGACAGGAGAGGAGAAGAGACAGGAGAGAAGAGAAGAAGAGACAGGAGTGGAGAGAAGAGACAGGAGAGAAGAGAAGAAGAGACAGGAGAGGAGAGAAGAAGAGACAGGAGAGAGGAGAGAAGAAGAGACAGGAGAGAAGCGACCAGACAGGAGAGAAGAGACCGGAGAGGAGAAGAGAGACAGGAGAGGAGAAACAGGAGAGAAGAGACAGGAGAGAAGAGACAGGAAAGGAGAGAAGAGACAGGAGAGGAGAGAAGAGACAGGAGAGAAGAGACAGGAGAAGAGAGAAGAGACAGGAGAGGAGAGACAGGAGAAGAGAGACAGGAGAGAAGAGATAGGAGAGAAGAGACAGGAGAGAGGAGAAGGGACAGGAGAGAAGAGACAGGAGAGGAGAAGAGACAGGAGAGAAGAGAAGAAGAGACAGGAGTGGAGAGAAGAGACAAGAGAGAAGAGAAGAAGAGACAGGAGAGGAGAGAAGAAGAGACAGGAGAGAGGAGAGAAGAAGAGACAGGAGAGAAGCGACCAGACAGGAGAGAAAGGAGCAGAGACAGGAGAGGAGAAGAGATACAGGAGAGGAGAAGAGAGGAGAGAAGAGACAGGAGAGGAGATACAGGAGAGGAGAAGAGACAGGAGAGAAGAGACAGGAAAGGAGAGAAGAGACAGGAGAGGAGAGAAGAGACAGGAGAGAAGAGACAGGAGAAGAGAGAAGAGACAGGAGAGGAGAGACAGGAGAAGAGAGACAGGAGAGAAGAGATAGGAGAGAAGAGACAGGAGAAGAGAGAAGAGACAGGAGAGGAGAGACAGGAGAAGAGAGACAGGAGAGAAGAGACAGGAGAGAAGAGAAGAGACAGGAGAGGAGAAGAGACAGGAGAGAAGAGAAGAAGAGACAGGAGTGGAGAGAAGAGACAGGAGAGAAGAGAAGAAGAGACAGGAGAGGAGAGAAGAAGAGACAGGAGAGAAGAGACCGGAGAGGAGAAGAGAGACAGGAGAGAAGAGACAGGAGAGTAGAGACCGGAGAGGAGAGGAGAGAAGAGAGGAGAGGAGAGAAGATGTAAGAGGATACCCGGGATGGTCATGCGCCTCTTTCCCTTTTGTGAATGTATTGTTCTACTCTGTGTTTATATATGAATATGTAAATGTCTATTGTGTAATGTTAGTTTCAGGGTCAGTATATGTCAGGAGTGGGTGGTATTAGATTAGGCATTGGGTACAGTGCAGTGGGGGGCACAAGAGTTTAGGATAGAAATAGTTAATATATTTAGTAATGGCTCCAGTGTAGAAGGAGCCGGGGTAGTCACGGAGTAGTTTACCCAGCTACCGACGGAGACAGTTGATGATTGGTCCAGTTGAAAAATGGGGAGGAGTTTGGGCCAGAGGAGAGCAACGGTTATTCCTGTCAGGAATCAGTTCAGTCAGAGCAGTTGTTGCTGTTGGTAACGTTAAAGTCTGTGCTGGAGGAAGACTGAGGAGAAGCTCGGGGTCCTGGGGGCTGAAGGTCAGTAAGGATACCGACGGTAGATGATAGAAAGAGTCAGGCAGCTCGGGGAACAATGAAGCGGTAAACTCTGAGGAAAAGTCCCTAAACGTCCGAGGCCTGTAGAAGGACTGATGGAGTCAGCCTTCACTACTCCCTAAGAGAGCGGACAGGGACATACCTGAGGAGCGTCGGACCGTATTCTGGAAAGCTGCGGTACCTGAGAAACTAACTCTGAAGATAGGACCGAAAGGGACAGAAGAGAGGAAATGCCTCGCCACTACTACCACCCTGTACCCCTCACAAAATAACAGGAGAGGAGAGAAGAGATGGGAGAGAAGAGACAGGAGAGGGGAGAAGAGACAGGAGAGGAGAGACAGGAGAGCAGAAGAGACAGGAGAGAAGAGACAGGAGAGGAGAGAAGAGACAGGAGAGGGGAGATAGTAGAAGAGAGACAGGAGAGAAGAGAAGAGAAGAAGAGACAGGAGAGGAGAGAAGAGACAGGAGAGAGGAGAGGAGAGACAGGAGAGGAGAGACAGGAGAGAAGAGACAGGAGAGGAGAGAAGAGACAGGAGAGGAGAGACAGGAGAGAAGAGACAGGAGAGCAGAAGAGACAGGAGAGGAGAGACAGGAGAGGAGAGAAGAGACAGGAGAGGGGAGATAGTAGAAGAGAGACAGGAGAGAAGAGACAGGAGAGAAGAAGAGACAGGAGAGGAGAGAAGAGACAGGAGAGAAGAGACAGGAGAGGAGAGAAGAGACAGGAGAGAAGAGACAGGAGAGGGGAGATAGTAGAAGAGAGAGAGGAGAGACAGGAGAGGAGAGACAGGAGAGAAGAGACAGGAGAGAAGAAGAGACAGGAGAGAAGAGACAGGAGAGGAGAGAAGAGACAGGAGAGGGGAGATAGTAGAAGAGAGACAGGAGAGAAGAGACAGGAGAGAAGAAGAGACAGGAGAGGAGAGACAGGAGAGGAGAAGAGACAGGAGAAGAGAGACAGGAGAGGAGAAGAGACAGGAGAAGAGAGACAGGAGAGAAGAAACAGGAGAGAAGAAGAGACAGGAGAGGAGAGAAGAGACAGGAGAAGAGAGAAGAGACAGGAGAAGAGAGACAGGAGAGAAGAGACAGGAGAGAAGAAGAGACAGGAGAGGAGAGACTCTCCAGACTTTCCTCAAATAAATCCTTCATGGCTTGTCTCTCAGGGCCAGAAAGATTATACAGTCTGGACTTCGGTAGTTTAGCTCTGGGGGACAGGTTAATAGGACAGTCATTAGCATGATGAGGAGGTAAATCCTGACACCCCTTCTCAGAAAAAACATCCTCAAAACCAGACAGGAAAACAGGTAATATTTCCGTAGCGACAGTAGCAAGGGAAATATCTAAACAGTTCTCATGGCATTAATCTCCCCATTCAATAATCTCCCCGGTTTGCCAATCCACCAGTGGATTATGTTTCACGAACCAGGGAGACCCAAGACAATCGGTGTGGGAAGACTGTCAATGACATAGCAAGGGATTATTTCACAATGAACTGACCCCACCCTCAGTATTACATTATGTACAATCTGAGTAAATGCTTTCTGTGCAAGTGGCGCTTAGTTGATTGCGAAGATGGAAATAGGTTTATCTAAAGTACAGCGAGCAAGACCATGAGCCCTCACAAACTCAGCATCCACCATGCTGACTCCGGCTCCACTGTCAACAAACACGGAAATGTTCTCAATTTTGCTCTCTAGCACCACCTCTACTGTCAAGACAAACCGGGAACTGCAGGTTGGCAACAAATGCACCCCTTGTTTATCCAACTCCAGACTCCCAAGAGTTAATCCAGTCTCTTTTTGCTTAGGAATCGAGGGACAGGCCCCAATAAAAAGTCCCTTCTTCTACAAAAAAAACCACACCCTTTTTCTTGCAGATGTCAGCGGAAACGTATGATGCAGAGGCACCCCCTAACTGCATGGGTTCTTCCACCTCCCCCAGTACTGGTTCACCTCCAAACCTCTCCCCGGCAGAGGTACACAACTCCGACAAGAAGGCCCCGGAGAAGGTGGTCTCACTCGTCTATCCCGAAGGCGTCTATCAAGACGTATGGCCAACGACATGGCAGCCTCCAAGGACTGAGGGGTTTCATATACAACCAAGGAATCTTTCAACCTTTCCGTTAGGCCCTCATAAAATTGACCTCTAAGGGCTGAGTCATTCCATTTGTAATCTGTTGCCCATCTACGGAATTCAGAACTGTACGTCTCCACTGACCGATTCCCCTGCTGAAGGCGACATAACCTAGACTTAGCCAAGGCGACTCGGTCACAGTCATCATAGATGAAGGCCAGAGCCCCGAAAAAACCCTCCACAGACTGGAGACAAACCGAGTCCTGCGGTAAAGAAAACGCCCAGGATTGAGGATCTACATGCAATAGAGAGATCACAATTCCAACCCGTTGCTCCTCATTTCCGGAGGAGTAAGGACGAAGTTTAAAATACAACTTACAGGCTTCCGTGAATACAAAAAACTTGTCCCTACCTCCTGAAAACCTATCCGGGAGGGCGACCTTGGGTTCAAGCTGGGCCGGCCTACCTGCAGAGACCCCACATTAGAAGTCTTCAGCTGCTGCTGAACCTCATAGCAAAGGTCAGTCACCTCTAGTGACAACTTGTGCAGCTGATCGGCCAACATTGCAACGGGATCCATGAACCAGGGGAGAGAAAGTAAAAACCACACCAAAAAAAAAGTGTCCGGTTTTTTTTTTTTTAATATATGTGTAGGGCCGGTGATAATGTCACGCAAGGTGAGGGAAAGACTGAGTGCACAACAACAGAAAGAGGGAGAGGAAGCCTAAACACTAGGGAAAAGGGGAGTGGAGACCCCTGGGCAGATCTGACAACACCCTGTCTTCCCTATCCACACCTATCGCCGAGCAGGAAACCTAATCCCTGACTGCCCCTACCGATAGGCCCTAGGTAGGGAGAGGACGAGGTGAACGCTAGTCAGTCCCACTGCAACTAAAGACAAACATGTAAACAGACAAGAGAAACACTTATCTGGAGAGGACACCATAGAGATCACGCCAACTATCCTCTAAGGGAACTCCAAGAAGACACTAGCCGACTACTAGTACTTCAAGCCTAAATGATTGGATTGGAAGCTTTGAGCCTCCGTCCCTGTGCCTGTGACCTCACATGCCATTGGTGCTCCCTCCACACGCGGCCAGCTCAGCCGCAGGCAAGCTGCCGGCCGGGGCTCCCTGCGTGCGAGTGCCGCTATTCCTGCACACACGTGACCAGTGTCGGCATCAGTAGCATCTGTGAGCTGTGGATACAAAGAACGCCAACACAGTGAGTGAATGCGGACCTCTAAATCAGGTCCTGCAATTCTATCACATAGTGCCAGTGACTATTGCCGGCGGACTTTTTGGTAAACCCCACTGGTGTATTAATAATTGATTAGTTGGGGACCCTGTTGGTTTGCCCCCAATTGGCCATATTTGTGGTGCATAAACTGGATATTTTAGTGTAGTAGCATTTTTTCAATTTTGCATATATTCCATGTGTTGGAATCCGGAGGTGTATATGCCATACAATCACTGTTAGTTTTCCATTAACTGGCAGCAGAGAGCTGTTCGCTCAAGAGATCACAGCGGGTGGTTCGGCGTGACCTTCTGGTACTGTGATAATCTTGACATATATGTATTGCCGGTATAACCTGGGTATCTCCTGTATATAATTATATACAGTGGGGAAAAAAAGTATTTAGTCAGCCACCAATTGTGCAAGTTTTCCCACTTAAAAATATGAGAGAGGCCTGTAATTGACATCATAGGTCGACCTCAACTATGAGAGACAAAATGAGAAAACAAATCCTGAAAATCACATTCTCTGATTTGTAAAGAATTTTTTTTCAAATTTTGGTGGAAAATAAATATTTGGTCAATTACAAATGTAGCACCCTGAGGATTCGGCTGCTACAGGGGTATTGCACCTCAACCCAGAGGTGTGGTATTCCACTCCCGGGTAAGGATGGAGTGTGGAACTGAGCTCAGTTAGCTGCATGCACTACACACATCCCATTTCCGGGGAACAGACCGATGGTACTCCCACTAGAGAAATGTGCAGGTACGACAGTGTCTGTT
Organism: Phyllobates terribilis; assembly: GCF_046119375.1. NCBI lineage: Eukaryota > Metazoa > Chordata > Amphibia > Anura > Dendrobatidae > Phyllobates > Phyllobates terribilis. The sequence continues at coordinate 514,619 of NW_027363600.1, read as the reverse complement.
CCTGGCTGGAGTGGGAGGGGGGTGGAACATCCCAGTAGTGTAGGGGCAGATAGGGGGAGCAGCCTGGGTAAAGCTAGGAGCTCATTGGGTGCTGGTCACCTGAGCTCACACATAGAGGGAGTATATAAGGTGGGCACCATCTTAGATCAGGGTCAGTCGGTCAGTCTGTTGTCAGTCAGCCAGTCAGACAGTCTGTCTGAGAGCCTGAGAAGCAGAGCAGAGGAGAAGGAAGAGAGACCCAGAGGCGCAGAGGGGACCCCAAGATCCCAGAATAAGGACAAAAGGGTGAAGGGTCGGCAAAAGGGTACCGGATCCCAAGCTGGCAGAGGCTACAGCACACCTTAGCCAGGAACCGGAGGTCGTGGGCAGGATCTGCCACGACCCTCACCAAATCCACTAGAAAGGCATACCAAGCATAGGGTCAGGGAGCCCAGAGGAGGCTTGACCACCAAGAGACCCGAGGGAGCCGGCCAAAAGTGGATCCCTGGTGGGAACGGCCAGAAGAAGGGAGAGTCAGAAAGGAGCTCAGGACCACACTCCGGAGTTGCCTGGGAGTTGACCGAGTCCAGGACTTGGTGGACGCAGCACGGCTCCGGTGGTCACTGCTGTACACAGTGACCCGAGCAACACCAGTAAGTAAAACCCTGGAACTGCATTTTATGCCTCTGAGTCTCTTTGCTGCACCTTCACAACCACCATCCTCCACGGCTGACCCCCTGAGGCTATACCCCTCCCTTTGGGGGTTATACTACCAAAGCTGCACACATACCAACAGCCTCAGCGGACCCTGCTGCAGCGGCGGCCTTTTGACCGCAAATCAACGGGTGGCGTAGTCGACACAAAGAACTCTAATAACATCTGTAGGACTGCCACACACTGAGCTTGACACCCTGGGCACGGACCGGGTCACCGCCACTCGGAGACTACAACCCCCATCTGATCCGGCTCCGGGTATCCCCTAAACAACACTGGCCCAGGGGGCGCGTCAACTTTTGGCGTAGTCGGCAGGATTACGTGCCCGCAACAACCGGGTACTGCGTGCCTGAAGAGAAGTTCACCGTTACCTTAAAAAGAAGTCTCCCGCCGGTTCCGGAGGGTCCCCGCCATCGGGCCCCATCACAGGTCGTTTCCCGCCGGTTGTCCGCCATTTGCAGCTTTTTCCCGCCATCCATGGAGTTTCCCGCCACTGGGAGACGATTCCCGCCATTTCCAAGGATTTCCCGCCTTGGGGGAGCGGACGCCATTATGGGCGTGCCAGAGGGTGGCAAGAGGTCACCTCCCATCGTGGGCCAGGTCGAAGAATGGCGCCAAAAGCGGAAACCGCGCCCACCAACAGAGACTGTGATGCTGGAAGTGTCCATCAGCGTAAGAGAACTGCCCCTGGAACTGACAATCACTAAGTTGCCCCGGGACCACCCTCAATGTGGGCGGAGACAGAACAAGAGAGCAAAGATGGGTGTCGCCTGGAGCAGTCTGGAGAGAGCGCACCCGGAGACAAGACGTCTGGAAGAGAGTCCAGAGAGAGCCTACCCGGAGATGGAGGGAGAGTCAGGCAGCACCGACCCAGTGGTCAGGAGCCTGTTGCAGGTCGCCACTCCAGAAGGCCTGCTGGAGATCCTAGCACAGCTCCCCCGAGACCGGGAGTGTGCACAGACCGCGCTGGAGGGCCTCGCACGGAGGATGGCCCGGGTGCAGCGAGAGACGTTGGCCGAGTGGAGCCGAGAGATGGCCCAGCAGACCGAAACCCGTCAGCGGAGCACGCCACCCGAGACGAGGAGACAGACCGCCTCTGAGGATGGTGCAGGAGAACTGAAGGCCGGAGACGGCGCCGAGAAGGGAGCTGAACGGACGGAGGCAGGTAAAGGGGACGTCTCTACCCCGAGCCGAGAAACCGCGTACCTGCCCCAGCTCCCCGTCGCAGAGCCCGAAATTCCCCCTGCCGTGCCCGTCGCTGCATCGTCACCGCCGCAGACTAGGCCTCAACCGGAAGCCGCGGCCGCGACCCCTGTGACGTCACGCGCTTCGACCCTGAGCGCGGCAAAGCAGGAAATACCACCGGCCTGGTCGCAAGGCCTAGTACCCCCGGGCGCCGCTATTCCAACAGCGCCCCCTACCTCTGCGGAGCCACCGGCCTGGTCGCAGGGCCGAATAACCCAGGGCGCCGCCGTTCTTACGGTGCCCTTTGCCTTTAAGGTGCCCCAGGCCTGGTTGCAAGGCCTGGTTAACCCGGGCGCCGCTACCATCAACGCGCCCTCAACATCTAGAGTGCCGCACCTGGGTGAAAATCTATTTGCCCAGCATACGTGCCCGGATGGGCAGCCCTTCATATGGCCCCAGGAGTACATTCAGCTGGAACTCCAGAGAGCAAGGCCCATGTGCGAGCCCCTGATTCCGGCTCCGAAGCCCGTAAAGAGGACCTCGCCCCCGCTGGGGGAGGCACAGTTCGAGTGGGACCCCACTGGAGAAGACCTCATGGGGTTCACTCAGGAGACTCGGGCGGCCGCAGCGGAGCGTGCAGAGTGCTGCCGGCAGCAGCTCGAGGTCTTCGAGAAGGAGCGGAGAGAGAGGCGGGTCCGGGAACAGCAAGCCCAGATAAGGAGTGCGGAGCAGAAGAGCCGGACCAGGAGGAATCCCCGTGCAGCTCATGGTCCCCCTTCCACCGGGACTGTAATAAAATTCAATATGCAGCACGGATGGGGCTTTATTAGAGACCATCAGACCCCCGGCGATGTCTTTGTGACCCGCAGAGACGTAGAAAGCCATCTGCCGGAGGGACACAGAGGTCGTGACCTGTATGTAGGGGACGAGGTCACCTTCACCCGGCACAAGTGTGCCAAAGGACCCTACGCCCTCCATGTGCATCGCCTGACGGAGGAGGAGCTGCGGTGTGAGGAGGAGCAAGAGGACCCGGACGGGTCTGAAACAGAAACTGAATCCAAAGAAAGAGCAGGAGGAGGACGCCGTCGTTGAGTACGGTAGAGAAGAGACTGTATATAGTTGCCCGTAGGGGTACCAAAAAAACTGTTGCTGCTTAAAATATGTTCCCCGTTGGGACAAAAGAGTGAACTGTACCCGTGTGTCCCCATCCCTTAACAGGCTGAGGACTGTGAACAGCCGTCCTTAATCCCACTGGTCGAGGACTGAGAGCGGCCATATCCCATTTGTATATAGTTGCGCTTCCTAAAGCGCCCTCTACCGGTTTTATAGGAAACTGTTTTCTTCCAAGAGAGACTGTCGCACTTTACCCGGTCACAAGTTGCACAGTGACCGGAGGAACCAGAAGCAAGAATGTTATTTATGAAAAATTTTATATGAAAAGTTTATTGCTGATGAGGATGTTTTATATGTTTATATGTTTATGTTTTGAAAAAAAAAAAAAAATTTGTATGTTTTTGGATGTTTATTCTTTTACAGCCCGAGGACGTGCTGTGATTTACCAGGGGGGAATGTAGCACCCTGAGGATTCGGCTGCTACAGGGGTATTGCACCTCAACCCAGAGGTGTGGTATTCCACTCCCGGGTAAGGATGGAGTGTGGAACTGAGCTCAGTTAGCTGCATGCACTACACACATCCCATTTCCGGGGAACAGACCGATGGTACTCCCACTAGAGAAATGTGCAGGTACGACAGTGTCTGTTCCTGGCTGGAGTGGGAGGGGGGTGGAACATCCCAGTAGTGTAGGGGCAGATAGGGGGAGCAGCCTGGGTAAAGCTAGGAGCTCATTGGGTGCTGGTCACCTGAGCTCACACATAGAGGGAGTATATAAGGTGGGCACCATCTTAGATCAGGGTCAGTCGGTCAGTCAGTTGTCAGTCAGCCAGTCAGACAGTCTGTCTGAGAGCCTGAGAAGCAGAGCAGAGGAGAAGGAAGAGAGACCCAGAGGCGCAGAGGGGACCCCAAGATCCCAGAATAAGGACAAAAGGGTGAAGGGTCGGCAAAAGGGTACCGGATCCCAAGCTGGCAGAGGCTACAGCACACCTTAGCCAGGAACCGGAGGTCGTGGGCAGGATCTGCCACGACCCTCACCAAATCCACTAGAAAGGCATACCAAGCATAGGGTCAGGGAGCCCAGAGGAGGCTTGACCACCAAGAGACCCGAGGGAGCCGGCCAAAAGTGGATCCCTGGTGGGAACGGCCAGAAGAAGGGAGAGTCAGAAAGGAGCTCAGGACCACACTCCGGAGTTGCCTGGGAGTTGACCGAGTCCAGGACCTGGTGGACGCAGCACGGCTCGGGTGGTCACTGCTGTACACAGTGACCCGAGCAACACCAGTAAGTAAAACCCTGGAACTGCATTTTATGCCTCTGAGTCTCTTTGCTGCACCTTCACAACCACCATCCTCCACGGCTGACCCCCTGAGGCTATACCCCTCCCGTTGGGGGTTATACTACCAAAGCTGCACACATACCAACAGCCTCAGCGGACCCTGCTGCAGCGGCGGCCTTTTGACCGCAAATCAACGGGTGGCGTAGTCGACACAAGGAACTCTAATAACATCTGTAGGACTGCCACACACTGAGCTTGACACCCTGGGCACGGACCGGGTCACCGCCACTCGGAGACTACAACCCCCATCTGATCCGGCTCCGGGTATCCCCTAAACAACACTGGCCCAGGGGGCGCGTCACAAACAAGCAAGATTTCTGTCTCTCACAGACCTGTAACTTCTTCTTTAAGAGGCTCCTCCGTCCTCCACTCATTACCTGTAGTACTGGCTCCTCTGTCCTCCACTCATTACCTGTAGTACTGGCAGCTGTTTGAACTTGTTATCAGTATAAAAGACACCTGTCCGCAACCTCAAACAGTCACACTCCAAACTCCACTATGGTGAAGACCAAAGAGCAGTCGAAGGACACCAGAAACAAAATTGGAGCCCTGCACCAGGCTGGGAAGACTGAATCTGCAATAGGCAAGCAGCTTGGTGTGAAGAAATCAACTGTGGGAGCAATAAATGGAAGACATACACAACCACTACTAATCTCCCTCGATCAGGGGCTCCACACAAGATCTCACCCCGTGGGCTCAAAATGATCTCAAGAATGGTGAGCAAAAATCCCAGAACCACACGGGGGGACCTAGTGAATGACCTGCAGAGAGCAGGGACCAACATTACACACAGGCTACCATCAGTAACACACTACGCCACCAGGGACTCAGATCCTACAGTACCAGACGTGTCCCCCTGCTAAAGCCATTACATGTCCGGGCCCATCTGAAGTTTGCTAGAGAGCATTTGGATGATCCAGAAGAGTATTGGGAGAATGTCATATGGTCAGATGAAACCAAAGTAGAACTGTTTGGTAGAAACACAACTCGTCGTCTTTGCATCCAAAGAACACCATACCTACTGTGAAGCATGGGGGTGGCAACATCATGCTTTGGGACTGTTTCTCTGCCAAGGGACAAGGACTACTGATCCGTGTACATGAAAGAATGAATGGGGCCATGTATCGTGAGATTTTGAGTGCAAACCTCCTTCCATCAGCAAGGGCATTGAAGATAAAACATGACTGGGTCTTTCAGCATGACAATGATCCCAAGCACACCGCCATTGCAATGAAGGAGTGGCTTCGTAAGAAACATTTCAAGGTCCTGGAGTGGCCTAGCCAGTCTCCAGATCTAAACTCTATAGAAAACCTTTGGAGGGAGTTGAAAGTCCGTGTTGCCCAGCGACAGCCCCAAAACATCACTGCTCTAGAGGAGATCTGCATGGAGGAATGGGCCAACAAACCAGCAACAGCGTGTGCCAACCTTGTGAAGACTTACAGAAAACGTTTGACCTCTGTCATTGCCAACAAAGGAAATATAACAAAGCATTGAGAAGAACTTTTGTAATTGACCAAATACTTATTTTCCACCAAAATTTGAAAAAAAAATTCTTTCCAAATCAGACAATGTGATTTTCAGGATTTGTTTTCTCATTTTGTCTCTCATAGTTGAGGTCGACCTATGATGTCAATTACAGGCCGACCTCATCTTTATAAGTGGGAGAACTTGCACAATTAGTGTCTGACTAAATACTTTTTTCCCCCACTGTATGTACAGCCAGTATAATCTGTGTGTGAAGACCCGGGGTCTTCCGTGGGCGTAGCACTACTCAGACAAAGCAGGGTGAGGGTAAAACAGTGTGGCAATAAAGCGGACAATAAACACATAGAACAGCAAATACCCAAGATGGTGCAAATTACAGTGTCCTCCCCCTTCCGCTGGCCCGCCGGGAATAGAGTAGCTGCGATTTCGGGGCTTCCAGGGCCGACTACCCCCGCCAGTGGCACCCCGCTTTTGACGGGCCCCCAAAGAAAGAAGGTAGCGACAAGCTTAGGAAACTAGCTGAGAGCAGTGAGGTCTGGGGCCAGGTGACCTGATTGTCCCAACCTGGATTCTTCAAGACGTCTCTGAGGGTTCAGCAATGGTCAACGGAGCCGATCTGTATTCCTCCAGCTGGGGCTGAAGTCCCGTAAGCTGACATGCTGTAGAATGACACCGAATTGTCACGGGTGTGTCAGGTGTGACAGACTGTTGCTCTGGAGCCGGTTGCAGAAGGTCAATGCACTTGGCATTGCAGACGCCTTCTTGATCCTCTCATGTCTTTGGTATTGTTGTATCCTTCTTCTTTTAGGACCCAGCAGCGACCTCCACATTCTGCTGCTGATTGACATACCCTTGCTTGGTAGTTAAAAACTCTCAGTTTCTCCAGAGAGGCACCGGTGATAGTTCTATGTATCTCTGTGTTGGCTTGGAGCATTAGCAGTTGGCTAGTTTCTTCTCTGATGCCCTTGGAGGACAGTTGGTGTTATCTCTCTGCTGTCTGCTCAAGCTAAGTGTATCCTCTTTGTTTGTCTACCTTGTAGTCTTTAGTTTGTAGTGGGGCTTGACTGGTGCTCACCCTGTCCCCTCCCTATCTAGGGCCAAGCTCTAGGGAAATTCTGGGCTTAGGTTCCTGCTCGGCGACAGGTGTGAAACCAATATAGGGATGGTAGGGTATGCAGGGTGATATTAGAACTGCCTAGTGGTCTCCACTCCCCCTTTCCCTAGTGTTTGGGCTTCCTTTCCCTCTTCCTTTTGTGTTGCACTTAGTCTTTCCCTCACCTGGCATGACACTAATAGAGGCAGAAACCTCCTTTTTTATAGATGACAATTGTCCTTTCAGCCATCATTCACAGGTCAAGGGTCAGGGATGAAGGTGGAAGGAGCTCATGACTCATTGTTTGAGCATTTGATCAACTTGCATAGTTTGTCCTCCATTGCTCAGCAAATCAACAACTCCCTGGGCTGGTATAATGCATAATCAGCATATTATCAAACAGTATTGCTCCATGACCCTATCTTACAAGATTTGCAGACAATACAGTACAGACCAAAAGTTTGGACACACCTTCTCATTTAAAGATTTTTCTGTATTTTCATTACTTTGAAAATTGTACATTTACACTGAAGGCATCAAAACTATGAATTAACACATGTGGAATTATATACTTAACAAAAAAGTGTGAAACAACTGAAAATATATCTTATATTCTAGGTTCTTCAAAGTAGCCACCTTTTTCTTTGATGACTGCTTTGCACACTCTTGGCATTCTCTTGATGAGCATCAAGAGGTAGTCACCAGAAATGGTTTTCACTTCACAGGTGTGCCCTCTCAGGTTTAATAAGTGGGATTTCTTGCCTTATAAATGGGGTTGGAACCATCAGTTGTGTTGTGCAGAAGTCAGGTGGATACACAGCTGATAGTCCTACTGAATAGACTGTTAGAATTTGTATTATGGCAAGAAAAAAAGCAGCTAAGTAAAGAAAAACGAGTGGCCATCATTACTTTAAGAAATTAAGGTCAGTCAGTGCGAAAAGTTGGGCAAACTTTGAAAGTGTCCCCAAGTGCAGTTGCAAAAACCATCAAGCGCTACAAAGAAACTGGCTCACATGAGGACCGCCCCAGGAAAGGAAGACCAAGAGTCACCTCTGCTTCTGAGGATAAGTTTATCCGAGTCACCAGCCTCAGAAATCGCAGGTGAACAGCAGCTCAGATTAGAGACCAGGTCAATGCCACACAGAGTTCTAGCAGCAGACACATCTCTACAACAACTGTTAAGAGGAGACTTTGTGCAGCAGGCCTTCATGGTAAAATAGCTGCTAGAAAACCACTGCTAAGGACAGGCAACAAACATAAGAGACTTGTTTGGGCTAAAGAACACAAGGAATGGACATTAGACCAGTGGAAATCTGTGCTTTGGTTTGATGAGTTCAAATTTGAGATCTTTGGTTCCAACCACCGTGTCTTTGTGCGACGCAGAAAAGGTGAACCGATGGACTCTAGATGCCTGGTTCCCATCGTGAAGCATAGAGGAGGAGGTGTGATGGTGTGGGGGGCTTTGCTGGTGACACTGTTGGGGATTTATTCAAAATTGAAGGCATACTGAACCAGCATGGCTACCACAGCATCTTGCAGCGGCATGCTATTACATCCGGTTTGCGTTTAGTTGGACCATCATTTATTTTTCAACAGGACAATGACCCCAAACACACCTCCAGGCTGTGTAAGGGCTATTTGACCAAGAGGGAGAGTGATGGGGTGCTACGCCAGATGACCTGGCCTCCACAGTCACCAGACCTGAACCCAATCGAGATGGTTTGGGGTGAGCTGGACCACAGAGTGAAGGCAAAAGGGCCAAGAAGTGCTAAGCATCTCTGGGAACTCCTTCAAGATTGTTGGAAGACCATTTCCGGTGATAAACTCTTGAAGCTCATCAAGAGAATGCCAAGAGTATACAAAGCAGTCACCAGAGCAAAAGTGGGCTACGTTGAAGAACCTAGAATATAAGACATATTTTCAGTTGTTTCTCACTTTTTTGTTAAGTATATAATTCCACATGTGATAATTCATAGTTTTGATGCCTTCAGTGTGAATGTACAATTTTCATAGTCATGAAAATACAGAAAATTCTTTAAATGAGAAGGTGTGTCCAAACTTTTGGTCTGTACTGTATGTCATAGGTATGAATACATCTTAACTCAAGTGTCAACATTCAGGATTATTCAAACAATAGTCTGTGTTAATCAACCAAAGAAGAACACAAATGCAAAAGTCAACATGAAGATAAAAGCATATAGCTCCTGGCTTACTGAATTTGTCTGGCATAATTAAGAAGAAAAGCTGTGTCATCACACTGGGTATCTCCTGTATCTCCTGTATCCATTTTATATTTTTCCAAAAGTGCATAAACGACTTGTTAAACCTCCTGGACGTCTGATCGTTGCCTCTACCGATTCAATACTATCCCCGTTATCTATATTACTCGAGAAAATTCTGACTCCGTTATTTAAAAACACTAAATCATTTATTTTGGACACTGATGATTTTATCAATATGATCACACAATTGAAGCAAATTCCGGAGACTTCAATTCTGGTGACATCGGGACGTCAACAGTCTCTACACTTCAATACAGCATGATAAGGGTTTGGCAGCAGTGAGGAGGCTTGTGACCAGTTCCAATACTGACCATAACACTATTGAATTTTGTATGGACATTCTTAATTTGGTTCTCCGTGAAAATTTTTTTCTTTTTGGAGATTATTTTTTTCTCAAAGTCCAGGGTACAGCAATGGGGTCCAACATAGCCCCACCTTATGCCAACTGTTATATGTCACATCTCGAAGAGCAGTATATCTATACCAATTCTTACTTCCAGGAGAATGCCATGATATAGCGACATTATATAGACGATATTTTTTGCATTTGGCGGGGCAGGTTGGACTCCCTTCTCACGCTGAACTAAATGACATCTGGCCTGAACTACAATTCACGCTACATTGTGACCCCTCTGCTGTGAGTTTCTTAGCTACTAGAATCATCAAGAAGAACAACTGCAAACTAGAGATAGACTTGTATGTGAAAGACACGGATCGCAATAATCTTTTTCTAGCTGTCACCCTCAAGCTACTAGGGAATCTATCTCCATCTCACAGTTCAGCCGGGTCAGTAGAATCGTATCTAATCCAGTGACACAAGACATACGACTGGAAGAGGTCCAGAACAAATTCCTCAATAGGGGTTATCCTAAAAAACTATTGGATAGCTGTAGACATCCGCCGGACAACACAAAGTGCTAGTGTCAGGATCCCTTTCGTACATACATTTCATCCATTTGCATCTCATATACAAAAAAGCATCCGAAAACGCTGGCATCGGTTAAAGGCCAGTTACCCACATATTGAAGAATTTAAATCCCCTTTCTTACCTTGCTTTAGACGCCCCATGCCAATACATTACATGCCAATATTGGCCCCTCAAAGAAATTACCACAACAGACCTTTTTGAATACCCCCCAAAAAGGCATGTCAGGGAAGTCCGAGTGACGACACCGGGGAGATCACACAATATCCCACCGCTGCCGTCACTTTGTCAAGAATTCACAGGATTGAGCAAGGATTCGCGAGCACACGTTCCCGACTACTCACTAAGTAGCTATCGGCAAGAGAGCAGAAAGCGTATGGTGTCACACCTCCGGATTCCAATGCATGGAATATGTGTATATGCCACTGTACGTTTACTGTCAGCTTCACGATAGCCCAATTATTATTATTCGCTGCCACCACCGGCCGAGTTTGAACTATAATACAGGCCTGGCCGGATGCCTGCTTTCTGGTAGCGTATATGGCTTCAGGGGAGGGAACGATTACAGGACAAAAGAAACAGGACTATTAAATTTTATATTTAATCCAAAAGGGAGGCAGTGTTATGAAAAATATACAGGTTCATCTCACAAAATTAGAATATCATCAAAAAGTTAATTTATTTCAGTTCTTCAATACAAAAAGTGAAACTCCTATATTATATAGAGTCATTACACACAGAGGGATCTATTATATAGAGTCATTACACACAGAGTGATCTATTCTATAGAGTCATTACACACAGAGGGATCTATTATATAGAGTCATTACACACAGAGTGATCTATTCTATAGAGTCATTACACACAGAGGGATCTATTATATAGAGTCGTTACACACAGAGGGATCTATTATATAGAGTCATTACACACAGAGGGATCTATTATATAGAGTCATTACACACAGAGGGATCTATTATATAGAGTCATTACACACAGAGTGATCTATTATATAGAGTCATTACACACAGGGATCTATTATATAGAGTCATTACACACAGAGTGATCTATTATATAGAGTCATTACACAGAGGGATCTATTATATAGAGTCGTTACACACAGAGCGATCTATTATATAGAGTCATTACACACAGAGTGATCTATTATATAGAGTCATTACACACAGGAGGATCTATTATATAGAGTCATTACACACAGAGGGATCTATTATATAGAGTCATTACAAACAGAGTGATCTATTCTATAGAGTCATTACACACAGAGGGATCTATTATATAGAGTCATTACACACAGAGTGATCTATTATATAGAGTCATTACACACAGAGGGGTCTATTATATAGAGTCATTACACACAGAGGGATCTATTATATAGAGTCATTACACACAGAGGGATCTATTATATAGAGTCATTACACACAGAGGGATCTATTATATAGTCATTACACACAGAGGGATATATTATATAGAGACATTACACACAGAGTGATCTATTATATAGAGTCATTACACACAGAGTGATCTATAATATAGTCATTACACACAGTGTGATCTATTATATAGAGTCATTACACAAAGAGGGATCTATTATATAGAGTCATTACACACAGAGGGATCTATTATATAGTCATTACACACAGAGGGATATATTATATAGAGTCATTACACGCAGAGGGATCTATTATATAGAGTTATTACACAAAGAGCGATCTATTATATAGAGTCATTACACACAGAGAGATCTATTATATAGAGTCATTACACACAGCGATCTATTATATAGAGTCAGTACGCGCAGAGGGATCTATTATATAGAGTCATTACACACAGAGCGATCTATTATATAGAGTCATTACACACAGAGGGATATATTATATAGAGTCATTACACACAGAGGGATCTATTATATAGAGTCATTACACACAGAGGGATCTATTATATAGAGTCATTACACACAGAGTGATCTATTATATAGAGTCATTACACGCAGAGGGATCTATTATATAGAGTCATTACACACAGAGGGATCTATTATATAGAGTCATTACACACAGGGGGATCTATTATATAGAGTCATTACACACAGAGGGATCTATTATATAGAGTCATTACACACAGGGATCTACTATATAGAGTCATTACACGCAGAGGGATTTATTATATAGAGTCATTACACAGAGGGATCTATTATATAGAGTCATTACACGCAGAGGGATCTATTATATAGAGTCATTACACACAGAGGGATCTATTATATAGAGTCATTACACACAGGGGGATCTATTACATAGAGTCATTACACACAGAGGGATCTATTATATAGAGTAATTACACACAGAGGGATCTACTATATAGAGTCATTACACACAGAGTGATCTATTATATAGTCATTACACACAGAGGGATCTATTATATAGAGTCATTACACACAGAGGGATCTATTATATAGAGTCATTACACACAGGGGGATCTATTATATAGAGTCATTACACACAGAGGGATCTATTATATAGAGTCATTACATGCAGAGGGATCTACTATATAGAGTAATTACACACAGAGGGATTTATTATATAGAGTCATTACACGCAGAGGGATCTATTATATAGAGTCATTACACGCAGAGGGATCTATGATATAGAGTCATTACACAGAGGGATCTACTATATAGAGTCATTACACACAGGGGGATGTATTATATAGAGTCATTACACACAGAGGGATCTATTATATAGAGTCATTACACACAGAGGGATCTACTATATAGAGTCATTACACACAGAGGGATCTATTATATAGAGTCATTACACGCAGAGCGATCTATTATATAGAGTCATTACACGCAGAGGGATCGATTATATAGAGTCATTACACACAGAGGGATCTATTATATAGAGTCATTACACGCAGAGCGATCTATTATATAGAGTCATTACACACAGAGGGATCTATTATATAGAGTCATTACACACAGGGGGATCTATTATATAGAGTCATTACACACAGAGGGATCTATTATATAGCGTCATTACACACAGGGGGATCTATTATATAGAGTCATTACACACAGAGGGATCTATTATATAGAGTCATTACACGCAGAGGGATCTACTATATAGAGTCATTACACACAGAGGGATCTATTATATAGAGTCATTACACGCAGAGGGATCTATTATATAGAGTCATTACACGCAGAGGGATCTATTATATAGAGTCATTACACACAGAGGGATCTATTATATAGAGTCATTACACACAGGGGGATGTATTATATAGAGTCATTACACACAGAGGGATCTATTATATAGAGTCATTACACACAGAGGGATCTACTATATAGAGTCATTACACACAGAGGGATCTATTATATAGAGTCATTACACGCAGAGCGATCTATTATATAGAGTCATTACACGCAGAGGGATCTATTATATAGAGTCATTACTCACAGAGGGATCTATTATATAGAGTCATTACACGCAGAGGGATCTATTATATAGAGTCATTACACACAGAGGGATCTATTATATAGAGTCATTACACACAGGGGGATCTATTATATAGAGTCACTACACACAGAGGGATCTATTATATAGAGTCATTACACACAGAGGGAACTACTATATAGAGTCATTACACACAGAGGGATCTATTATATAGAGTCATTACACGCAGAGGGATCTATTATATAGAGTCATTACACGCAGAGGGATCTATTATATAGAGTCATTACACACAGAGCGATCTATTATATAGAGTCATTACACGCAGAGGGATCTATTATATAGAGTCATTACACACAGACGGATCTATTATATAGAGTCATTACACAGAGCGATATATTATATAGAGTCATTACACACAGAGGGATCTATTATATAGAGTCATTACACACAGAGCGATCTATTATATAGAGTCATTACACACAGAGGGATATATTATATAGAGTCATTACACGCAGAGGGATCTATTATATAGAGTCATTACACGCAGAGCGATCTATTATATACAGTCATTACACGCAGAGGGATCTATTATATAGAGTCATTACACAAAGAGTGATCTATTATATAGAGTCATTACACACAGAGGGATCTATTATATAGAGTCATTACACACAGAGGGATCTATTATATAGAGTCATTACACACAGGGGGGTCTATTATATAGAGTCATTACACACAGAGGGGTCTATTATATAGAGTCATTACACACAGAGGGGTCTATTATATATAGTCATTACACACAGAGGGATATATTATATAGAGACATTACACACAGAGTGATCTATTATATAGAATCATTACACACAGAGTGATCTATAATATAGTCATTACACACAGTGTGATCTATTATATAGAGTCATTACACAAAGAGGGATCTATTATATAGAGTCATTACACACAGAGGGATCTATTATATAGTCATTACACATAGAGGGATATATTATATAGAGTCATTACACGCAGAGGGATCTATTATATAGAGTTATTACACAAAGAGCGATCTATTATATAGAGTCATTACACACAGAGAGATCTATTATATAGAGTCATTACACACAGCGATCTATTATATAGAGTCAGTACGCGCAGAGGGATCTATTATATAGAGTCATTACACACAGAGCGATCTATTATATAGAGTCATTACACACAGAGGGATATATTATATAGAGTCATTACACACAGAGGGATCTATTATATAGAGTCATTACACACAGAGGGATCTATTATATAGAGTCATTACACACAGAGTGATCTATTATATAGAGTCATTACACGCAGAGGGATCTATTATATAGAGTCATTACACACAGAGGGATCTATTATATAGAGTCATTACACACAGGGGGATCTATTATATAGAGTCATTACACACAGAGGGATCTATTATATAGAGTCATTACACACAGGGATCTACTATATAGAGTCATTACACGCAGAGGGATTTATTATATAGAGTCATTACACAGAGGGATCTATTATATAGAGTCATTACACGCAGAGGGATCTATTATATAGAGTCATTACACACAGAGGGATCTATTATATAGAGTCATTACACACAGGGGGATCTATTATATAGAGTCATTACACACAGAGGGATCTATTATATAGAGTAATTACACACAGAGGGATCTACTATATAGAGTCATTACACACAGAGTGATCTATTATATAGTCATTACACACAGAGGGATCTATTATATAGAGTCATTACACACAGGGGGATCTATTATATAGAGTCATTACACGCAGAGGGATCTACTATATAGAGTAATTACACACAGAGGGATCTATTATATAGAGTCATTACACGCAGAGGGATCTATTATATAGAGTCATTACACGCAGAGGGATCTATGATATAGAGTCATTACACAGAGGGATCTACTATATAGAGTCATTACACACAGGGGGATGTATTATATAGAGTCATTACACACAGAGGGATCTATTATATAGAGTCATTACACACAGAGGGATCTACTATATAGAGTCATTACACACAGAGGGATCTATTATATAGAGTCATTACACGCAGAGCGATCTATTATATAGAGTCATTACACGCAGAGGGATCTATTATATAGAGTCATTACACACAGAGGGATCAATTATATAGAGTCATTACACGCAGAGCGATCTATTATATAGAGTCATTACACACAGAGGGATCTATTATATAGAGTCATTACACACAGGGGGATCTATTATATAGAGTCATTACACACAGAGGGATCTATTATATAGCGTCATTACACACAGGGGGATCTATTATATAGAGTCATTACACACAGAGGGATCTATTATATAGAGTCATTACACGCAGAGGGATCTACTATATAGAGTCATTACACACAGAGGGATCTATTATATAGAGTCATTACACGCAGAGGGATCTATTATATAGAGTCATTACACGCAGAGGGATCTATTATATAGAGTCATTACACACAGAGGGATCTATTATATAGAGTCATTACACACAGGGGGATGTATTATATAGAGTCATTACACACAGAGGGATCTATTATATAGAGTCATTACACACAGAGGGATCTACTATATAGAGTCATTACACACAGAGGGATCTATTATATAGAGTCATTACACGCAGAGCGATCTATTATATAGAGTCATTACACGCAGAGGGATCTATTATATAGAGTCATTACACACAGAGGGATCTATTATATAGAGTCATTACACGCAGAGGGATCTATTATATAGAGTCATTACACACAGAGGGATCTATTATATAGAGTCATTACACACAGGGGGATCTATTATATAGAGTCACTACACACAGAGGGATCTATTATATAGAGTCATTACACACAGAGGGAACTACTATATAGAGTCATTACACAAAGAGGGATCTATTATATAGAGTCATTACACGCAGAGGGATCTATTATATAGAGTCATTACACGCAGAGGGATCTATTATATAGAGTCATTACACACAGAGCGATCTATTATATAGAGTCATTACACGCAGAGGGATCTATTATATAGAGTCATTACACACAGACGGATCTATTATATAGAGTCATTACACAGAGCGATATATTATATAGAGTCATTACACACAGAGGGATCTATTATATAGAGTCATTACACACAGAGCGATCTATTATATAGAGTCATTACACACAGAGGGATATATTATATAGAGTCATTACACGCAGAGGGATCTATTATATAGAGTCATTACACGCAGAGCGATCTATTATATACAGTCATTACACGCAGAGGGATCTATTATATAGAGTCATTACACAAAGAGTGATCTATTATATAGAGTCATTACACACAGAGGGATCTATTATATAGAGTCATTACACACAGAGGGATCTATTATATAGAGTCATTACACACAGGGGGGTCTATTATATAGAGTCATTACACACAGAGGGGTCTATTATATAGAGTCATTACACACAGAGGGGTCTATTATATAGAGTCATTACACACAGAGGGGTCTATTATATAGAGTCATTACACACAGAGGGATCTACTATATAGAGTCATTACACGCAGAGGTATCTATTATATAGAGTCATTACACACAGAGGGATCTATTATATAGAGTCATTACACGCAGAGCAATCTATTATATAGAGTCATTACACGCAGAGGGATCTATTATATAGAGTCATTACACGCAGAGGGATCTATTATATAGAGTCATTACACGCAGAGGGATCTATTATATAGAGTCATTACACGCAGAGGGATCTATTATATAGAGTCATTACACACAGGGGGATCTATTATATAGAGTCATTACACACAGAGGGATCTATTATATAGAGTCATTACACACAGAGGGAAGTACTATATAGAATCATTACACACAGAGGGATCTATTATATAGAGTCATTACACACAGAGTCATCTATTATATAGAGTCATTACACACAGAGGGATCTATTATATAGAGTCATTACACGCAGAGGGATCTATTATATAGAGTCATTACACGCAGAGGGATCTATTATATAGAGTCATTACACACAGAGGGATCTATTATATAGAGTCATTACACACAGAGGGATCTATTATATAGAGTCTTTACACACAGGGGGATCTATTATATAAAGTCATTACACACAGAGGGGTCTATTATATAGAGTCATTACACACAGAGGGATCTATTATATAGAGTCATTATACACAGAGGGATCTATTATATAGAGTCATTACACGCAGAGGGATCTATTATATAGAGTCATTACACACAGACGGATCTATTATATAGAGTCATTACCCGCAGAGGGATCTATTATATAGAGTCATGACACGCAGAGGGATCTATTATATAGAGTCATTACCCACAGAGGGATCTATTATATAGAGTCATTACCCGCAGAGGAATCTATTATATAGAGTCATTACACGCAGAGAGATCTATTATATAGAGTCATTACCCACAGAGGGATCTATTATATAGAGTCATTACACGCAGAGGGATCTGTTATATAGAGTCATTACACACAGAGCGATCTATTATATAGAGACATTACTCACAGAGGGATCTATTATATAGTGTCATTACACGCAGAGGGATCTATTATATAGTCATTACATGCAGAGAGATCTATTATATAGAGTCATTACACGCAGAGGGATCTATTATATAGAGTCATTACACGCAGAGCGATCTATTATATAGAGTCATTACACACAGAGGGATCTATTATGTAGTCATCACACGCAGAGGGATCTATTATATAGAGTCATTACACGCAGAGGGATCTATTATATAGAGTCATTACACGCAGAGGGATCTATTATATAGAGTCGTTACACACAGAGTGATCTATTATATAGAGTCATTACACACAGAGGGATCTACTATATAAAGTCATTACACACAGAGGGATCTATTATATAGAGTCATTACACACAGGGGGATCTATTATATAGAGTCATTACACACAGAGGGGTCTATTATATAGAGTCATTACACACAGAGGGATCTATTTTATAGAGTGATTACACACAGAGGGATCTATTATATAGAGTCATTACACGCAGAGGGATCTATTATATAGAGTCATTACACACAGAGGGATCTATTATATAAAGTCATTACCCGCAGAGGGATCTATTATATAGAGTCATTGCACACAGAGGGATCTATTATATAGAGTCATTACCCACAGAGGGATCTATTATATAGAGTCATTACCCGCAGAGGGATCTATTATATAGAGTCATTACACGCAGAGAGATCTATTATATAGAGTCATTACACACAGAGCGATCTATTATATAGAGACATTACTTACAGAGGGATCTATTATATAGTGTCATTACATGCAGAGGGATCTATTATATAGTCATTACACGCAGAAAGATCTATTATATAGAGTCATTACACGCAGAGGGATCTATTATATAGAGTCATTACACGCAGAGCGATCTATTATATAGAGTCATTACACACAGAGGGATCTATTATGTAGAGTCATTACACGCAGAGGGATCTATTATATAGAGTCAGTACACGCAGAGGGATCTATTATAGAGTCATTACACGCAGAGAGATCTATTATATAGAGTCATTACACACAGAGGGATCTATTATATAGAGTCATTACACGCAGAGGGATCTATTATATAGAGTCATTACACACAGAGCGATCTATTATATAGAGTGATTACACACAGAGGGATCTATTATATAGAGTCGTTACACACAGAGGGATCTATTATATAGAGTCATTACACACAGAGGGATCTATTATATAGAGTCATTACACACAGAGGGATCTATTATATAGAGTCATTACACGCAGAGGGATCTATTATATAGAGTCATTACACAAAGGGCGATCTATTATAGAGTCATTACACGCAGAGGGATCTATTATATAGAGTCATTACACACAGAGGGATCTATTATAGAGTCATTACACGCAGAGAGATCTATTATATAGAGTCATTACACACAGAGGGGTCTATTATATAGAGTCATTACACACAGAGGGATCTATTTTATAGAGTCATTACACACAGAGGGATCTATTATATAGAGTCATTACACGCAGAGAGATCTATTATATAGAGTCATTACACACAGAGGGATCTATTATATAGAGTCATTACCCGCAGAGGGATCTATTATATAGAGTCATTGCACGCAGAGGGATCTATTATATAGAGTCAGTACCCACAGAGGGATCTATTATATAGAGTCATTACCCGCAGAGGGATCTATTATATAGAGTCATTACACACAGAGGGATCTATTATATAGAGTCATTACACGCAGAGGGATCTATTATATAGAGTCATTACACACAGAGGGATCTATTATATAGAGTCATTACACACAGGGGGATCTATTATATAGAGTCACTACACACAGAGGGATCTATTATATAGAGTCATTACACACAGAGGGAACTACTATATAGAGTCATTACACACAGAGGGATCTATTATATAGAGTCATTACACGCAGAGGGATCTATTATATAGAGTCATTACACGCAGAGGGATCTATTATATAGAGTCATTACACACAGAGCGATCTATTATATAGAGTCATTACACGCAGAGGGATCTATTATATAGAGTCATTACACACAGACGGATCTATTATATAGAGTCATTACACAGAGCGATATATTATATAGAGTCATTACACACAGAGGGATCTATTATATAGAGTCATTACACACAGAGCGATCTATTATATAGAGTCATTACACACAGAGGGATATATTATATAGAGTCATTACACGCAGAGGGATCTATTATATAGAGTCATTACACGCAGAGCGATCTATTATATACAGTCATTACACGCAGAGGGATCTATTATATAGAGTCATTACACAAAGAGTGATCTATTATATAGAGTCATTACACACAGAGGGATCTATTATATAGAGTCATTACACACAGAGGGATCTATTATATAGAGTCATTACACACAGGGGGGTCTATTATATAGAGTCATTACACACAGAGGGGTCTATTATATAGAGTCATTACACACAGAGGGGTCTATTATATATAGTCATTACACACAGAGGGATCTACTATATAGAGTCATTACACGCAGAGGTATCTATTATATAGAGTCATTACACACAGAGCGATCTATTATATAGAGTCATTACACGCAGAGCAATCTATTATATAGAGTCATTACACGCAGAGGGATCTATTATATAGAGTCATTACACGCAGAGGGATCTATTATATAGAGTCATTACACGCAGAGGGATCTATTATATAGAGTCATTACACGCAGAGGGATCTATTATATAGAGTCATTACACACAGGGGGATCTATTATATAGAGTCATTACACACAGAGGGATCTATTATATAGAGTCATTACACACAGAGGGAAGTACTATATAGAGTCATTACACACAGAGGGATCTATTATATAGAGTCATTACACACAGAGTGATCTATTATATAGAGTCATTACACACAGAGGGATCTATTATATAGAGTCATTAGACGCAGAGGGATCTATTATATAGAGTCATTACACGCAGAGGGATCTATTATATAGAGTCATTACACACAGAGGGATCTATTATATAGAGTCATTACACACAGAGGGATCTATTATATAGAGTCTTTACACACAGGGGGATCTATTATATAGAGTCATTACACACAGAGGGGTCTATTATATAGAGTCATTACACACAGAGGGATCTATTATATAGAGTCATTATACACAGAGGGATCTATTATATAGAATCATTACACGCAGAGGGATCTATTATATAGAGTCATTACACACAGACGGATCTATTATATAGAGTCATTACCCGCAGAGGGATCTATTATATAGAGTCATTACACACAGAGCGATCTATTATATAGAGTCATTACACGCAGAGGGATCTATTATATAGAGTCATTACACACAGACGGATCTATTATATAGAGTCATTACACAGAGCGATATATTATATAGAGTCATTACACACAGAGGGATCTATTATATAGAGTCATTACACACAGAGCGATCTATTATATAGAGTCATTACACACAGAGGGATATATTATATAGAGTCATTACACGCAGAGGGATCTATTATATAGAGTCATTACACGCAGAGCGATCTATTATATACAGTCATTACACGCAGAGGGATCTATTATATAGAGTCATTACACGCAGAGCGATCTATTATATACAGTCATTACACGCAGAGGGATCTATTATATAGAGTCATTACACACAGAGGGATCTATTATATAGAGTCATTACACACAGGGGGGTCTATTATATAGAGTCATTACACACAGAGGGGTCTATTATATAGAGTCATTACACACAGAGGGGTCTATTATATATAGTCATTACACACAGAGGGATCTACTATATAGAGTCATTACACGCAGAGGTATCTATTATATAGAGTCATTACACACAGAGGGATCTATTATATAGAGTCATTACACGCAGAGCAATCTATTATATAGAGTCATTACACGCAGAGGGATCTATTATATAGAGTCATTACACGCAGAGGGATCTATTATATAGAGTCATTACACGCAGAGGGATCTATTATATAGAGTCATTACACGCAGAGGGATCTATTATATAGAGTCATTACACACAGGGGGATCTATTATATAGAGTCATTACACACAGAGGGATCTATTATATAGAGTCATTACACACAGAGGGAAGTACTATATAGAGTCATTACACACAGAGGGATCTATTATATAGAGTCATTACACACAGAGTGATCTATTATATAGAGTCATTACACACAGAGGGATCTATTATATAGAGTCATTACACGCAGAGGGATCTATTATATAGAGTCATTACACGCAGAGGGATCTATTATATAGAGTCATTACACACAGAGGGATCTATTATATAGAGTCATTACACACAGAGGGATCTATTATATAGAGTCTTTACACACAGGGGGATCTATTATATAGAGTCATTACACACAGAGGGGTCTATTATATAGAGTCATTACACACAGAGGGATCTATTATATAGAGTCATTATACACAGAGGGATCTATTATATAGAATCATTACACGCAGAGGGATCTATTATATAGAGTCATTACACACAGACGGATCTATTATATAGAGTCATTACCCGCAGAGGGATCTATTATATAGAGTCATTACACACAGAGCGATCTATTATATAGAGTCATTACACGCAGAGGGATCTATTATATAGAGTCATTACACACAGACGGATCTATTATATAGAGTCATTACACAGAGCGATATATTATATAGAGTCATTACACACAGAGGGATCTATTATATAGAGTCATTACACACAGAGCGATCTATTATATAGAGTCATTACACACAGAGGGATATATTATATAGAGTCATTACACGCAGAGGGATCTATTATATAGAGTCATTACACGCAGAGCGATCTATTATATACAGTCATTACACGCAGAGGGATCTATTATATAGAGTCATTACACAAAGAGTGATCTATTATATAGAGTCATTACACACAGAGGGATCTATTATATAGAGTCATTACACACAGAGGGATCTATTATATAGAGTCATTACACACAGGGGGGTCTATTATATAGAGTCATTACACACCGAGGGGTCTATTATATAGAGTCATTACACACAGAGGGGTCTATTATATATAGTCATTACACACAGAGGGATCTACTATATAGAGTCATTACACGCAAAGGTATCTATTATATAGAGTCATTACACACAGAGGGATCTATTATATAGAGTCATTACACGCAGAGCAATCTATTATATAGAGTCATTACACACAGAGGGATCTATTATATAGAGTCATTACACGCAGAGGGATCTATTATATAGAGTCATTACACGCAGAGGGATCTATTATATAGAGTCATTACACGCAGAGGGATCTATTATATAGAGTCATTACACACAGGGGGATCTATTATATAGAATCATTACACACAGAGGGATCTATTATATAGAGTCATTACACACAGAGGGAAGTACTATATAGAGTCATTACACACAGAGGGATCTATAATATAGAGTCATTACACACAGAGTGATCTATTATATAGAGTCATTACACACAGAGGGATCTATTATATAGAGTCATTACACGCAGAGGGATCTATTATATAGAGTCATTACACGCAGAGGGATCTATTATATAGAGTCATTACACACAGAGGGATCTATTATATGGAGTCATTACACACAGAGGGATCTATTATATAGAGTCTTTACACACAGGGGGATCTATTATATAGAGTCATTACACACAGAGGGGTCTATTATATAGAGTCATTACACACAGAGGGATCTATTATATAGAGTCATTATACACAGAGGGATCTATTATATAGAGTCATTACACGCAGAGGGATCTATTATATAGAGTCATTACACACAGACGGATCTATTATATAGAGTCATTACCCGCAGAGGGATCTATTATATAGAGTCATGACACGCAGAGGGATCTATTATATAGAGTCATTACCCACAGAGGGATCTATTATATAGAGTCATTACCCGCAGAGGAATCTATTATATAGAGTCATTACACGCAGAGAGATCTATTATATAGAGTCATTACCCACAGAGGGATCTATTATATAGAGTCATTACACGCAGAGGGATCTGTTATATAGAGTCATTACACACAGAGCGATCTATTATATAGAGACATTACTCACAGAGGGATCTATTATATAGTGTCATTACACGCAGAGGGATCTATTATATAGTCATTACATGCAGAGAGATCTATTATATAGAGTCATTACACGCAGAGGGATCTATTATATAGAGTCATTACACGCAGAGCGATCTATTATATAGAGTCATTACACACAGAGGGATCTATTATGTAGTCATTACACGCAGAGGGATCTATTATATAGAGTCATTACACGCAGAGGGATCTATTATATAGAGTCATTACACGCAGAGGGATCTATTATATAGAGTCATTACACACAGAGTGATCTATTATATAGAGTCATTACACACAGAGGGATCTACTATATAAAGTCATTACACACAGAGGGATCTATTATATAGAGTCATTACACACAGGGGGATCTATTATATAGAGTCATTACACACACAGGGGTCTATTATACAGAGTCATTACACACAGAGGGATCTATTTTATAGAGTGATTACACACAGAGGGATCTATTATATAGAGTCATTACACACAGAGGGATCTATTATATAGAGTCATTACACGCAGAGGGATCTATTATATAGAGTCATTACACACAGAGGGATCTATTATATAGAGTCATTACCCGCAGAGGGATCTATTATATAGAGTCATTGCACGCAGAGGGATCTATTATATAGAGTCATTACCCACAGAGGGATCTATTATATAGAGTCATTACCCGCAGAGGGATCTATTATATAGAGTCATTACACGCAGAGAGATCTATTATATAGAGTCATTACCCACAGAGGGATCTATTATATAGAGTCATTACACGCAGAGGGATCTATTATATAGAGTCATTACACACAGAGCGATCTATTATATAGAGACATTACTCACAGAGGGATCTATTATATAGTGTCATTACATGCAGAGGGATCTATTATATAGTCATTACACGCAGAGAGATCTATTATATAGAGTCATTACACGCAGAGGGATCTATTATATAGAGTCATTACACGCAGAGCGATCTATTATATAGAGTCATTACACACAGGGATCTATTATGT
The DNA here is from genome assembly GCF_046119375.1 of Phyllobates terribilis. Lineage (NCBI taxonomy): Eukaryota > Metazoa > Chordata > Amphibia > Anura > Dendrobatidae > Phyllobates > Phyllobates terribilis. The sequence continues at coordinate 489,257 of NW_027363600.1, read as the reverse complement.
AGAGTCATTACACGCAGAGGGATCTATTATATAGAGTCAGTACACGCAGAGGGATCTATTATAGAGTCATTACACGCAGAGAGATCTATTATATAGAGTCATTACACACAGAGGGATCTATTATATAGAGTCATTACACGCAGAGGGATCTATTATATAGAGTCATTACACACAGAGCGATCTATTATATAGAGTCATTACACACAGAGGGATCTATTATATAGAGTCATTACACACAGAGGGATCTATTATATAGAGTCATTACACACAGAGGGATCTATTATATAGAGTCATTACACGCAGAGGGATCTATTATATAGAGTCATTACACACAGAGGGATCTATTATATAGAGTCATTACCCGCAGAGGGATCTATTATATAGAGTCATTGCACGCAGAGGGATCTATTATATAGAGTCATTACCCACAGAGGGATCTATTATATAGAGTCATTACCCGCAGAGGGATCTATTATATAGAGTCATTATGACGCGCCCCCTGGGCCAGTGTTGTTTGGGGGATACCCGGAGCCGGATCAGATGGGGGGTTGTAGTCTCCGAGTGGCGGTGACCCGGTCCGTGCCCAGGGTGTCAAGCTCAGTGTGTGGCAGTCCTTATAGATGTTACTAGATGTTCTTTTATGTCGACTACGCCACCCGTTGATTTGCGGTCAATACGGCCGCTGCTGCAGCAGGGTCCGCTGAGGCTGATGGTTTGTGTGCAGCTTCTGATAGTATAACCCCCAACGGGAGGGGTATAGCCTCAGGGGGTCAGGTGTAGAGGATGGTGGTTGTGGAGGTGCAGTGAGGATGGTAATGAGACTCAGAGTCGGGCTGTGCAGTTCAGGGTCTTTACTTACTGCTGTTATGCTGGTCACTCCGGCCTTGAGTGACCGCCCGAGCCGTGCTGCGTCCACCAGGTCCTGGACTCGGCCAACTCCCAAGTAATTCTGGAGCGTGATCCTGAGCTCCCTTTCTGACGTTCCTTCTCTCTGGCCTTCCCCACCAGGGATCCACCTAAGTCCGGCTCCCTCGGGCCTCTTGTTGGTAAACCCTTGTCTCTGGGTTCCCTGACCCTATTCTTGGTTTGCCTTCCGGGTGGATTTAGTGGGTGGTCGTGGCAGATCCTGCCCACGACCTCCGGTCTCTGGCTAAGGATTAGGACCCTCCACCAGCTTGGGATCCGGTACCCTTGTGCCAACTCTTCACCCGCTGATCTAATCTTGGGTTCTTGGAGTTCTCTCTTCTCCCCCTCTGGGTCCTTCTTTCTCCTCTCTCTCTCTGGGCCTTGGAGCTGCTCTTCTCCTCTGCTCTCTTCCTCTGACTCACTCTACAAAAGACTGACAGACTGACTGACTGACTGACTGACTGACTGACCCTGATCTAAGATGGTTCCCACCTTATATACTCCCTCTATGTGTGAGCTCAGGTGACCAGCACCCAATGAGCTCCTAGCATTACCCAGACTGCTCCCCCTATCTGCCCCTACACTACTGGGATGTTCCACCCCCCTCCCACTCCAGCCAGGGACAGACACTGTCGTACCTGCACATTTCTCTAGTGGGAGTACCATTGGTCTGTCCCCCGGAAATGGGATGTGTGTAGTGCATGCAGCCTACTGAGCCCAGTTCCACACTCCATCCTTACCCGGGAGTGGAATACCACACCTCTGGCTTGAGGTGTAATACCCCTGTAGCAGCCGAATCCTCAGGGTGCTACATTCCCCCCTGGTAAATCACAGCACGTCCTCGGGCTGTTAAAGATAAAAACATCCAAATCATACAATTATTTTTCATAAACATCAACATATAAACATATAAAACATCATATATATATATCAGCAATAAAACGTTTTCATAAATAACATTCTTGTAAACATTCCTGTCGCTGGTTCCTCCGGTCACGGTGCAACTTGTGACCGGGTAAAGTGCGACAGTCTCTTGAAGAAAAATGGTTTTCCCATAAAACCAGTAGGGGGCGCTTTAGGAAGCGCAACTATATACAAAGGGGATATGGCCGCTCTCAGTCCTCGGCCAGCTATTAGGAACTAGGGACACACGGGCATCAGTTCACACTTTGTCCCAACGGGGACCATATTTTAAATAAGTAACAGTTCTTGGTACCCCGACGGGCAACTTTATACAGTCTCTCTCTACCGTACTTCAACGACGGCGTCCTCCTGCTCTTTCTTGTTGGTTGGTTTCAGTTTCAGACCCGTCCGGGCCCTCTTGCTCCTCCTCACACCGCAGCTCCTCCTCCGTCAGGCGATGCACATGGAGGGCGTAGGGTCCTTTGGCACACCTGTGCCGGGTGAAGGTGACCTCGTCCCCTACATACAGGTCACGACCTCTGTGTCCCTCCGGCAGATGGCTTTCTACGTCTCTGCGGGTTACAAAGACGTCGCCGGGGGTATGATGGTCTCTAATGAAGCCCCACCCATGCTGCATGTTGAATTTTATCACAGTCCCGGTGGAAGGGGGACCATGAGCTGCACGGGGATTCCTCCTGGTCCGGCTCTTCTGCTCCGCGCTCCTTATCTGTGCTTGCTGTTCCTGGACCCGCCTCTCTCTCCGCTCCCTCTCGAAGACTTCGAGCTGCTGCCGGCAGCACTCTGCACGCTCCGCTGCGGCCGCCCGAGTCTCCTGAGTGAACCCCATGAGGTCTCCTCCGGTTGGGTCCCACTCGAATTGTGCCTCCTCCAGCGGGGGTGAGGTCCTCTTTACAGGCTTCGGAGCCGGAATCAGGGGCTCGCACATGGGCCTTGCTCTCTGGAGTTCCAGCTGAATGTACTCCTGGGGCCATACAAAGGGCTGCCCATCCGGGCACGTATGCTGGGCAAATAGATTTTCACCCAGGTGCGGCACTCTAGATGTTGAGGGCGCGTTGATGGTAGCGGCGCCCGGGTTGACCAGGCCTTGCGACCAGGCTTGGGGCACCCTAAAGGCAAAGGGCACCGTAAGGACGGCGGCGCCCGGGGGTACTCGGCCCTGCGACCAGGCCGGTGGCTCCGCGGAGGTAGGGGGCGCTGTTGGAATTGCGGCGCCCGGGGGTACTAGGCCTTGCGACCAGGCTGATGGTATTTCCTGCTTGGCCACGCTCAGGGTCGAGGCGTGTGACGTCACAGGGGTCGCGGCCGCGGTTTCCGGTTGAGGCCTAGTCGGCGGCGGTGACGATGCAGCGACGGGCACGGCAGGGGGAACTTCGGGCTCTGCGACGGGGAGCTGGGGCAGGCACGCGGTTTCCCGGCTCGGGGTAGAGACGTCCCCTTTACCTGCCTCCGTCCGTTCAGCTCCCTTCTCGGCGCCGTCTCCGGCCTTCAGTCCTCCTGCACCATCCTCAGAGGCGGTCTGTCTCCTCGTCTCGGGTGGCGTGCTCCGCTGTCGGGTTTCGGTCTGCTGGGCCATCTCTCGGCTCCACTCCGCCAACGTCTCTCGCTGTACCCGGGCCATCCTCCGTGCGAGGCTCTCCAGCGCAGTCTGTGCACACTCCCGGTCTCGGGGGAGCTGTGCCAGGACCTCCACTAAGCCTAGTGGGGTCGTTGCTTGCAGCAGGCTCCTGACCACTGGGTCGGTGCTGCCTGACTCTCCCTCCATCTCCGGGTAGGCTTTCTCTGGACTCCCCTCCAGACTTCTTGTCTCCGGGTGCGCTCTCTCCAGACTCCTCCAGGCGACACCCATCTTTGCTCTCTTGTTCTGTCTCCGCCCACATTTAGGGTGGTCCCGGGGCAACTTTGTGATTGTCAGTTCCAGGGGCAGTTCTCTTACGCTGATGGACACTTCCAGCATCACAGTCTCTGTTGGTGGGCGCGGTTTCCGCTTTTGGCGCCATTCTTCGACCTGGCCCACGATGGGAGGTGGCCTTTTGCCACCCTCTGGCACGCCCACAATGGCGTCCGCTCTTCCAAGGCGGGAAATCCCCGGAAATGGCGGGAATCGTCTCCCAGTGGCGGGAAACTCCACGGACGGCGGGAAAAAGCTGCAAATGGCGGACAACCGGCGGGAAACGACCAGCGATGGGGTCCGTTGGCGGGGACCCTCCGGAACCGGCGGGAGACTTCTTTTTAAGGTAACGGTGAACTTTTCTTCAGGCACACAGTACCCGGTTGTTGCGGGCACGTTATCCTGCCGACTACGCCAAAGTTGACGCGCCCCCTGGGCCAGTGTTGTTTGGGGGATACCCGGAGCCGGATCAGATGGGGGGTTGTAGTCTCCGAGTGGCGGTGACCCGGTCCGTGCCCAGGGTGTCAAGCTCAGTGTGTGGCAGTCCTTATAGATGTTACTAGATGTTCTTTTATGTCGACTACGCCACCCGTTGATTTGCGGTCAATACGGCCGCCGCTGCAGCAGGGTCCGCTGAGGCTGATGGTGTGTGTGCAGCTTCTGATAGTATAACCCCCAACGGGAGGGGTATAGCCTCAGGGGGTCAGGTGTAGAGGATGGTGGTTGTGGAGGTGCAGTGAGGATGGTAATGAGACTCAGAGTCGGGCTGTGCAGTTCAGGGTCTTTACTTACTGCTGTTATGCTGGTCACTCCGGCCTTGAGTGACCGCCCGAGCCGTGCTGCGTCCACCAGGTCCTGGACTCGGCCAACTCCCAAGTAATTCTGGAGCGTGATCCTGAGCTCCCTTTCTGACGTTCCTTCTCTCTGGCCTTCCCCACCAGGGATCCACCTAAGTCCGGCTCCCTCGGGCCTCTTGTTGGTAAACCCTTGTCTCTGGGTTCCCTGACCCTATTCTTGGTTTGCCTTCTGGGTGGATTTAGTGGGTGGTCGTGGCAGATCCTGCCCACGACCTCCGGTCTCTGGCTAAGGATTAGGACCCTCCACCAGCTTGGGATCCGGTACCCTTGTGCCAACTCTTCACCCGCTGATCTAATCTTGGGTTCTTGGAGTTCTCTCTTCTCCCCCTCTGGGTCCTTCTTTCTCCTCTCTCTCTCTGGGCCTTGGAGCTGCTCTTCTCCTCTGCTCTCTTCCTCTGACTCACTCTACAAAAGACTGACAGACTGACTGACTGACTGACTGACTGACTGACCCTGATCTAAGATGGTTCCCACCTTATATACTCCCTCTATGTGTGAGCTCAGGTGACCAGCACCCAATGAGCTACTAGCATTACCCAGACTGCTCCCCCTATCTGCCCCTACACTACTGGGATGTTCCACCCCCCTCCCACTCCAGCCAGGGACAGACACTGTCGTACCTGCACATTTCTCTAGTGGGAGTACCATTGGTCTGTCCCCCGGAAATGGGATGTGTGTAGTGCATGCAGCCTACTGAGCCCAGTTCCACACTCCATCCTTACCCGGGAGTGGAATACCACACCTCTGGCTTGAGGTGTAATACCCCTGTAGCAGCCGAATCCTCAGGGTGCTACATTTACACGCAGAGAGATCTATTATATAGAGTCATTACCCACAGAGGGATCTATTATATAGAGTCATTACACGCAGAGGGATCTATTATATAGAGTCATTACACACAGAGCGATCTATTATATAGAGACATTACTCACAGAGGGATCTATTATATAGTGTCATTACATGCAGAGGGATCTATTATATAGTCATTACACGCAGAGAGATCTATTATATAGAGTCATTACACGCAGAGGGATCTATTATATAGAGTCACTACACGCAGAGCGATCTATTATATAGAGTCATTACACACAGAGGGATCTATTATGTAGAGTCATTACACGCAGAGGGATCTATTATATAGAGTCAGTACACGCAGAGGGTTCTATTATAGAGTCATTACACGCAGAGAGATCTATTATATAGAGTCATTACACACAGAGGGATCTATTATATAGAGTCATTACACGCAGAGGGATCTATTATATAGAGTCATTACACACAGAGCGATCTATTATATAGAGTCATTACACACAGAGGGATCTATTATATAGAGTCGTTACACACAGAGGGATCTATTATATAGAGTCATTACACACAGAGGGATCTATTATATAGAGTCATTACACGCAGAGGGATCTATTATATAGAGTCATTACACACAGAGGGATCTATTATATAGAGTCATTACACGCAGAGGGATCTATTATATAGAGTCATTACACGCAGAGGGATCTATTATATAGAGTCATTACACACAGAGCGATCTATTATATAGAGTTATTACACACAGAGGGATCTATTATATAGAGTCATTACACACAGACGGATCTATTATATAGAGTCATTACACACAGAGGGATATATTATATAGAGTCATTACACACAGAGGGATCTATTATATAGAGTCATTACATGCAGAGGGATCTATTATATAGAGTCATTACACGCAGAGGGATCTATTATATAGAGTCATTACAAACAGAGTGATCTATTATATAGAGTCATTACACACAGAGGGATCTATTATATAAAGTCATTACACACAGAGGGATCTATTATATAGAGTCATTACACACAGGGGGATCTATTATATAGAGTCATTACACACAGAGGGGTCTATTATATAGAGTCATTACACACAGAGGGAACTATTATATAGAGTCATTACACACAGAGGGATCTATTATATAGTCATTACACGCAGAGGGATCTATTATATAGAGTCATTACACACAGAGGGATCTATTATATAGAGTCATTACCCGCAGAGGGATCGATTATATAGAGTCATTACACACAGAGGGATCTATTATATAGAGTCATTACCCACAGAGGGATCTATTATATACAGTCATTACCCGCAGAGGGATCTATTATATAGAGTCATTACACACAGAGAGATCTATTATATAGAGTCATTACCCACAGAGGGATCTATTATATAGAGTCATTACACGCAGAGGGATCTATTATATAGAGTCATTACACACAGAGCGATCTATTATATAGAGACATTACTCACAGAGGGATCTATTATATAGTGTCATTAGACGCAGAGGGATCTATTATATAGTCATTACACGCAGAGAGATCTATCATATAGAGTCATTACACGCAGAGGGATCTATTATATAGAGTCATTACACGCAGAGCGATCTATTATATAGAGTCATTACACACAGATGGATCTATTATGTAGAGTCATTACACGCAGAGGGATCTATTATATAGAGTAAATACACGCAGAGGGATCTATTATAGAGTCATTACACGCAGAGAGATCTATTATATAGAGTCATTACACAAAGCGGGATCTATTATATAGAGTCATTACACGCAGAGGGATCTATTATATAGAGTCATTACACACAGAGCGATCTATTATATAGAGTCATTACAAACAGAGGGATCTATTATATAGAGTCATTACACACAGAGGGATCTATTATATAGAGTCATTACACACAGAGGGATCTATTATATAGAGTCATTACACGCAGAGGGATCTATTATATAGAGTCATTACACACAGAGCGATCTATTATATAGAGTCATTACACACAGAGGGATCTATTATATAGAGTCATTACACACAGAGGGATCTATTATATAGAGACACTACACACAGAGGGATCTATTATATAGAGTCATTACACACAGAGGGATCTATTATATAGAGTCATTACACACAGAGGGATCTATTATATAGAGTCATTACACACAGAGGGATCTATTATATTGAGTCATTACACACAGGGGGATGTATTATATAGAGTCATTACACAGAGAGGGATCTATTATATAGAGTCATTACACACAGAGGGATCTACTATATAGAGTCATTACACACAGAGGGATCTATTATATAGAGTCATTAGACGCAGAGCGATCTATTATATAGAGTCATTACACGCAGAGGGATCTATTATATAGAGTCATTACACACAGAGGGATCTATTATATAGAGTCATTACACGCAGAGGGATCTATTATATAGAGTCATTACACACAGAGGGATCTATTATATAGAGTCATTACACACAGGGGGATCTATTATATAGAGTCATTACACACAGAGGGATCTATTATATAGAGTCATTACACACAGAGGGAACTACTATATAGAGTCATTACACACAGAGGGATCTATTATATAGAGTCATTACACGCAGAGGGATCTATTATATAGAGTCATTACACGCAGAGGGATCTATTATATAGAGTCATTACACACAGAGCGATCTATTATATAGAGTCATTACACGCAGGGGGATCTATTATATAGAGTCATTACACACAGACGGATCTATTATATAGAGTCATTACACACAGAGTGATCTATTATATAGAGTCATTACACGCAGAGCGATCAATTATATAGAGTCATTACACACAGAGGGATCTATTATATAGAGTCATTACACACAGAGTGATCTATTATATAGTCATTACACACAGAGGGATCTATTATATAGAGTCATTACACACAGAGGGATCTATTATATAGAGTCATTACACACAGGGGGATCTATTATATAGAGTCATTACACACAGAGGGGTCTATTATATAGAGTCATTATACACAGAGGGGTCTATTATATAGAGTCATTACACACAGAGGGATCTACTATATAGAGTCATTACACGCAGAGCGATCTATTATATAGAGTCATTACACACAGAGGTATCTATTATATAGAGTCATTACACACAGAGGGATCTATTATATAGAGTCATTACACGCAGAGCGATCTATTATATAGAGTCATTACACGCAGAGGGATCTATTATATAGAGTCATTACACACAGAGGGATCTATTATATAGAGTCATTACATGCAGAGCGATCTATTATATAGAGTCATTACACACAGAGGGATCTATTATATAGAGTCATTACACACAGGGGGATCTATTATATAGAGTCATTACACACGGGGATCTATTATATAGAGTCATTACACACAGAGGGATCTATTATATAGAGTCATTACACACAGAGGGAACTACTATATAGAGTCATTACACACAGACGGATCTATTATATAGAGTCATTACACACAGAGCGATCTATTATATAGAGTCATTACACACAGAGCGATCTATTATATAGAGTCATTACACGCAGAGGGATCTATTATATAGAGTCATTACACACAGACGGATCTATTATATAGAGTCATTACACACAGAGCGATCTATTATATAGAGTCATTACACACAGAGCGATCTATTATATAGAGTCATTACACGCAGAGGGATCTATTATATAGAGTCATTACACACAGACGGATCTATTATATAGAGTCATTACACACAGAGCGATCTATTATATAGAGTCATTACACACAGAGCGATCTATTATATAGAGTCATTACACACAGAGCGATCTATTATATAGAGTCATTACACACAGAGGGATATATTATATAGAGTCATTACACGCAGAGGGATCTATTATATAGAGTCATTACACGCAGAGCAATCTATTATATAGAGTCATTACACGCAGAGGGATCTATTATATAGAGTCATTACACACAGGGGGATCTATTATATAGAGTCATTACACACAGGGGGATCTATTATATAGAGTCATTACACACGGGGATCTATTATATAGAGTCATTACACACAGAGGGATCTATTATATAGAGTCATTACACACAGAGGGAACTACTATATAGAGTCATTACACACAGACGGATCTATTATATAGAGTCATTACACACAGAGCGATCTATTATATAGAGTCATTACACACAGAGCGATCTATTATATAGAGTCATTACACGCAGAGGGATCTATTATATAGAGTCATTACACACAGACGGATCTATTATATAGAGTCATTACACACAGAGCGATCTATTATATAGAGTCATTACACACAGAGCGATCTATTATATAGAGTCATTACACACAGAGCGATCTATTATATAGAGTCATTACACACAGAGGGATATATTATATAGAGTCATTACACGCAGAGGGATCTATTATATAGAGTCATTACACGCAGAGCAATCTATTATATAGAGTCATTACACGCAGAGGGATCTATTATATAGAGTCATTACACACAGAGTGATCTATTATATAGAGTCATTACACACAGAGGGATCTATTATATAGAGTCATTACACACAGAGGGACCTATTATATAGAGTCATTACACACAGGGGGATCTATTATATAGAGTCATTACACACAGAGGGGTCTATTATATAGAGTCATTACACACAGAGGAGTCTATTATATAGAGTCATTACACACAGAGGGATCTACTATATAGAGTCATTACACGCAGAGGTATCTATTATATAGAGTCATTACACACAGAGGGATCTATTATATAGAGTCATTACAGGCAGAGCGATCTATTATATAGTCATTACACGCAGAGGGATCTATTATATAGAGTCATTACACACAGAGGGATCTATTATATAGAGTCACTACACACAGAGGGATCTATTATATAGAGTCATTACACACAGGGGGATCTATTATATAGAGTCATTACACACAGAGGGGTCTATTATATAGAGTCATTACACACAGAGGGGTCTATTATATAGAGTCATTACACACAGAGGGATCTACTATATAGAGTCATTACACGCAGAGCGATCTATTATATAGAGTCATTACACACAGAGGGATCTATTATATAGAGTCATTACACACAGAGGGATCTATTATATAGAGTCATTACACGCAGAGCGATCTATTATATAGAGTCATTACACACAGAGGGATCTATTATATAGAGTCATTACACGCAGAGCAATCTATTATATAGAGTCATTACACGCAGAGGGATCTATTATATAGAGTCATTACACACAGAGGGATCTATTATATAGAGTCATTACACACAGAGGGATCTACTATATAGAGTCATTACACACAGAGGGATCTATTATATAGAGTCATTACACGCAGAGCAATCTATTATATAGAGTCATTACACGCAGAGGGATCTATTATATAGAGTCATTACACACAGAGGGATCTATTATATAGAGTCATTACACGCAGAGGGATCTATTATATAGAGTCATTACACACAGAGGGTTCTATTATATAGAGTCATTACACACAGGGGGATCTATTATATAGAGTCATTACACGCAGAGCAATCTATTATATAGAGTCATTACAAGCAGAGGGATCTATTATATAGAGTCATTACACACAGAGGGATCTATTATATAGAGTCATTACACACAGAGGGATCTACTATATAGAGTCATTACACACAGAGGGATCTATTATATAGAGTCATTACACGCAGAGCAATCTATTATATAGAGTCATTACACGCAGAGGGATCTATTATATAGAGTCATTACACACAGAGGGATCTATTATATAGAGTCATTACACGCAGAGGGATCTATTATATAGAGTCATTACACACAGAGGGTTCTATTATATAGAGTCATTACACACAGGGGGATCTATTATATAGAGTCATTACACACAGAGGGATCTATTATATAGAGTCATTACACAAAGAGCAATCTATTATATAGAGTCATTACACACAGAGGGAACTACTATATAGAGTCATTACACACAGAGGGATCTATTATATAGAGTCATTACACGCAGAGGGATCTATTATATAGAGTCATTACACGCAGAGGGATCTATTATATAGAGTCATTACACACAGAGTGATCTATTATATAGAGTCATTACACGCAGAGCGATCAATTATATAGAGTCATTACACACAGAGGGATCTATTATATAGAGTCATTACACACAGAGTGATCTATTATATAGTCATTACACACAGAGGGATCTATTATATAGAGTCATTACACACAGAGGGATCTATTATATAGAGTCATTACACACAGGGGGATCTATTATATAGAGTCATAACACACAGAGGGGTCTATTATATAGAGTCATTACACACAGAGGGGTCTATTATATAGAGTCATTACACACAGAGGGATCTACTATACAGAGTCATTACACGCAGAGCGATCTATTATATAGAGTCATTACACACAGAGGTATCTATTATATAGAGTCATTACACACAGAGGGATCTATTATATAGAGTCATTACACGCAGAGCGATCTATTATATAGAGTCATTACACGCAGAGGGATCTATTATATAGAGTCATTACACACAGAGGGATCTATTATATAGAGTCATTACACGCAGAGCGATCTATTATATAGAGTCATTACACACAGAGGGATCTATTATATAGAGTCATTACACACAGGGGGATCTATTATATAGAGTCATTACACACGGGGATCTATTATATAGAGTCATTACACACAGAGGGATCTATTATATAGAGTCATTACACACAGAGGGAACTACTATATAGAGTCATTACACACAGAGGGATCTATTATATAGAGTCATTACACGCAGAGGGATCTATTATATAGAGTCATTACACGCAGAGGGATCTATTATATAGAGTCATTACACACAGAGGGATCTATTATATAGAGTCATTACACGCAGAGGGATCTATTATATAGAGTCATTACACGCAGAGGGATCTATTATATAGAGTCATTACACACAGAGCGATCTATTATATAGAGTTATTACACACAGAGGGATCTATTATATAGAGTCATTACACACAGACGGATCTATTATATAGAGTCATTACACACAGAGGGATATATTATATAGAGTCATTACACACAGAGGGATCTATTATATAGAGTCATTACACGCAGAGGGATCTATTATATAGAGTCATTACACACAGAGGGATCTATTATATAGAGTCATTACAAACAGAGTGATCTATTATATAGAGTCATTACACACAGAGGGATCTATTATATAAAGTCATTACACACAGAGGGATCTATTATATAGAGTCATTACACACAGGGGGATCTATTATATAGAGTCATTACACACAGAGGGGTCTATTATATAGAGTCATTACACACAGAGGGATCTATTATATAGAGTCATTACACACAGAGGGATCTATTATATAGTCATTACACGCAGAGGGATCTATTATATAGAGTCATTACACACAGAGGGATCTATTATATAGAGTCATTACCCGCAGAGGGATCTATTATATAGAGTCATTACACGCAGAGGGATCTATTATATAGAGTCATTACCCACAGAGGGATCTATTATATAGAGTCATTACCCGCAGAGGGATCTATTATATAGAGTCATTACACGCAGAGAGATCTATTATATAGAGTCATTACCCACAGAGGGATCTATTATATAGAGTCATTACACGCAGAGGGATCTATTATATAGAGTCATTACACACAGAGCGATCTATTATATAGAGACATTACTCACAGAGGGATCTATTATATAGTGTCATTAGACGCAGAGGGATCTATTATATAGTCATTACACGCAGAGAGATCTATTATATAGAGTCATTACACGCAGAGGGATCTATTATATAGAGTCATTACACGCAGAGCGATCTATTATATAGAGTCATTACACACAGATGGATCTATTATGTAGAGTCATTACACGCAAAGGGATCTATTATATAGAGTCAGTACACGCAGAGGGATCTATTATAGAGTCATTACACGCAGAGAGATCTATTATATAGAGTCATTACACAAAGAGGGATCTATTATATAGAGTCATTACACGCAGAGGGATCTATTATATAGAGTCATTACACACAGAGCGATCTATTATATAGAGTCATTACACACAGAGGGATCTATTATATAGAGTCATTACACACAGAGGGATCTATTATATAGAGTCATTACACACAGAGGGATCTATTATATAGAGTCATTACACGCAGAGGGATCTATTATATAGAGTCATTACACACAGAGCGATCTGTTATATAGAGTCATTACACACAGAGGGATCTATTATATAGAGTCATTACACACAGAGGGATCTATTATATAGAGACATTACACACAGAGGGATCTATTATATAGAGTCATTACACACAGAGGGATCTATTATATAGAGTCATTACACACAGAGGGATCTATTATATAGAGTCATTACACACAGAGGGATCTATTATATAGAGTCATTACACACAGGGGGATGTATTATATAGAGTCATTACACACAGAGGGATCTATTATATAGAGTCATTACACACAGAGGGATCTACTATATAGAGTCATTACACACAGAGGGATCTATTATATAGAGTCATTAGACGCAGAGCGATCTATTATATAGAGTCATTACACGCAGAGGGATCTATTATATAGAGTCATTACACACAGAGGGATCTATTATATAGAGTCATTACACGCAGAGGGATCTATTATATAGAGTCATTACACACAGAGGGATCTATTATATAGAGTCATTACACACAGGGGGATCTATTATATAGAGTCATTACACACAGAGGGATCTATTATATAGAGTCATTACACACAGAGGGAACTACTATATAGAGTTATTACACACAGAGGGATCTATTATATAGAGTCATTACACGCAGAGGGATCTATTATATAGAGTCATTACACGCAGAGGGATCTATTATATAGAGTCATTACACACAGAGCGCTCTATTATATAGAGTCATTACACGCAGAGGGATCTATTATATAGAGTCATTACACACAGACGGATCTATTATATAGAGTCATTACACACAGAGCGATCTATTATATAGAGTCATTACACACAGAGCGATCTATTATATAGAGTCATTACACACAGAGCGATCTATTATATAGAGTCATTACACACAGAGGGATATATTATATAGAGTCATTACACGCAGAGGGATCTATTATATAGAGTCATTACACGCAGAGCAATCTATTATATAGAGTCATTACACGCAGAGGGATCTATTATATAGAGTCATTACACACAGAGTGATCTATTATATAGAGTCATTACACACAGAGGGATCTATTATATAGAGTCATTACACACAGAGGGGTCTATTATATAGAGTCATTACACACAGAGGAGTCTATTATATAGAGTCATTACACACAGAGGGATCTACTATATAGAGTCATTACACGCAGAGGTATCTATTATATAGAGTCATTACACACAGAGGGATCTATTATATAGAGTCATTACAGGCAGAGCGATCTATTATATAGAGTCATTACACGCAGAGGGATCTATTATATAGAGTCATTACACACAGAGGGATCTATTATATAGAGTCATTACACGCAGAGGGATCTATTATATAGAGTCATTACACACAGAGGGAACTATTATATAGAGTCATTACACACAGAGGGATCTATTATATAGAGTCATTACACACAGAGGGATCTATTATATAGAGTCATTACACACAGAGGGATCTATTATATAGAGTCATTACACACAGAGCGATCTATTATATAGAGTCATTACACACAGAGGGATCTATTATATAGAGTCATTACACACAGGGATCTATTATATAGAGTCATTACACACAGAGGGATCTATTATATAGAGTCATTACACACAGAGGGATCTATTATATAGAGTCATTACACACAGGGATCTATTATATAGAGTCATTACACACAGAGGGATCTATTATATAGAGTCATTACACACAGAGGGATCTATTATATAGAGTCATTACACACAGGGATCTATTATATAGAGTCATTACACACAGAGGGATCTATTATATAGAGTCATTACACACAGAGGGATCTATTATATAGAGTCATTACACACAGAGGGATCTATTATATAGAGTCATTACACACAGAGGGATCTATTATATAGAGTCATTACACACAGGGATCTATTATATAGAGTCATTACACACAGAGGGATCTATTATATAGAGTCATTACACACAGAGGGATCTATTATATAGAGTCATTACACACAGAGGGATCTATTATATAGAGTCATTACACACAGAGGGATCTATTATATAGAGTCATTACATAGAGAGGGATCTATTATATAGAGTCATTACACACAGAGCGATCTATTATATAGAGTCATTACACGCAGAGGGATCTATTATATAGAGACATTACACACAGAGCGATCTATTATATAGAGTCATTACACACAGAGTGATCTATTATATAGAGTCATTACACGCAGAGGGATCTATTATATAGAGTCATTACACACAGAGCGATCTATTATATAGAGTCATTACACGCAGAGGGATCTATTATATAGAGTCATTACACACAGACGGATCTATTATATAGAGTCATTACACACAGAGCGATCTATTATATAGAGTCATTACACACAGAGCGATCTATTATATAGAGTCATTACACACAGAGCGATCTATTATATAGAGTCATTACACACAGAGGGATATATTATATAGAGTCATCACACGCAGAGGGATCTATTATATAGAGTCATTACACGCAGAGCAATCTATTATATAGTGTCATTACACGCAGAGTGATCTATTATATAGAGTCATTACACACAGAGTGATCTATTATATAGAGTCATTACACACAGAGTCATCTATTATATAGAGTCATTACACACAGAGGGACCTATTATATAGAGTCATTACACACAGGGGGATCTATTATATAGAGTCATTACACACAGAGGGGTCTATTATATAGAGTCATTACACACAGAGGAGTCTATTATATAGAGTCATTACACACAGAGGGATCTACTATATAGAGTCATTACACGCAGAGGTATCTATTATATAGAGTCATTACACACAGAGGGATCTATTATATAGAGTCATTACAGGCAGAGCGATCTATTATATAGAGTCATTACACGCAGAGGGATCTATTATATAGAGTCATTACACACAGAGGGATCTATTATATAGAGTCATTACACGCAGAGGGATCTATTATATAGAGTCATTACACACAGGGATCTATTATATAGAGTCATTACACACAGAGGGATCTATTATATAGAGTCATTACACACAGAGGGATCTATTATATAGAGTCATTACACACAGAGGGATCTATTATATAGAGTCATTACACACAGAGGGATCTATTATATAGAGTCATTACATAGAGAGGGATCTATTATATAGAGTCATTACACACAGAGCGATCTATTATATAGAGTCATTACACGCAGAGGGATCTATTATATAGAGACATTACACACAGAGCGATCTATTATATAGAGTCATTACACACAGAGTGATCTATTATATAGAGTCATTACACGCAGAGGGATCTATTATATAGAGTCATTACACACAGAGCGATCTATTATATAGAGTCATTACACGCAGAGGGATCTATTATATAGAGTCATTACACACAGACGGATCTATTATATAGAGTCATTACACACAGAGCGATCTATTATATAGAGTCATTACACACAGAGCGATCTATTATATAGAGTCATTACACACAGAGCGATCTATTATATAGAGTCATTACACACAGAGGGATATATTATATAGAGTCATCACACGCAGAGGGATCTATTATATAGAGTCATTACACGCAGAGCAATCTATTATATAGTGTCATTACACGCAGAGTGATCTATTATATAGAGTCATTACACACAGAGTGATCTATTATATAGAGTCATTACACACAGAGTCATCTATTATATAGAGTCATTACACACAGAGGGACCTATTATATAGAGTCATTACACACAGGGGGATCTATTATATAGAGTCATTACACACAGAGGGGTCTATTATATAGAGTCATTACACACAGAGGAGTCTATTATATAGAGTCATTACACACAGAGGGATCTACTATATAGAGTCATTACACGCAGAGGTATCTATTATATAGAGTCATTACACACAGAGGGATCTATTATATAGAGTCATTACAGGCAGAGCGATCTATTATATAGAGTCATTACACGCAGAGGGATCTATTATATAGAGTCATTACACACAGAGGGATCTATTATATAGAGTCATTACACGCAGAGGGATCTATTATATAGAGTCATTACACACAGAGGGAACTATTATATAGAGTCATTACACACAGAGGGATCTATTATATAGAGTCATTACACACAGAGGGATCTATTATATAGAGTCATTACACACAGAGGGATCTATTATATAGAGTCATTACACACAGAGCGATCTATTATATAGAGTCATTACACACAGAGGGATCTATTATATAGAGTCATTACACACAGGGATCTATTATATAGAGTCATTACACACAGAGGGATCTATTATATAGAGTCATTACACACAGAGGGATCTATTATATAGAGTCATTACACACAGGGATCTATTATATAGAGTCATTACACACAGAGGGATCTATTATATAGAGTAATTACACACAGAGGGATCTATTATATAGAGTCATTACACACAGGGATCTATTATATAGAGTCATTACACACAGAGGGATCTATTATATAGAGTCATTACACACAGAGGGATCTATTATATAGAGTCATTACACACAGAGGGATCTATTATATAGAGTCATTACACACAGAGGGATCTATTATATAGAGTCATTACACACAGGGATCTATTATATAGAGTCATTACACACAGAGGGATCTATTATATAGAGTCATTACACACAGAGGGATCTATTATATAGAGTCATTACACACAGAGGGATCTATTATATAGAGTCATTACACACAGAGGGATCTATTATATAGAGTCATTACACGCAGAGGGATCTATTATATAGAGACATTACACACAGAGCGATCTATTATATAGAGTCATTACACACAGAGTGATCTATTATATAGAGTCATTACACACAGAGGGATCTATTATATAGAGTCATTACACACAGAGCGATCTATTATATAGAGTCATTACACACAGAGGGATCTATTATATAGAGTCATTACACGCAGAGGGATCTATTATATAGAGACATTACACACAGAGCGATCTATTATATAGAGTCATTACACACAGAGTGATCTATTATATAGAGTCATTACACACAGAGGGATCTATTATATAGAGTCATTACACACAGAGCAATCTATTATATAGAGTCATTACACACAGAGGGATCTATTATATAGAGTCATTACACACAGAGGGATCTATTATATAGAGTCATTACACACAGAGCGATCTATTATATAGAGTCATTACACACAGAGGGAACTACTATATAGAGTCATTACACGCAGAGGGATCTATTATATAGAGTCATTACACACAGAGGGATCTATTATATAGAGTCATTACACACAGAGGGATCTATTATATAGAGTCATTACACACAGAGGCATCTATTATATAGAGTCATTACACACAGAGCGATCTATTATATAGAGTCATTACACGCAGAGGGATCTATTATATAGAGTCATTACACACAGAGCGATCTATTATATAGAGTCATTACACACAGAGGGAACTACTATATAGAGTCATTACACGCAGAGGGATCTATTATATAGAGTCATTACACACAGAGGGATCTATTATATAGAGTCATTACACACAGAGGGATCTATTATATAGAGTCATTACACACAGAGGGATCTATTATATAGCATTCACACACATAATGTCCATCTTAGTTTGTCACCGGCATGTTTACACACTTAACATCCGGGAGTCTCTCAAATAGCAGACAGCCCCAATTGGCCCAGGACACAGCCTTCAGCAAGGTAACACTATAGCAATGTCCATAACACAGTCCATGTAACAAAGTGTATTACCTTTGCCGGGTTTAGTTGCTGCAGTCCATTTAATCTGCCACCACTGTGGCTTTGTGGCTTCCCAGGTGGGGGTCTCTAGCCGCCGTCCCGTCTAAGGCTAATGGAATGTTTCACTCACACACATCCAGTCTGCGCCTTTCCGGACTCTTCACCAAGCCTCAGCCTTCCAAGGCCAGTGGCATCTACACAAGATCCGGGCTCGGCCTTTCAGGCTGCCGGGCTTCACTCAGCCTCACTAGGCAGAACGGTGTCCCACACACATGAGGAACAAGCCTCATGTCTCTCACACCGAACACACCTGTCTCCAGCGAGTATCCCCCAGTATGATGACTAGCGCTGCCTTACATATGGTGGAGAATGCGGGCAATGACAGCCCGGTTGCTAGCGTCAACGGCACAGGACGACGAGTGTGGATAAAGCATCTTGCGGCAACTCGGCGGGGTTGCGAAGATTGGCGTCGCACTCAAACCTGGTTTGCTGTGGCTCGGCGGGGCTCACGAAGTTTAAAGCATCTTGCGGCAACTCGGCGGGGTTGCGAAGATTATCGTCGCACTCAAACTTGGTTTGCGGTGGCTCGGCGGGGCCACGAATATTTTTTCTGGGAGAGCGGTGAAGTTCTAGTGTGAACAGCGTACCGCGATGGCTGTGAGCAAAGCAGCAGATCTGTCTGGAGCTATTGAGCGGTTGAAGGGCCGGTTGGGACCGGAGCAGGTATTTGGGAAACTTTTACTGGACATGGTGCAGAAACCGCAGGAGCTGTGGGCACCATATGGAATGGCGGCAGTGGACCATTCTATGGACTCTCCGGGGGCGCCAGTGTTGTCCCAGAGTGCCCGGGGAGGTGGTAAGAGATGTTGTGAACTGAGTCCTAAGACTACTGCTGATTTTTTGTGTAAAAATGACCCTGCCGGTGTGGTTGTTAAAAAGGGGGCGGAGTCTAGAAAAGGGGCTAGACGAGGGGAGAGAGTCCCCCTCTCGTCGTCGACGGCGCAAGGGCCACAAAAAAGGTTGCTCCGGTAGTACTCCCTGAAAATGAAAATAAAGAGAATATAGTACTGTGTGCCTATGCTTCAAGTGTGGATCCTCCTTTAGAGGTAGAAGAGGAGATGACGTTGCCAGTAGCAACCTCCGGTACGGCACTGAGACTGACGGGTCAGGATCCGACAGCCCTGAAAGGGGAGGCGGCCAGTCATGACCAAGAGCTGGAGCCTATCAGGCCGCAGTGTCAGATTGACGTGCAGCAGATAAGGGAAAACCTGGGGAACGTGTCCTCAGACCAGCTGAACCTGGAGTCTGAGCAGCGGAAAATATACCAGGTTGTGAGGAACTGGCAGCGAGACGTGGAGGGAAGCAACGCGGAAATTAACCATTGGAAGGAAATGTTCTACGGAATTAAGGAGGACCGCCACAAAATCAAGGAGGAGGTTTTTCAATTAGAGATTGACAAAGCGGTGTGTGAAGATGAGTTATGCGAGGTGAAAGATCGCTTCTCCCTGGTACAGTTAGAGCTGTCTGCCCTCAAAGAGGCGCTGCAGCATGAAGTTGCTGGGCGTGAACAAAACCTAGAACGATTGCGTGAACAGTTCAACCAGGAGCTGTGTGACTCCAAGAAGGAGTGTGATGAAAAGTTCAGTGAGGAACTGCAACAACTTAAGAGAGATTATGAGGATCTCCTCAAGGTAAAAGAAAAACTAGAGGAGGAAAAGGCGGGTGCAGAGCAAGTGCGCCAAGTGGTTGAGACCACTCTGCAAGACACCCGTGAGGAGAATGATGGTCTCCGGGGAAAGACCCTAGATCTGGAAGCTCAGGTGAAGGAGCTACAGATGTCCTGTGAAACTCTCCAGAAGGCGGAGATGTACCTTAAGGAAACAGTCAGCAAGATGGAAGCTGAGCGAGAGAGGATGGAGGAGTCCATTGGAAAAGCCACAGACCAGGGCCAGGAATTGAACGCTGGTGATGGGAGGTATGAAGCAGATACCTCCTCGAGTGATGCGAGCTTGGATGATTCGGTGGAAGTAAGAGCCGAGATCAGGGAGCTCAAGGAATTGCTTCAGGCCCATTTGAAGCAAGAGAGGTCTGAGAGAACTCTACTGTTAAAAGAGCAGTTGAAGCAGGAAGAGCTTCAGAGACGGGCCGCTGAGAGGCGAGTGACGGAACTAGAGGAAGAGGTTTCCGGGCTCAAAAGTCGCATGACAAAGTATCACTCAGTGAACGAGGCCTCCTTGGAGAAGGAAAAGGGCAAACACGTTGTACTCACTCCCTTATACCATGAGAAGGTGGACCTGAGGAGAGCTAAGAGCAGGGTAACAGAAGATAAATATGAAGTGGAAGTGGTCAAGACGAAAATTTGTGAATTTGTAGCTGTGAGTCAGCTCAGGGTAAGCATACAGGGGGAAGAAGCTGAAAGTCAGTTGTCCCTGAACCCTGAGCTGGTTGATCGTCTGGCAACCACTGGTGAGACCGAAACGTCTTGGTACAAATGCCTCGTAGATGTACCCAAGGATTTGAGGGAAGAATGCACCCGTGAGTCCGTGCATGAAGAGTTTAAGAAGGCCGTGGGAGCCTGTAAGGTGTACTTGACCTCCGAAGCTAAACAGTTGGTGGTTCTGTCCATGACCGAAGTCACAATGAAGAGGGTGGCTATCCTAAGTGACATGCATTGGCGATGTATTCGCACGAAGCGGTTTCTCCGGTTGAAGACGGAACAAGCCGTTAGACAACTGGAGCTGATGAGGAAAGCTCACAGTATGCGTGAAGAGGTCATCCGGGTGCCTCATGTTCTGGTGAGAAAGCTCATTGGGAGAAGCGGTCGAGCCATGCAGATGATGGTCAAGAAGTCTGGTGTGGTGAAAGTAAGCAGTCCACGTCATCATCAGGACTGGATACCAGACGAAGACGGCATGGTGTCCTTCTCCGCTGTAGGAACAGAAGAAAGCCTAGAATATATACGCATGCTGATTGAGTACCGAGTGACCTACTTGCAGGAGGTAGAACAATTGAATCTCGCTAGACTGCGAGTAGATAGACAGCATCATCTGAGCAGCAGAAGATGGAAACCGTCTAGAAATAGTGAGACCCGACAGAGAAAGGGCCCCCTAAATAACAGAACTGCTACAGCTGGAGTTAGGGACCTTTTAGGATGTCCTGAGAGTAGTGGGCGTGGGTTTAGAGGTAGTGAGACCTCCAGTAACTCAGGTTTGAGCAGCCCATACAAACGACCCCATAGAGGACGGGACAGTACGGAGTCGAACCGGACCTTAGATACCAGGGCATGTGAGTCACACCGCTGTATGACTGACCGCTGGGAGCGGGGGAGGTCTGACAAGATTATGACTGACCGCTGGGAGCGGGGGAGACCTGACAAGGTTACGACCCGGAAAGGTGACCTGACGAAGTCAGTGACAGTGGCTGAGTAGCACAATTGTAAAGTACATGGTCTCTATGTGAGCTGAGGGTTATAATGTTATTGTGTATATTATGTGTTCAACCCCACAAGTTTGAACAGAGGGGGGGATATGTAATGCAGCAGCTTGCTAGCATTACTGTAAATGGTCCAGGATGTGTTTTACCTGACCATGTACCTTCCCCTTTAACTGACTGGTCACATGACTGTGACATCACACAGGTCCTGTATGCACAGTAAAGGTCTGTACACATGACTGGGACAGCACACAGGACCTATACACACAGTTGACTGATCACATGACTGTGACATCAGCAAGGTCCTGTCAGTATGGGTGTATGTGTGCACAGGATATATAAACCCCGGTAATTGGAGACAGGTGTGTTCGGTGTGAGAGACATGAGGCTTGTTCCCCATGTGTGTGGGACACCATTCTGCCTAGTGAGGCTGAGTGAAGCCTGGTGCCTGAAAGGTTGAGACTGGATCCTGTGAGTGTGGATGCTAGTGGCCTTGGAAGGCAGAGGCTTGGTGAAGAGTCCGTAAAGGCGCAGACTGGATGTGTGTGAGTGAAACATTCCAGTAGCCTTAGACGGGACGACGGCGAGAGACCCCCACCTGGGAAGCCACAAAGCCACAGTGGTGGCGGATTAAATGGACTGCAGCAACTAAACCCGGCAAAGGTAATACACTTTGTTACATGGACTGTGTTATGGACATTGCTATAGTGTTACCTTGCTGAAGGCTGTGTCCTGGGCCAATTGGGGCTGTCTGCTATTTGAGAGACTCCCGGATGTTAAGTGTGTAAACATGCCGGTGACAAACTAAGAAGGACATCATGTGTGTGAACAGCGGTTTATGATAACATAATAAACTGCTGTATTGAGAAAATACCGGAAGGACATTGCACGTGTGCCTAATTTATCCGGTGCAGCGAGTATCCCCCAGTATAATGACTAGCGCTGCCTTACACTCTATAGAATAGATCCCTCTGCGTGTAATGACTCTATAGAATAGATCCCTCTGCGTGTAATGACTCTATAGAATAGATCCCTCTGCGTGTAATGACTCTATAGAATAGATCCCTCTGCGTGTAATGACTCTATACAATAGATCCCTCTGCGTGTAATGACTCTATATAATAGATCCCTCTGCGTGTAATGACTCTATATAATAGATCCCTCTGTGTGTAATGACTCTATATAATAGATCGCTCTGCGTGTAATGACTCTATATAATAGATCCCTCTGTGTGTAATGACTCTATATAATAGATCCCTCTGTGTGTAATGACTCTATATAATAGATCCCCCTGTGTGTAATGACTCTATATAATAGATCCCTCTGTGTGTAATGACTCTATATAATATGTAACGGGTCTGGGAGGCGGAACCTCTGAGCTACTATACAAGGGGGCGGTCCTTGTAAGGGAGCGGGTGGCGACCAGGCAGGCAGTCACAGCAGGTGACCGGGACAGTCTCTAGAAGAACGGGCAGGAGGTCACGGCAAGTGACCGGGGCAGTCTCTGGATGAACGGGCAGATGGTCACGGCAAGTGACCGGGGCAGTCTCTGGGTGAACGGGCAGATGGTCACGGCAAGTGACCGGGGCAGTCTCTGGGTGAACGGGCAGATGGTCACGGCAAGTGACCGGGGCAGTCTCTGGGTAAAGGGTTGGTACGACCTGTGGTGGCTGATGGTAGACGTGAGCTCCCAGGTGAGCAGGCGAGAGTCTCTGGATAAACGGGTGGTCACAGCATGTGACGGCGGAGCCTCCAGGAAGACCAACAGACAGGCGGCAGATGAGCGCTCCCAGGTGAGCGGGCAGAAGTCTCTGGACAGGCGGGTGGTCACAGCACGTGACGGCAGAGCCTCCAGGTAGGCTAGCAGACAGGCAGCAGATGAGCGCTCCCAGGTGAGCGGGCAGGAGTCACTGGACAGGCAGGTGGTCACAGCACGTGACGGCAGAGCCTCCAGGTAGGCTAGCAGGCAGGTAGTTGATGTGCGCTCCCAGGTGAGCGGGCAAGCTGGTCCTTAGACAGACTGACAGGAGTAGTAAGGCAGACCGTCGGACCTCAGGCTAGCAGGCAGGTAGCAGAATATCAGGCAGGAATAAGACAGCAAGCTGGCAGGAATCTGGCAGGTATCTGGCAGGTAACTGGCAACGGGACCTGAGGGCTGAAGCAGAGTAGTGAACAGTGCAACAACATTGCTGGGGCACCTCCATTTTGGAGGAGGTGCCTTATATAGGGTGAAGTCCTCCGGCCATTGGCCGGGGACTCCTTAGGACGGCGCGCGCGGCCCCTTTAAGAGGGAGGGAGAGCGCGCGCGCCCTAAGCACAGTGGCCGGGAAGGAGTGCGCGCTGCCAGCAGAGCGGGAGGAGGACGCCGGGCACGGAGTGGAGAGGTGAGGGGAACAGCGTCCCTGCCTAGCAGAGGGCAGGGACGCCGGCGCTACATAATAGATCCCTCTGTGTGTAATGACTCTATATAATAGATCCCCCTGTGTGTAATGACTCTATATAATAGATCCTTCTGTGTGTAATATCTCTATATAATAGATCCCTCTGTGTGTAATGACTCTATATAATAGATCCCTCTGTGTGTAATGACTCTATATAATAGATCCCTCTGCGTGTAATGACTCTATATAATAGATCCCTCTGTGTGTAATGACTCTATATAATAGTTCCCTGTGCGTGTAATGACTCTATATAATAGATCCCTCTGTGTGTAATATCTCTATATAATAGATCCCTCTGTGTGTAATGACTCTATATAATAGATCCCTCTGTGTGTAATGACTCTATATAATAGATCCCTCTGCGTGTAATGACTCTATATAATAGATCCCTCTGTGTGTAATGACTCTATATAATAGTTCCCTGTGCGTGTAATGACTCTATATAATAGATCCCTCTGCGTGTAATGACTCTATATAATAGATCCCCCTGCGTGTAATGACTCTATATAATAGATCCCTCTGCGTGTAATGACTCTATATAATAGATCCCTCTGTGTGTAATGACTCTATAAAATAGATCCCTCTGTGTGTAATATCTCTATATAATAGATCCCTCTGTGTGTAATGACTCTATATAATAGATCCCTCTGTGTGTAATGACTCTATATAATAGATCCCTCTGCGTGTAATGACTCAATATAATAGATCCCTCTGCGTGTAATGACTCTATATAATGCGTGTAATGACTCTATAGAATAGATCCCTCTGCGTGTAATGACTCTATATAATAGATCCCTCTGCGTGTAATGACTCTATATAATAGATCCCTCTGCGTGTAATGACTCTATATAATAGATCCCTCTGTGTGTAATGACTCTATATAATAGATCGCTCTGCGTGTAATGACTCTATATAATAGATCCCTCTGTGTGTAATGACTCTATATAATAGATCCCTCTGCGTGTAATGACTCTATATAATAGATCCCTCTGCGTGTAATGACTCTATATAATAGATCCCTCTGTGTGTAATGACTCTATATAATAGATCACTCTGTGTGTAATGACTCTATATAATAGATCACTCTGTGTGTAATGACTATATAATAGATCCCTCTGTGTGTAATGACTATATAATAGATCGCTCTGTGTGTAATGACTCTATATAATAGATCCCTCTGTGTGTAATGACTCTATATAATAGATCCCTCTGCGTGTAATGACTCTATATAATAGATCCCTCTGCGTGTAATGACTCTATATAATAGATCCCTCTGTGTGTAATGACTATATAATAGATCCCTCTGTGTGTAATGACTATATAATAGATCCCTCTGTGTGTAATGACTATATATAATAGATCCCTCTGTGTGTAATGACTATATAATAGATCCCTCTGTGTGTAATGACTCTATATAATAGATCACTCTGTGTGTAATGACTCTATATAATAGATCCCTCTGTGTGTAATGACTATATAATAGATCCCTCTGTGTGTAATGACTCTATATAATAGATCCCTCTGTGTGTAATGACTATATAATAGATCCCTCTGTGTGTAATGACTCTACATAATAGATCCCTCTGAGTGTAATGACTCTATATAATAGATCCCTCTGTGTGTAATGACTATATAATAGATACCTCTGTGTGTAATTACTCTATATAATAGATCCCTCTGTGTGTAATGACTCTATATAATAGATCCCTCTGCGTGTAATGACTCTATATAATAGATCCCTCTGCATGTAATGACTCTATATAATAGATCCCTCTGTGTGTAATGACTATATAATAGATCCCTCTGTGTGTAATGACTATATAATAGATCCCTCTGTGTGTAATGACTCTATATAATAGATCCCTCTGTGTGTAATGACTATATAACAGATCCCTCTGTGTGTAATGACTCTATATGATAGATCACTCTGTGTGTAATGACTCTATATAATAGATCCCTCTGTGTGTAATGACTATATAATAGATCCCTCTGTGTGTAATGACTCTATATAATAGTTCCCTGTGCGTGTAATGACTCTATATAATAGATCCCTCTGCGTGTAATGACTCTATATAATAGATCCCCCTGCGTGTAATGACTCTATATAATAGATCCCTCTGCGTGTAATGACTCTATATAATAGATCCCTCTGTGTGTAATGACTCTATAAAATAGATCCCTCTGTGTGTAATATCTCTATATAATAGATCCCTCTGTGTGTAATGACTCTATATAATAGATCCCTCTGTGTGTAATGACTCTATAAAATAGATCCCTCTGCGTGTAATGACTCAATATAATAGATCCCTCTGCGTGTAATGACTCTATATAATGCGTGTAATGACTCTATAGAATAGATCCCTCTGCGTGTAATGACTCTATATAATAGATCCCTCTGCGTGTAATGACTCTATATAATAGATCCCTCTGCGTGTAATGACTCTATATAATAGATCCCTCTGTGTGTAATGACTCTATATAATAGATCGCTCTGCGTGTAATGACTCTATATAATAGATCCCTCTGTGTGTAATGACTCTATATAATAGATCCCTCTGCGTGTAATGACTCTATATAATAGATCCCTCTGCGTGTAATGACTCTATATAATAGATCCCTCTGTGTGTAATGACTCTATATAATAGATCACTCTGTGTGTAATGACTCTATATAATAGATCACTCTGTGTGTAATGACTATATAATAGATCCCTCTGTGTGTAATGACTATATAATAGATCGCTCTGTGTGTAATGACTCTATATAATAGATCCCTCTGTGTGTAATGACTCTATATAATAGATCCCTCTGCGTGTAATGACTCTATATAATAGATCCCTCTGCGTGTAATGACTCTATATAATAGATCCCTCTGTGTGTAATGACTATATAATAGATCCCTCTGTGTGTAATGACTATATAATAGATCCCTCTGTGTGTAATGACTATATATAATAGATCCCTCTGTGTGTAATGACTATATAATAGATCCCTCTGTGTGTAATGACTCTATATAATAGATCACTCTGTGTGTAATGACTCTATATAATAGATCCCTCTGTGTGTAATGACTATATAATAGATCCCTCTGTGTGTAATGACTCTATATAATAGATCCCTCTGTGTGTAATGACTATATAATAGATCCCTCTGTGTGTAATGACTCTACATAATAGATCCCTCTGAGTGTAATGACTCTATATAATAGATCCCTCTGTGTGTAATGACTATATAATAGATACCTCTGTGTGTAATTACTCTATATAATAGATCCCTCTGTGTGTAATGACTCTATATAATAGATCCCTCTGCGTGTAATGACTCTATATAATAGATCCCTCTGCATGTAATGACTCTATATAATAGATCCCTCTGTGTGTAATGACTATATAATAGATCCCTCTGTGTGTAATGACTATATAATAGATCCCTCTGTGTGTAATGACTCTATATAATAGATCCCTCTGTGTGTAATGACTATATAACAGATCCCTCTGTGTGTAATGACTCTATATGATAGATCACTCTGTGTGTAATGACTCTATATAATAGATCCCTCTGTGTGTAATGACTATATAATAGATCCCTCTGTGTGTAATGACTCTATATAATAGATCCCTCTGTGTGTAATGACTATATAATAGATCCCTCTGTGTTTAATGACTATATAATAGATCCCTCTGTGTGTAATGACTCTATATAATAGATCCCTCTGTGTGTAATGACTCTATATAATAGATCCCTCTGCATGTAATGACTCTATATAATAGATCCCTCTGTGTGTAATGACTCTATATAATAGATCACTCTGTGTGTAATGACTCTATATAATAGATCACTCTGTGTGTAATGACTATATAATAGATCCCTCTGTGTGTAATGACTATATAATAGATCGCTCTGTGTGTAATGACTCTATATAATAGAACCCTCTGTGTGTAATGACTATATAATAGATCCCTCTGTGTGTAATGACTATATAATAGATCCCTCTGCGTGTAATGACTCTATATAATAGATCCCTCTGTGTGTAATGACTATATAATAGATCCCTCTGTGTGTAATGACTCTATATAATAGATCACTCTGTGTAATGACTCTATATAATAGATCCCTCTGTGTGTAATGACTATATAATAGATCCCTCTGTGTGTAATGACTCTATATAATAGATCCCTCTGTGTGTAATGACTCTATATAATAGATCCCTCTGTGTGTAATGACTCTATATAATAGATCCCTCTGTGTGTAATGACTCTATATAATAGATCCCTCTGCGTGTAATGACTCTATATAATAGATCCCTCTGTGTGTAATGACTCTATATAATAGATCCCTCTGCGTGTAATGACTCTATATAATAGATCCCTCTGCGTGTAATGACTCTATATAATAGATCCCTCTGTGTGTAATGACTCTATATAATAGATCACTCTGTGTGTAATGACTCTATATAATAGATCACTCTGTGTGTAATGACTATATAATAGATCCCTCTTTGTGTAATGACTATATAATAGATCGCTCTGTGTGTAATGACTCTATATAATAGATCCCTCTGTGTGTAATGACTCTATATAATAGATCCCTCTGCGTGTAATGACTCTATATAATAGATCCCTCTGCGTGTAATGACTCTATATAATAGATCCCTCTGTGTGTAATGACTATATAATAGATCCCTCTGTGTGTAATGACTATATAATAGATCCCTCTGTGTGTAATGATTCTATATAATAGATCCCTCTGTGTGTAATGACTATATAATAGATCCCTCTGTGTGTAATGACTCTATATAATAGATCACTCTGTGTGTAATGACTCTATATAATAGATCCCTCTGTGTGTAATGACTATATAATAGATCCCTCTGTGTGTAATGACTCTATATAATAGATCCCTCTGTATGTAATGACTATATAATAGATCCCTCTGTGTGTAATGACTCTATATAATAGATCCCTCTGAGTGTAATGACTCTATATAATAGATCCCTCTGTGTGTAATGACTATATAATAGATCCCTCTGTGTGTAATGACTCTATATAATAGATCCCTCTGTGTGTAATGACTCTATATCATAGATCCCTCTGCGTGTAATGACTCTATATAATAGATCCCTCTACATGTAATGACTCTATATAATAGATCCCTCTGTGTGTAATGACTATATAATAGATCCCTCTGTGTGTAATGACTATATAATAGATCCCTCTGTGTGTAATGACTCTATATAATAGATCCCTCTGTGTGTAATGACTATATAATAGATCCCTCTGTGTGTAATGACTCTATATAATAGATCACTCTGTGTGTAATGACTCTATATAATAGATCCCTCTGTGTGTAATGACTATATAATAGATCCCTCTGTGTGTAATGACTCTATATAATAGATCCCTCTGTGTGTAATGACTATATAATAGATCCCTCTGTGTGTAATGACTCTATATAATAGATCCCTCTGAGTGTAATGACTCTATATAATAGATCCCTCTGTGTGTAATGACTATATAATAGATACCTCTGTGTGTAATTACTCTATATAATAGATCCCTCTGTGTGTAATGACTCTATATAATAGATCCCTCTGCATGTAATGACTCTATATAATAGATCCCTCTGTGTGTAATGACTCTATATAATAGATCACTCTGTGTGTAATGACTCTATATAATAGATCACTCTGTGTGTAATGACTATATAATAGATCCCTCTGTGTGTAATGACTATATAATAGATCGCTCTGTGTGTAATGACTCTATATAATAGAACCCTCTGTGTGTAATGACTATATAATAGATCCCTCTGTGTGTAATGACTATATAATAGATCCCTCTGTGTGTAATGACTCTATATAATAGATCCCTCTGTGTGTAATGACTATATAATAGATCCTTCTGTGTGTAATGACTCTATATAATAGATCCCTCTGTGTGTAATGACTCTATATAATAGATCCCTCTGTGTGTAATGACTCTATATAATAGATCCCTCTGCGTGTAATGACTCTATATAATAGATCCCTCTGCGTGTAATGACTCTATATAATAGATCCCTCTGTGTGTAATGACTCTATATAATAGATCCCTCTGTGTGTAATGACTCTATATAATAGATCCCTCTGCGTGTATTGACTCTATATAATAGATCCCTCTGTGTGTAATGACTCTATATAATAGATCCCTCTGTGTGTAATGACTCTATATAATAGATCCCTCTGCGTGTAATGACTCTATATAATAGATCCCTCTGTGTGTAATGACTCTATATAATAGATCACTCTGTGTGTAATGACTCTATATAATAGATCCCTCTGTGTGTAATGACTCTATATAATAGATCCCTCTGTGTGTAATGACTCTATATAATAGATCCCTCTGTGTGTAATGACTCTATATAATAGATCCCTCTGCGTGTATTGACTCTATATAATAGATCCCTCTGTGTGTAATGACTCTATATAATAGATCCCTCTGTGTGTAATGACTCTATATAATAGATCCCTCTGTGTGTAATGACTCTATATAATAGATCCCTCTGTGTGTAATGACTATATAATAGATCACTCTGTGTGTAATGACTATATAATAGATCCCTCTTTGTGTAATGACTATATAATAGATCGCTCTGTGTGTAATGACTCTATATAATAGATCCCTCTGTGTGTAATGACTCTATATAATAGATCCCTCTGCGTGTAATGACTCTATATAATAGATCCCTCTGCGTGTAATGACTCTATATAATAGATCCCTCTGTGTGTAATGACTATATAATAGATCCCTCTGTGTGTAATGACTATATAATAGATCCCTCTGTGTGTAATGATTCTATATAATAGATCCCTCTGTGTGTAATGACTATATAATAGATCCCTCTGTGTGTAATGACTCTATATAATAGATCACTCTGTGTGTAATGACTCTATATAATAGATCCCTCTGTGTGTAATGACTATATAATAGATCCCTCTGTGTGTAATGACTCTATATAATAGATCCCTCTGTATGTAATGACTATATAATAGATCCCTCTGTGTGTAATGACTCTATATAATAGATCCCTCTGAGTGTAATGACTCTATATAATAGATCCCTCTGTGTGTAATGACTATATAATAGATCCCTCTGTGTGTAATGACTCTATATAATAGATCCCTCTGTGTGTAATGACTCTATATAATAGATCCCTCTGCGTGTAATGACTCTATATAATAGATCCCTCTACATGTAATGACTCTATATAATAGATCCCTCTGTGTGTAATGACTATATAATAGATCCCTCTGTGTGTAATGACTATATAATAGATCCCTCTGTGTGTAATGACTCTATATAATAGATCCCTCTGTGTGTAATGACTATATAATAGATCCCTCTGTGTGTAATGACTCTATATAATAGATCACTCTGTGTGTAATGACTCTATATAATAGATCCCTCTGTGTGTAATGACTATATAATAGATCCCTCTGTGTGTAATGACTCTATATAATAGATCCCTCTGTGTGTAATGACTATATAATAGATCCCTCTGTGTGTAATGACTCTATATAATAGATCCCTCTGAGTGTAATGACTCTATATAATAGATCCCTCTGTGTGTAATGACTATATAATAGATACCTCTGTGTGTAATTACTCTATATAATAGATCCCTCTGTGTGTAATGACTCTATATAATAGATCCCTCTGCATGTAATGACTCTATATAATAGATCCCTCTGTGTGTAATGACTCTATATAATAGATCACTCTGTGTGTAATGACTCTATATAATAGATCACTCTGTGTGTAATGACTATATAATAGATCCCTCTGTGTGTAATGACTATATAATAGATCGCTCTGTGTGTAATGACTCTATATAATAGAACCCTCTGTGTGTAATGACTATATAATAGATCCCTCTGTGTGTAATGACTATATAATAGATCCCTCTGTGTGTAATGACTCTATATAATAGATCCCTCTGTGTGTAATGACTATATAATAGATCCTTCTGTGTGTAATGACTCTATATAATAGATCCCTCTGTGTGTAATGACTCTATATAATAGATCCCTCTGTGTGTAATGACTCTATATAATAGATCCCTCTGCGTGTAATGACTCTATATAATAGATCCCTCTGCGTGTAATGACTCTATATAATAGATCCCTCTGTGTGTAATGACTCTATATAATAGATCCCTCTGTGTGTAATGACTCTATATAATAGATCCCTCTGCGTGTATTGACTCTATATAATAGATCCCTCTGTGTGTAATGACTCTATATAATAGATCCCTCTGTGTGTAATGACTCTATATAATAGATCCCTCTGCGTGTAATGACTCTATATAATAGATCCCTCTGTGTGTAATGACTCTATATAATAGATCACTCTGTGTGTAATGACTCTATATAATAGATCCCTCTGTGTGTAATGACTCTATATAATAGATCCCTCTGTGTGTAATGACTCTATATAATAGATCCCTCTGTGTGTAATGACTCTATATAATAGATCCCTCTGCGTGTATTGACTCTATATAATAGATCCCTCTGTGTGTAATGACTCTATATAATAGATCCCTCTGTGTGTAATGACTCTATATAATAGATCCCTCTGTGTGTAATGACTCTATATAATAGATCCCTCTGTGTGTAATGACTCTATATAATAGATCCCTCTGCGTGTATTGACTCTATATAATAGATCCCTCTGTGTGTAATGACTATATAATAGATCCCTCTGTGTGTAATGACTCTATATAATAGATCCCTCTGTGTGTAATGACTCTATATAATAGATCCCTCTGCGTGTAATGACTCTATATAATAGATCCCTCTGCATGTAATGACTCTATATAATAGATCCCTCTGTGTGTAATGACTATATAATAGATCCCTCTGTGTGTAATGACTATATAATAGATCCCTCTGTGTGTAATGACTCTATATAATACATCCCTCTGTGTGTAATGACTATATAATAGATCCCTCTGTGTGTAATGACTCTATATAATAGATCACTCTGTGTGTAATGACTCTATATAATAGATCCCTCTGTGTGTAATGACTATATAATAGATCCCTCTGTGTGTAATGACTCTATATAATAGATCCCTCTGTGTGTAATGACTATATAATAGATCCCTCTGTGTGTAATGACTCTATATAATAGATCCCTCTGAGTGTAATGACTCTATATAATAGATCCCTCTGTGTGTAATGACTATATAATAGATACCTCTGTGTGTAATTACTCTATATAATAGATCCCTCTGTGTGTAATGACTCTATATAATAGATCCCTCTGCATGTAATGACTCTATATAATAGATCCCTCTGTGTGTAATGACTCTATATAATAGATCACTCTGTGTGTAATGACTCTATATAATAGATCACTGTGTGTAATGACTATATAATAGATCCCTCTGTGTGTAATGACTATATAATAGATCGCTCTGTGTGTAATGACTCTATATAATAGAACCCTCTGTGTGTAATGACTATATAATAGATCCCTCTGTGTGTAATGACTATATAATAGATCCCTCTGTGTGTAATGACTCTATATAATAGATCCCTCTGTGTGTAATGACTATATAATAGATCCCTCTGTGTGTAATGACTCTATATAATAGATCACTCTGTGTGTAATGACTCTATATAATAGATCCCTCTGTGTGTAATGACTATATAATAGATCCCTCTGTGTGTAATGACTCTATATAATAGATCCCTCTGTGTGTAATGACTATATAACAGATCCCTCTGTGTGTAATGACTCTATATAATAGATCCCTCTGAGTGTAATGACTCTATATAATAGATCCCTCTGTGTGTAATGACTATATAATAGATCCCTCTGTGTGTAATGACTCTATATAATAGATCCCTCTGTGTGTAATGACTCTATATAATAGATCCCTCTGTGTGTAATGACTCTATATAATAGATCCCTCTGCGTGTAATGACTCTATATAATAGATCCCTCTGCGTGTAATGACTCTATATAATAGATCCCTCTGTGTGTAATGACTCTATATAATAGATCCCTCTGTGTGTAATGACTCTATATAATAGATCCCTCTGTGTGTAATGACTCTATATAATAGATCCCTCTGCGTGTATTGACTCTATATAATAGATCCCTCTGTGTGTAATGACTTTATATAATAGATCCCTCTGTGTGTAATGACTCTATATAATAGATCCCTCTGCGTGTAATGACTCTATATAATAGATCCCTCTGTGTGTAATGACTCTATATAATAGATCACTCTGTGTGTAATGACTCTATATAATAGATCCCTCTGTGTGTAATGACTCTATATAATAGATCCCTCTGTGTGTAATGACTCTATATAATAGATCCCTCTGTGTGTAATGACTCTATATAATAGATCCCTCTGCGTGTATTGACTCTATATAATAGATCCCTCTGTGTGTAATGACTCTATATAATAGATCCCTCTGTGTGTAATGACTCTATATAATAGATCCCTGTGCGTGTAATGACTCTATATAATAGATCCCTCTGTGTGTAATGACTCTATATAATAGATCCCTCTGTGTGTAATGACTATATAATAGATCCCTCTGTGTGTAATGACTATATAATAGATCGCTCTGTGTGTAATGACTCTATATAATAGATCCCTCTGTGTGTAATGACTCTATATAATAGATCCCTCTGCGTGTAATGGCTCTATATAATAGATCCCTCTGTGTGTAATTAGTCTATATAATAGATCCATCTGTGTGTAATGACTCTATATAATAGATCCATCTGTGTGTAATGACTCTATAATAGATCCCTCTGCGTGTAATGACTCTATATAATAGATCCCTCTGTGTGTAATGACTCTATATAATAGATCGCTCTGTGTGTAATGACTCTATATAATAGATCCCTCTGTGTGTAATGACTCTATATAATAGAACCCTCTGTGTGTAATGACTATATAATAGATCCCTCTGTGTGTAATGACTCTATATAATAGATTACTCTGCGTGTAGTGACTCTATATAATAGATCCCTCTGTGTGTATTGACTCTATATAATAGATCCCTCTGTGTGTAATGACTCTATATAATAGATCCCTCTGTGTGTAATGACTATATAATAGATCGCTCTGTGTGTAATGACTGTATATAATAGATCCCTCTGTGTGTAATGACTCTATATAATAGATCCCTCTGTGTGTAATGACTATATAATAGATCCCTCTGCGTGTAATGACTCTATATAATAGATCCCTCTGCGTGTAATGACTCTATATAATAGATCCCTCTGCGTGTAATGACTCTATATAATAGATCCCTCTGCGTGTAATGACTCTATATAATAGATCCCTCTGCGTGTAATGACTCTATATAATAGATCCCTCTGTGTGTAATGACTATATAATAGATCCCTCTGTGTGTAATGACTATATAATAGATCCCTCTGTGTGTAATGACTCTATATAATAGATCCCTCTGTGTGTAATGACTATATGATAGATCCCTCTGTGTGTAATGACTCTATATAATAGATCACTCTGTGTGTAATGACTCTATATAATAGATCCCTCTGTGTGTAATGACTATATAATAGATCCCTCTGTGTGTAATGACTCTATATAATAGATCCCTCTGTGTGTAATGACTATATAATAGATCCCTCTGTGTGTAATGACTCTATATAATAGATCCCTCTGAGTGTAATGACTCTATATAATAGATCCCTCTGTGTGTAATGACTATATAATAGATACCTCTGTGTGTAATTACTCTATATAATAGATCCCTCTGTGTGTAATGACTCTATATAATAGATCCCTCTGCGTGTAATGACTCTATATAATAGATCCCTCTGCATGTAATGACTCTATATAATAGATCACTCTGTGTGTAATGACTATATAATAGATCCCTCTGTGTGTCATGACTATATAATAGATCCCTCTGTGTGTAACGACTCTATATAATAGATCCCTCTGTGTGTAATGACTATATAATAGATCCCTCTGTGTATAATGACTATATAATAGATCGCTCTGTGTGTAATGACTCTATATAATAGAACCCTCTGTGTGTAATGACTATATAATAGATCCCTCTGTGTGTAATGACTATATAATAGATCCCTCTGTGTGTAATGACTCTATATAATAGATCCGTCTGTGTGTAATGACTATATAATAGATCGCTCTGTGTGTAATGACTCTATGTAATAGATCACTCTGTGTGTAATGACTCTATATAATAGATCCCTCTGTGTGTAATGACTATATAATAGATCTCTCTGTGTGTAATGACTCTATATAATAGATCCCTCTGTGTGTAATGACTATATAATAGATCCCTCTGTGTGTAATGACTCTATATAATAGATCCCTCTGAGTGTAATGACTCTATATAATAGATCCCTCTGTGTGTAATGACTATATAATAGATCCCTCTGTGTGTAATGACTCTATATAATAGATCCCTCTGTGTGTAATGACTCTATATAATAGATCCCTCTGTGTGTAATGACTCTATATAATAGATCCCTCTGCGTGTAATGACTCTATATAATAGATCCCTCTGTGTGTAATGACTCTATATAATAGATCCCTCTGTGTGTAATGACTCTATATAATAGATCCCTCTGTGTGTAATGACTCTATATAATAGATCCCTCTGCGTGTATTGACTATAATAGATCCCTCTGTGTGTAATGACTCTATATAATAGATCCCTCTGTGTGTAATGACTCTATATAATAGATCCCTCTGCATGTAATGACTCTATATAATAGATACCTCTGTGTGTAATGACTCTATATAATAGATCACTCTGTGTGTAATGACTCTATATAATAGATCCCTCTGCGTGTAATGACTCTGTATAATAGATCGCTCTGTGTGTAATGACTCTATATAATAGATCCCTCTGTGTGTAATGACTATATAATAGATCCCTCTGTATGTAATGACTCTATATAATAGATCACTCTGCGTGTAATGACTCTATATAATAGATCCCTCTGTGTGTAATGACTCTATATAATAGATCCCTTTGAGTGTAATGACTCTATATAATAGATCCCTCTGTGTGTAATGACTATATAATAGATCCCTCTGTGTGTAATGACTATATAATAGATCCCTCTGTGTGTAATGACTCTATATAATAGATCCCTCTGTGTGTAATGACTATATAATAGATCACTCTGAGTGTAATGACTCTATATAATAGATCCCTCTGTGTGTTATGACTATATAATAGATCCCTCTGTGTGTAATGACTATATAATAGATCCCTCTGTGTGTAATGACTCTATATAATAGATCCCTCTGTGTGTAATGACTCTATATAATAGATCCCTCTGTGTGTAATGACTCTATATAATAGATCCCTCTGCGTGTAATGACTCTATATAATAGATCCCTCTGCGTGTAATGACTCTATATAATAGATCCCTCTGCGTGTAATGACTCTATATAATAGATCCCTCTGCGTGTAATGACTCTATATAATAGATCCATCTGCGTGTAATGACTCTATATAATAGATCCCTCTGCGTGTAATGACTCTATATAATAGATCACTCTGTGTGTAATGACTCTATATAATAGATCACTCTGTGTGTAATGACTATATAATAGATCCCTCTGTGTGTAATGACTATATAATAGATCGCTCTGTGTGTAATGACTCTATATAATAGATCCCTCTGTGTGTAATGACTCTATATAATAGATCCCTCTGCGTGTAATGACTCTATATAATAGATCCCTCTGTGTGTAATGACTCTATATAATAGATCCCTCTGTGTGTAATGACTATATAATAGATCCCTCTGTGTGTAATGACTATATAATAGATCCCTCTGTGTGTAATGACTCTATATAATAGATCCCTCTGTGTGTAATGACTATATAATAGATCCCTCTGTGTGTAATGACTCTATATAATAGATCGCTCTGTGTGTAATGACTCTATATAATAGATCCCTCTGTGTGTAATGACTATATAATAGATCCCTCTGTGTGTAATGACTCTATATAATAGATCCCTCTGTGTGTAATGACTATATAATAGATCCCTCTGTGTGTAATGACTCTATATAATAGATCCCTCTGAGTGTAATGACTCTATATAATAGATCCCTCTGTGTGTAATGACTATATAATAGATACCTCTGTGTGTAATGACTCTATATAATAGATCCCTCTGTGTGTAATGACTCTACATAATAGATCCATCTGCGTGTAATGACTCTATATAATAGATCCCTCTTTGTGTAATGACTCTATATAATAGATCACTCTGTGTGTAATGACTCTATATAATAGATCACTCTGTGTGTAATGACTATATAATAGATCGCTCTGTGTGTAATGACTCTATATAATAGATCCCTCTGTGTGTAATGACTCTATATAATAGATCCCTCTGCGTGTAATGACTCTATATAATAGATCCCTCTGTGTGTAATGACTCTATATAATAGAACCCTCTGTGTATAATGACTATATAATAGATCCCTCTGTGTGTAATGACTATATAATAGATCCCTCTGTGTGTAATGACTCTATATAATAGATCCCTCTGTGTGTAATGACTATATAATAGATCCCTCTGTGTGTAATGACTCTATATAATAGATCACTCTGTGTGTAATGACTCTATATAATAGATTCCTCTGTGTGTAATGACTATATAATAGATCCCTCTGTGTGTAATGACTCTATATAATAGATCCCTCTGTGTGTAATGACTATATAATAGATCCCTCTGTGTGTAATGACTCTATATAATAGATCCCTCTGAGTGTAATGACTCTATATAATAGATCCCTCTGTGTGTAATGACTATATAATAGATCCCTCTGTGTGTAATGACTCTATATAATAGATCCTTCTGTGTGTAATGTCTCTATATAATAGATCCCTCTGTGTGTAATGACTCTATATAATAGATCCCTCTGTGTGTAATGACTCTATATAATAGATCCCTCTGCGTGTAATGACTCTATATAATAGATCCCTCTGCGTGTAATGACTCTATATAATAGATCCCTCTGTGTGTAATGACTCTATATAATAGATCCCTCTGTGTGTAATGACTCTATATAATAGATCCCTCTGTGTGTAATGACTCTATATAATAGATCCCTCTGTGTGTAATGACTTTATATAATAGATCCCTCTGCGTGTAATGACTCTATATAATAGATCCCTCTGTGTGTAATGACTCTATATAATAGATCCCTCTGTGTGTAATGACTCTATATAATAGATCCCTCTGCGTGTAATGACTCTATATAATAGATCCCTCTGTGTGTAATGACTCTATATAATAGATCACTCTGTGTGCAATGACTATATAATAGATCACTCTGTGTGTAATGACTATATAATAGATCCCCCTATGTGTAATGACTCTATATAATAGATCCCTCTGTGTGTAATGACTCTATATAATAGATCACTCTGTGTGTAATGACTATATAATAGATCGCTCTGTGTGTAATGACTCTATATAATAGATCCCTCTGCGTGTAATGACTCTATATAATAGATCCCTCTGTGTGTAATGACTCTATATAATAGATCCCTCTGTGTGTAATGACTCTATATAATAGATCACTCTGTGTGTAATGACTCTATATAATAGATCACTCTGTGTGTAATGACTATATAATAGATCCCTCTGTGTGTAATGACTATATAATAGATCGCTGTGTGTAATGACTCTATATAATAGATCCCTCTGTGTGTAATGACTCTATATAATAGATCCCTCTGCGTGTAATGACTCTATATAATAGATCCCTCTGTGTGTAATGACTCTATATAATAGAACCCTCTGTGTGTAATGACTATATAATAGATCCCTCTGTGTGTAATGACCATATAATAGATCCCTCTGTGTGTAATGACTCTATATAATAGATCCCTCTGTGTGTAATGACTATATAATAGATCCCTCTGTGTGTAATGACTCTATATAATAGATCACTCTGTGTGTAATGACTCTATATAATAGATTCCTCTGTGTGTAATGACTATATAATAGATCCCTCTGTGTGTAATGACTCTATATAATAGATCCCTCTGTGTGTAATGACTATATAATAGATCCCTCTGTGTGTAATGACTCTATATAATAGATCCCTCTGTGTGTAATGACTATATAATAGATCACTCTGTGTGTAATGACTATATAATAGATCCCCCTGTGTGTAATGACTCTATATAATAGATCCCTCTGTGTGTAATGACTCTATATAATAGATCACTCTGTGTGTAATGACTATATAATAGATCGCTCTGTGTGTAATGACTCTATATAATAGATCCCTCTGTGTGTAATGACTCTATATAATAGATCCCTCTGCGTGTAATGACTCTATATAATAGATCCCTCTGTGTGTAATGACTCTATATAATAGATCCCTCTGTGTGTAATGACTCTATATAATAGATCCCTCTGCGTGTAATGACTCTATATAATAGATCCCTCTGTGTGTAATGACTCTATATAATAGATCCCTCTGCGTGTAATGACTCTATATAATAGATCCCTCTGTGTGTAATGACTCTATATAATAGATCCCTCTGTGTGTAATGACTCTATATAATAGATCCCTCTGTGTGTAATGACTCTATATAATAGATCCCTCTGTGTGTAATGACTCTATATAATAGATCCCTCTGCGTGTAATGACTCTATATAATAGATCCCTCTGTGTGTAATGACTCTATATAATAGATCCCTCTGTGTGTAATGACTCTATATAATAGATCACTCTGTGTGTAATGACTATATAATAGATCGCTCTGTGTGTAATGACTCTATATAATAGATCCCTTTGTGTGTAATGACTCTATATAATAGATCCCTCTGTGTGTAATGACTATATAATAGATCCCTCTGTGTGTAATGACTCTATATAATAGATCCCTCTGAGTGTAATGACTCTATATAATAGATCCCTCTGTGTGTAATGACTATATAATAGATCCCTCTGTGTGTAATGACTCTATATAATAGATCCCTCTGTGTGTAATGACTCTATATAATAGATCCCTCTGTGTGTAATGACTCTATATAATAGATCCCTCTGCGTGTAATGACTCTATATAATAGATCCCTCTGCGTGTAATGACTCTATATAATAGATCCCTCTGTGTGTAATGACTCTATATAATAGATCCCTCTGTGTGTAATGACTCTATATAATAGATCCCTCTGTGTGTAATGACTCTATATAATAGATCCCTCTGCGTGTATTGACTCTATATAATAGATCCCTCTGTGAGTAATGACTCTATATAATAGATCCCTCTGTGTGTAATGACTCTATATAATAGATCCCTCTGCGTGTAATGACTCTATATAATAGATCCCTCTGTGTGTAATGACTCTATATAATAGATCACTCTGTGTGTAATGACTCTATATAATAGATCCCTCTGCGTGTAATGACTCTGTATAATAGATCGCTCTGTGTGTAATGACTCTATATAATAGATCCCTCTGTGTGTAATGACTATATAATAGATCCCTCTGTGTGTAATGACTCTATATAATAGATCACTCTGCGTGTAATGACTCTATATAATAGATCCCTCTGTGTGTAATGACTCTATATAATAGATCCCTTTGAGTGTAATGACTCTATATAATAGATCCCTCTGTGTGTAATGACTCTATATAATAGATCCCTCTGTGTGTAATGACTATATAATAGATCCCTCTGTGTGTAATGACTCTATATAATAGATCCCTCTGTGTGTAATGACTATATAATAGATCCCTCTGAGTGTAATGACTCTATATAATAGATCCCTCTGTGTGTAATGACTATATAATAGATCCCTCTGTGTGTAATGACTATATAATAGATCCCTCTGTGTGTAATGACTCTATATAATAGATCCCTCTGTGTGTAATGACTCTATATAATAGATCCCTCTGTGTGTAATGACTCTATATAATAGATCCCTCTGCGTGTAATGACTCTATATAATAGATCCCTCTGCGTGTAATGACTCTATATAATAGATCCCTCTGCGTGTAATGACTCTATATAATAGATCCCTCTGCGTGTA
Organism: Phyllobates terribilis; assembly: GCF_046119375.1. Lineage (NCBI taxonomy): Eukaryota > Metazoa > Chordata > Amphibia > Anura > Dendrobatidae > Phyllobates > Phyllobates terribilis. The sequence goes on along the minus strand of NW_027363600.1, from coordinate 445,806 downwards.
ATGACTCTATATAATAGATCCCTCTGCGTGTAATGACTCTATATAATAGATCACTCTGTGTGTAATGACTCTATATAATAGATCACTCTGTGTGTAATGACTATATAATAGATCCCTCTGTGTGTAATGACTATATAATAGATCCTTCTGTGTGTAATGACTCTATATAATAGATCCCTCTGTGTGTAATGACTCTATATAATAGATCCCTCTGCGTGTAATGACTCTATATAATAGATCCCTCTGTGTGTAATGACTCTATATAATAGATCCCTCTGTGTGTAATGACTATATAATAGATCCCTCTGTGTGTAATGACTATATAATAGATCCCTCTGTGTGTAATGACTCTATATAATAGATCCCTCTGTGTGTAATGACTATATAATAGATCCCTCTGTGTGTAATGACTCTATATAATAGATCGCTCTGTGTGTAATGACTCTATATAATAGATCCCTCTGTGTGTAATGACTATATAATAGATCCCTCTGTGTGTAATGACTCTATATAATAGATCCCTCTGTGTGTAATGACTATATAATAGATCCCTCTGTGTGTAATGACTCTATATAATAGATCCCTCTGAGTGTAATGACTCTATATAATAGATCCCTCTGTGTGTAATGACTATATAATAGATACCTCTGTGTGTAATGACTCTATATAATAGATCCCTCTGTGTGTAATGACTCTACATAATAGATCCCTCTGCGTGTAATGACTCTATATAATAGATCCCTCTGTGTGTAATGACTCTATATAATAGATCACTCTGTGTGTAATGACTCTATATAATAGATCACTCTGTGTGTAATGACTATATAATAGATCCCTCTGTGTGTAATGACTATATAATAGATCGCTCTGTGTGTAATGACTCTATATAATAGATCCCTCTGTGTGTAATGACTCTATATAATAGATCCCTCTGTGTGTAATGACTCTATATAATAGATCCCTCTGTGTGTAATGACTCTATATAATAGATCCCTCTGCGTGTAATGACTCTATATAATAGATCCCTCTATGTGTAATGACTCTATATAATAGATCACTCTGTGTGTAATGACTCTATATAATAGATCCCTCTGCGTGTAATGACTCTGTATAATAGATCGCTCTGTGTGTAATGACGCTATATAATAGATCCCTCTGTGTGTAATGACTATATAATAGATCCCTCTGTATGTAATGACTCTATATAATAGATCACTCTGTGTGTAATGACTCTATATAATAGATCCCTCTGTGTGTAATGACTCTATATAATAGATCCCATTTGAGTGTAATGACTCTATATAATAGATCCCTCTGTGTGTAATGACTCTATATAATAGATCCCTCTGTGTGTAATGACTATATAATAGATCCCTCTGTGTGTAATGACTCTATATAATAGATCCCTCTGTGTGTAATAACTATATAATAGATCCCTCTGAGTGTAATGACTCTATATAATAGATCCCTCTGTGTGTTATGACTATATAATAGATCCCTCTGTGTGTAATGACTATATAATAGATCCCTCTGTGTGTAATGACTCTATATAATAGATCCCTCTGTGTGTAATGACTCTATATAATAGATCCCTCTGTGTGTAATGACTCTATATAATAGATCCCTCTGCGTGTAATGACTCTATATAATAGATCCCTCTGCGTGTAATGACTCTATATAATAGATCCCTCTGTGTGTAATGACTATATAATAGATCCCTCTGTGTGTAATGACTCTATATAATAGATCCCTCTGAGTGTAATGACTCTATATAATAGATCCCTCTGTGTGTAATGACTATATAATAGATCCCTCTGTGTGTAATGACTCTATATAATAGATCCTTCTGTGTGTAATGTCTCTATATAATAGATCCCTCTGTGTGTAATGACTCTATATAATAGATCCCTCTGTGTGTAATGACTCTATATAATAGATCCCTCTGCGTGTAATGACTCTATATAATAGATCCCTCTGTGTGTAATGACTCTATATAATAGATCACTCTGTGTGTAATGACTCTATATAATAGATCCCTCTGCGTGTAATGACTCTGTATAATAGATCGCTCTGTGTGTAATGACGCTATATAATAGATCCCTCTGTGTGTAATGACTATATAATAGATCCCTCTGTATGTAATGACTCTATATAATAGATCACTCTGCGTGTAATGACTCTATATAATAGATCCCTCTGTGTGTAATGACTCTATATAATAGATCCCATTTGAGTGTAATGACTCTATATAATAGATCCCTCTGTGTGTAATGACTCTATATAATAGATCCCTCTGTGTGTAATGACTATATAATAGATCCCTCTGTGTGTAATGACTCTATATAATAGATCCCTCTGTGTGTAATAACTATATAATAGATCCCTCTGAGTGTAATGACTCTATATAATAGATCCCTCTGTGTGTTATGACTATATAATAGATCTCTCTGTGTGTAATGACTATATAATAGATCCCTCTGTGTGTAATGACTCTATATAATAGATCCCTCTGTGTGTAATGACTCTATATAATAGATCCCTCTGTGTGTAATGACTCTATATAATAGATCCCTCTGCGTGTAATGACTCTATATAATAGATCCCTCTGCGTGTAATGACTCTATATAATAGATCCCTCTGTGTGTAATGACTATATAATAGATCCCTCTGTGTGTAATGACTCTATATAATAGATCCCTCTGAGTGTAATGACTCTATATAATAGATCCCTCTGTGTGTAATGACTATATAATAGATCCCTCTGTGTGTAATGACTCTATATAATAGATCCTTCTGTGTGTAATGTCTCTATATAATAGATCCCTCTGTGTGTAATGACTCTATATAATAGATCCCTCTGTGTGTAATGACTCTATATAATAGATCCCTCTGCGTGTAATGACTATATATAATAGATCCCTCTGCGTGTAATGACTCTATATAATAGATCCCTCTGTGTGTAATGACTCTATATAATAGATCCCTCTGTGTGTAATGACTCTATATAATAGATCCCTCTGTGTGTAATGACTCTATATAATAGATCCCTCTGTGTGTAATGACTTTATATAATAGATCCCTCTGCGTGTAATGACTCTATATAATAGATCCCTCTGTGTGTAATGACTCTATATAATAGATCCCTCTGTGTGTAATGACTCTATATAATAGATCCCTCTGCGTGTAATGACTCTATATAATAGATCCCTCTGTGTGTAATGACTCTATATAATAGATCACTCTGTGTGCAATGACTATATAATAGATCACTCTGTGTGTAATGACTATATAATAGATCCCCCTATGTGTAATGACTCTATATAATAGATCCCTCTGTGTGTAATGACTCTATATAATAGATCACTCTGTGTGTAATGACTATATAATAGATCGCTCTGTGTGTAATGACTCTATATAATAGATCCCTCTGCGTGTAATGACTCTATATAATAGATCCCTCTGTGTGTAATGACTCTATATAATAGATCCCTCTGTGTGTAATGACTCTATATAATAGATCACTCTGTGTGTAATGACTCTATATAATAGATCACTCTGTGTGTAATGACTATATAATAGATCCCTCTGTGTGTAATGACTATATAATAGATCGCTGTGTGTAATGACTCTATATAATAGATCCCTCTGTGTGTAATGACTCTATATAATAGATCACTCTGTGTGTAATGACTATATAATAGATCGCTCTGTGTGTAATGACTCTATATAATAGATCCCTCTGCGTGTAATGACTCTATATAATAGATCCCTCTGTGTGTAATGACTCTATATAATAGATCCCTCTGTGTGTAATGACTCTATATAATAGATCACTCTGTGTGTAATGACTCTATATAATAGATCACTCTGTGTGTAATGACTATATAATAGATCCCTCTGTGTGTAATGACTATATAATAGATCGCTGTGTGTAATGACTCTATATAATAGATCCCTCTGTGTGTAATGACTCTATATAATAGATCCCTCTGCGTGTAATGACTCTATATAATCATAGAATCATAGAATGGTAGAGTTGGAAGGGACCTCCTGGGTCATCTGGTCCAACCCCCTGCTCAAAGCAGGATTCACTAGATCATCTCAGACAGATGTCTGTCCAGCCTCTGTTTGAAGACGTCCATTGAAGGGGAACTCACCACCTCTCGTGGCAGCCTGTTCCACTCATTAATCACCCTAACTGTCAAAAAGTTTTTTCTAATATCTAATCTGTGTCTCCTCCCATTTAGTTTCATCCCATTGCTTCTAGTCTTTCCTTGTGCAAATGAGAATAAAGATGATCCTTCTACAATGTGACAGCCCTTGACATATTTGTAGACAGCTATTAAGTCTCCTCTCAGTCTTCTTTTTTGCAAGCTAAACATTCCCAAATCCTGCAACCGTTCCTCATAGGACATGGTTTGCAGACCAGTCACCATTCTGGTCGCTCTTCTCTGAACTTGCTCCAGTTTGTCTATGTCTTTTTTAAAATGTGGTGCCCAAAACTGTACACAGTATTCCAGATGAGGTCTGACCAAAGAGGAGTAAAGACCGATAATGACTTCACGTGATCTAGACTGTATGCTTCTGTTAATACATCCCAGAATTGTATTTGCCTTTTTTGCTGCTGCATCACACTGTTGACTCATGTTCAGTCTATGATCTATTAGTATACCTAAGTCTTTTTCACATGTACTGTTGCTTAGCTCTATTCCTCCCATTCTGTATATGCTTTTTTCATTTTTATTGCCCAGATGTAGTACTTTGCATTTTTCCCTGTTAAAAACCATTCTGTTGGTTGCTGCCCACTGCTCCAGTTTATTTAGGTCTTTTTGAATCCTCTCTCTCTCTTCTCTAGTATTAGCTATCCCTCCTAGCTTTGTGTCATCAGCAAATTTAATCAGTTTACCCTCAATTCCTTCATCTAAATCATTGATAAAGATGTTGAACAATACAGGTCCCAGGACGGAGCCCTGTGGTACCCCACTTGAGACATTCATCCAGCTGGATGTGAAGCCATTTACAACCACCCTTTGAGTCCGATCACTAAGCCAGTTATGAATCCACCTAACAGTTGCCTGGTCCATTGCATACTTGGTCATTTTTTCAATAAGGATGGTGTGAGATACTTTGTCAAATGCTTTGCTGAAGTCAAGATATACTATATCTACAGCATTTCCCTGATCCACCCAGTCAGTGATTCTGTCATAGAAGGAAATTAAGTTAGTCTGACATGACTTGTTAGTTACAAACCCATGCTGACTCTGGTTAATCACTTCATTCTTATCCATGTACTTACATATATGTTGTTTAATAATTTGTTCAAAGATCTTTCCTGGTATAGAAGTCAGACTCACCGGCCTATAGTTCCCTGGGTCCACCTTCTTCCCCTTTTTGAAGATAGGAACAAATAATAATAATAGATCCCTCTGTGTGTAATGACTCTATATAATAGAACCCTCTGTGTGTAATGACTATATAATAGATCCCTCTGTGTGTAATGACCATATAATAGATCCCTCTGTGTGTAATGACTCTATATAATAGATCCCTCTGTGTGTAATGACTATATAATAGATCCCTCTGTGTGTAATGACTCTATATAATAGATCACTCTGTGTGTAATGACTCTATATAATAGATTCCTCTGTGTGTAATGACTATATAATAGATCCCTCTGTGTGTAATGACTCTATATAATAGATCCCTCTGTGTGTAATGACTATATAATAGATCCCTCTGTGTGTAATGACTCTATATAATAGATCCCTCTGTGTGTAATGACTATATAATAGATCACTCTGTGTGTAATGACTATATAATAGATCCCCCTGTGTGTAATGACTCTATATAATAGATCCCTCTGTGTGTAATGACTCTATATAATAGATCACTCTGTGTGTAATGACTATATAATAGATCGCTCTGTGTGTAATGACTCTATATAATAGATCCCTCTGTGTGTAATGACTCTATATAATAGATCCCTCTGCGTGTAATGACTCTATATAATAGATCCCTCTGTGTGTAATGACTCTATATAATAGATCCCTCTGTGTGTAATGACTCTATATAATAGATCCCTCTGCGTGTAATGACTCTATATAATAGATCCCTCTGTGTGTAATGACTCTATATAATAGATCCCTCTGCGTGTAATGACACTATATAATAGATCCCTCTGTGTGTAATGACTCTATATAATAGATCCCTCTGTGTGTAAAGACTCTATATAATAGATCCCTCTGTGTGTAATGACTCTATATAATAGATCCCTCTGTGTGTAATGACTCTATATAATAGATCCCTCTGCGTGTAATGACTCTATATAATAGATCCCTCTGTGTGTAATGACTCTATATAATAGATCCCTCTGTGTGTAATGACTCTATATAATAGATCACTCTGTGTGTAATGACTATATAATAGATCGCTCTGTGTGTAATGACTCTATATAATAGATCCCTCTGTGTGTAATGACTCTATATAATAGATCCCTCTGTGTGTAATGACTATATAATAGATCCCTCTGTGTGTAATGACTCTATATAATAGATCCCTCTGAGTGTAATGACTCTATATAATAGATCCCTCTGTGTGTAATGACTATATAATAGATCCCTCTGTGTGTAATGACTCTATATAATAGATCCCTCTGTGTGTAATGACTCTATATAATAGATCACTCTGTGTGTAATGACTCTATATAATAGATCCCTCTGCGTGTAATGACTCTGTATAATAGATCGCTCTGTGTGTAATGACTCTATATAATAGATCCCTCTGTGTGTAATGACTATATAATAGATCCCTCTGTGTGTAATGACTCTATATAATAGATCACTCTGCGTGTAATGACTCTATATAATAGATCCCTCTGTGTGTAATGACTCTATATAATAGATCCCTTTGAGTGTAATGACTCTATATAATAGATCCCTCTGTGTGTAATGACTCTATATAATAGATCCCTCTGTGTGTAATGACTATATAATAGATCCCTCTGTGTGTAATGACTCTATATAATAGATCCCTCTGTGTGTAATGACTATATAATAGATCCCTCTGAGTGTAATGACTCTATATAATAGATCCCTCTGTGTGTAATGACTATATAATAGATCCCTCTGTGTGTAATGACTATATAATAGATCCCTCTGTGTGTAATGACTCTATATAATAGATCCCTCTGTGTGTAATGACTCTATATAATAGATCCCTCTGTGTGTAATGACTCTATATAATAGATCCCTCTGCGTGTAATGACTCTATATAATAGATCCCTCTGCGTGTAATGACTCTATATAATAGATCCCTCTGCGTGTAATGACTCTATATAATAGATCCCTCTGCGTGTAATGACTCTATATAATAGATCCCTCTGCGTGTAATGACTCTATATAATAGATCACTCTGTGTGTAATGACTCTATATAATAGATCACTCTGTGTGTAATGACTATATAATAGATCCCTCTGTGTGTAATGACTATATAATAGATCGCTCTGTGTGTAATGACTCTATATAATAGATCCCTCTGTGTGTAATGACTATATAATAGATCCCTCTGTGTGTAATGACTCTATATAATAGATCCCTTTGAGTGTAATGACTCTATATAATAGATCCCTCTGTGTGTAATGACTCTATATAATAGATCCCTCTGTGTGTAATGACTATATAATAGATCCCTCTGTGTGTAATGACTCTATATAATAGATCCCTCTGTGTGTAATGACTATATAATAGATCCCTCTGAGTGTAATGACTCTATATAATAGATCCGTCTGTGTGTAATGACTATATAATAGATCCCTCTGTGTGTAATGACTATATAATAGATCCCTCTGTGTGTAATGACTCTATATAATAGATCCCTCTGTGTGTAATGACTCTATATAATAGATCCCTCTGTGTGTAATGACTCTATATAATAGATCCCTCTGCGTGTAATGACTCTATATAATAGATCCCTCTGCGTGTAATGACTCTATATAATAGATCCCTCTGCGTGTAATGACTCTATATAATAGATCCCTCTGCGTGTAATGACTCTATATAATAGATCCCTCTGCGTGTAATGACTCTATATAATAGATCACTCTGTGTGTAATGACTATATAATAGATACCTCTGTGTGTAATGACTCTATATAATAGATCCCTCTGCGTGTAATGACTCTATATAATAGATCCCTCTGTGTGTAATGACTCTATATAATAGATCACTCTGTGTGTAATGACTCTATATAATAGATCACTCTGTGTGTAATGACTATATAATAGATCCCTCTGTGTGTAATGACTATATAATAGATCGCTCTGTGTGTAATGACTCTATATAATAGATCCCTCTGTGTGTAATGACTCTATATAATAGATCCCTCTGCGTGTAATGACTCTATATAATAGATCCCTCTGTGTGTAATGACTCTATATAATAGAACCTTCTGTGTGTAATGACTATATAATAGATCCCTCTGTGTGTAATGACTATATAATAGATCCCTCTGTGTGTAATGACTCTATATAATAGATCCCTCTGTGTGTAATGACTATATAATAGATCCCTCTGTGTGTAATGACTCTATATAATAGATCACTCTGTGTGTAATGACTCTATATAATAGATTCCTCTGTGTGTAATGACTATATAATAGATCCCTCTGTGTGTAATGACTCTATATAATAGATCCCTCTGTGTGTAATGACTATATAATAGATCCCTCTGTGTGTAATGACTCTATATAATAGATCCCTCTGAGTGTAATGACTCTATATAATAGATACCTCTGCGTGTAATGACTCTATATAATAGATCCCTCTGTGTGTAATGACTCTATATAATAGATCCCTCTGTGTGTAATGACTCTATATAATAGATCCTTCTGTGTGTAATGACTCTATATAATAGATCCCTCTGTGTGTAATGACTTTATATAATAGATCCCTCTGCGTGTAATGACTCTATATAATAGATCCCTCTGTGTGTAATGACTCTATATAATAGATCCCTCTGTGTGTAATGACTCTATATAATAGATCCCTCTGCGTGTAATGACTCTATATAATAGATCCCTCTGTGTGTAATGACTCTATATAATAGATCCCTCTGTGTGTAATGACTCTATATAATAGATCACTCTGTGTGTAATGACTCTATATAATAGATCACTCTGTGTGTAATGACTATATAATAGATCCCTCTGTGTGTAATGACTATATAATAGATCGCTCTGTGTGTAATGACTCTATATAATAGATCCCTCTGTGCGTAATGACTCTATATAATAGATCCCTCTGCGTGTAATGACTCTATATAATAGATCCCTCTGTGTGTAATGACTCTATATAATAGAACCCTCTGTGTGTAATGACTATATAATAGATCCCTCTGTGTGTAATGACCATATAATAGATCCCTCTTTGTGTAATGACTCTATATAATAGATCCCTCTGTGTGTAATGACTATATAATAGATCCCTCTGTGTGTAATGACTCTATATAATAGATCACTCTGTGTGTAATGACTCTATATAATAGATTCCTCTGTGTGTAATGACTATATAATAGATCCCTCTGTGTGTAATGACTCTATATAATAGATCCCTCTGTGTGTAATGACTATATAATAGATCCCTCTGTGTGTAATGACTCTATATAATAGATCCTTCTGAGTGTAATGACTCTATATAATAGATCCCTCTGTGTGTAATGACTATATAATAGATCCCTCTGTGTGTAATGACTCTATATAATAGATCCCTCTGTGTGTAATGACTCTATATAATAGATCCCTCTGCGTGTAATGACTCTATATAATAGATCCCTCTGTGTGTAATGACTCTATATAATAGATCACTCTGTGTGCAATGACTATATAATAGATCACTCTGTGTGTAATGACTATATAATAGATCCCCCTGTGTGTAATGACTCTATATAATAGATCCCTCTGTGTGTAATGACTCTATATAATAGATCACTCTGTGTGTAATGACTATATAATAGATCGCTCTGTGTGTAATGACTCTATATAATAGATCCCTCTGTGTGTAATGACTCTATATAATAGATCCCTCTGCGTGTAATGACTCTATATAATAGATCCCTCTGCGTGTAATGACTCTATATAATAGATCCCTCTGTGTGTAATGACTCTATATAATAGATCCCTCTGTGTGTAATGACTCTATATAATAGATCCCTCTGTGTGTAATGACTCTATATAATAGATCCCTCTGCGTGTAATGACTCTATATAATAGATCCCTCTGTGTGTAATGACTCTATATAATAGATCCCTCTGCGTGTAATGACTCTATATAATAGATCCCTCTGTGTGTAATGACTCTATATAATAGATCCCTCTGTGTGTAATGACTCTATATAATAGATCCCTCTGTGTGTAATGACTCTATATAATAGATCCCTCTGTGTGTAATGACTTTATATAATAGATCCCTCTGCGTGTAATGACTCTATATAATAGATCCCTCTGTGTGTAATGACTCTATATAATAGATCCCTCTGTGTGTAATGACTCTATATAATAGATCCCTCTGCGTGTAATGACTCTATATAATAGATCCCTCTGTGTGTAATGACTCTATATAATAGATCCCTCTGTGTGTAATGACTCTATATAATAGATCCCTCTGCGTGTAATGACTCTATATAATAGATCCCTCTGTGTGTAATGACTCTATATAATAGATCCCTCTGTGTGTAATGACTCTATATAATAGATCACTCTGTGTGTAATGACTATATAATAGATCGCTCTGTGTGTAATGACTCTATATAATAGATCCCTCTGTGTGTAATGACTCTATATAATAGATCCCTCTGCGTGTAATGACTCTATATAATAGATCCCTCTGTGTGTAATGACTCTATATAATAGATCCCTCTGTGTGTAATGACTCTATATAATAGATCCCTCTGCGTGTAATGACTCTATATAATAGATCCCTCTGTGTGTAATGACTCTATATAATAGATCCCTCTGTGTGTAATGACTCTATATAATAGATCCCTCTGTGTGTAATGACTCTATATAATAGATCCCTCTGTGTGTAATGACTCTATATAATAGATCCCTCTGCGTGTAATGACTCTATATAATAGATCCCTCTGTGTGTAATGACTCTATATAATAGATCCCTCTGTGTGTAATGACTCTATATAATAGATTCCTCTGTGTGTAATGACTCTATATAATAGATCGCTCTGTGTGTAATGACTCTGTATAATAGATCCCTCTGTGTGTAATGACTCTATATAATAGATCCCTCTGTGTGTAATGACTCTATATAATAGATCCCTCTGTGTGTAATGACTCTATATAATAGATCCCTCTGTGTGTAATGACTCTATATAATAGATCCCTCTGCGTGTAATGACTCTATATAATAGATCCCTCTGTGTGTAATGACTCTATATAATAGATCCCTCTGTGTGTAATGACTCTATATAATAGATTCCTCTGTGTGTAATGACTCTATATAATAGATCGCTCTGTGTGTAATGACTCTGTATAATAGATCCCTCTGTGTGTAATGACTCTATATAATAGATCCCTCTGTGTGTAATGACTCTATATAATAGATCCCTCTGTGTGTAGTGACTCTATATAATAGATCCCTCTGTGTGTAATGACTCTATATAATAGATTCCTCTGTGTGTAATGACTAGTGTTGAGCATTCCGATACTGAAATATCGGGTATCGGCCGATATTCGCAGTATCGGAATTCCGATACTTAATTCCGATACTTTTGCAATATCTTATACCGGAATCGGAAGTTCCCATAATGCAATGAGCCATTTTCGTTTTATTCAGCCAATGAGGATCCTAAGAAGTGTGGGCACATCCTGTTAGGCATGTAGGCATCTTAACTAATGGCATGGCTGTGATTGGCTGCTGAAATGATGTCATGATGCACTATAAAAGCCGCCGCCGCCATTTTGAGCTCCCTCTGCTGTGAATTCAGTTAGGGACAGGACGCTGTTGTTCTGAGGGACAGTTTTAGCTTCCTATTTGGTCTATTCTGCTTTACCCAAGCTACTTTATAAATCGCTGTGCCTTGCAGCGCTAGTGCAGAGTTCTCTGTGCTGTTCACCGCTGTCTGCAAGGTCTGGTGTGTGAGTGCAGCTCACCCTGTAGTGTGTGCTTCAGCCACGTCTGGTTATAGTGCGCTCAGCGTGCGTCACTGCCTCATACATTGTCCTTTTTTGCCAATTCATAATTTTTCCTGATATCTCCTATTAGTGTGGTGGTTCCATCCGTATTCAGCTACATTGGTTCCAAAACACACTATATAGGAGTAGATAGAGGAGCCTTTCTGCAGCATTGGGCCCTGCAGCCCCAGCCAGATTAGTATTAGCCTATTTTTTGCAGCCTCATCTATTGCATTGTAGGTTACCTTCCTACATTGTAATAGCTACAAAAAGTTTGTGATACTATCATTATTACATCTTTAGGCACATCCAGTGTCTTTTTGTGACAAAAAAAAACCTAAATAAAGTTCACCAAACACTCCACTTTACAGTTGTGTAGGCCACATTAGCTCATATTAAAGTCTAGTCCACACTTTATAAAATTAGTGTTTCTTATACCTGTTAGCAGCTGTTCAGGAATAAGCACACTAAGCCCTTAGTACTTTTCTGCCTCTCTGTATCAGTCTACCAAGATGAAGAAGGCAGGGAGTAAGGCATGTGGTCGTGGGCGTGGAGTTTCTGCAGGGAGAGGACGTGAGGATTCTGGGCCTGCAGGGAGAGGACGTGGGGATTCTGTGCCTGCTGCGGGCACCAGTGACTCAGCATCCCCCAGTTTTACCAGGGAACAGTCCTTTATGCGCAGCTTTGTAGGAGCTAGCCGTACCCCACTGCTGCGGGAGGACCAAATTGAAGCCGTTGTCGGATGGATGGCAGCTAACGCAGTCCTGAGCACTGAAGAGCACCCATCTGTCTCTTCACCACCTGCCAAATTGCCCAGGCAGTCAGAGAGCCCTGGACAGGAGCCATCTCTACTTCTGTTCTCTGAATCTCTTGGCTTGGAAAGAGGGGGCCAGCCAAGCAGAATTCGAGAATTTGAAAAAGAGGTAGTATGCAGTGATGCGCAACCGTTTTGTCTCTCTGAATCTGAAGAGGTGGGTGGGCCAGTGCCTATGGTCAGCAGCACACCTCAGTACGCATCTGATGATGAGACTCAGGTGCCACTTTCTGGTGCGTACTGTGCTGTCGAGACTACCCAGGAGAAGCAGTTGTTTGAAGAGGGTGGTGTAGATGATGAGGTCCTTGACCCATCATGGCGTGAGGGACAGGAAGGTGGTGGGAGCAGCTCTGAGGAAGAGATTCCCCGAACAGCCCAAAAAGGAGGGAGAGGGAGGGGGCAGACTTGGTTGCCTGTAGCCTCCACTTCGGCACCCATTAGGAGCATGGCTCTTCCAAAATCCAAAGCGGGCGCTCCCAAGACTTGCAGTGCCTGGTCCTTTTTTGACACAGTTGCAGATGACATTTGCTTTGTCAAATGCAAGCTGTGTAATCAGAAGGTGAAAAGAGGGAAAAGTGTCAGCAACCTCAATACCACAAATATGTGGAAACATGTGCGGACCAAGCACGTGGTGGAGTTACAAAAACACACTGAAGACCTAGGCCAACCTACAGCGCCACCTACCACCTCTTCAGCTCGTGTTGTAGCCTCTTCCTCCAGCTCACACACAGCTGGTTCGGCTTCCTCACAGGATCGCCATGGAAGAATCTCTGGCACTGTTGTACAGAGACACAGTGTAATTCCACCCACAGCACCACTTTCCCAGTCATCCTCACACTCCCAGGCCAGTCTACAGCCATCGTTAGCACAGGCATGGGAGAAAAGACGCCCATACTCGGCAAACCACCCCCGAGCACAGGCTCTGAATGCTGGCATTGCTAAACTACTGGCCCTTGAAATGCTATCATTCAGGCTGGTGGAGACTGACACATTCCGTAACTTTATGGCATTGGCAGTCCCACAATACAACGTGCCCAGCCGCTTTTATTTCAGCAGGCAAGCCGTCCCTGCCCTGCAACATCATGTGGAGGGAAAAATTAAACATGCGCTACAAAACGCCGTCAGTAGCAAGGTCCACCTGACCACCGATGCGTGGACCAGTAAGCATGGACAGGGACGATACCTTTCCCTCACTGCCCATTGGGCAAATGTTGTGGAGCCGGGTACAGATCTTGAGAGTGGCGCTGTACGTGTTCTGCCAACTCCAAGGATTGCAGGAATCCAGTCTGTACACATTGACTCCTCCTCATACTCCAGTTCCTCTGAATCAGCGCTGCAGGAGCCGTCACGGTCTACCTCCACATCGACCCGTGAACGGTTGGTTACCTGTTATGATGACCGATATGAACACAGCCGTGGCCAAACGTCAACAGGCCGTATTAAAATTAATTTCTTTGGGGAATCGAAGCCACACAGCGCAGGAGCTCTGGAATGCCATCAAGCAGCAGAGCGACGTGTGGTTTGTGCCAGCGAATCTCCAGCCAGGCATGGTAGTGTGTGACAATGGCCGAAATCTGGTGGCAGCTCTGGGCCTAGGCAACCTCACTCACATCCCATGTCTGGCACATATGCTCAACTTGGTCGTGCAGAGTTTTTTGAGGGACTATCCGGATCTTGATGCACTGCTTCACAAGGTCCGCATAGAGTGCGCTCACTTGCGGCGTTCCAGCAACGCAAGATCACGCATTGCAGCTCTGCAGCGCCGATTACGTCTTCCGGAACATTGCATCATATGTGACCTACCCACCAGGTGGAATTCAACATTACATACAGTACAGACCAAAAGTTTGGACACACCTTCTGATTTAAAGATTTTTCTGTATTTTCATGACTATGAAAATTGTACATTCACACTGAAGGCATCAAAACTATGAATTACCACATGTGGAATTATATACTTAACAAAAAAGTGTGAAACAACTGAGAATATGTCTTATATTCTAGGTTCTTCACAGTAGCCACCTTTTGCTTTGATGACTGCTTTGCACACTCTTGGCATTCTCTTGATGAGCTTCAAGAGGTAGTCACCGGAAATGGTCTTCACTTCACAGGTGTGCCATGTCAGGTTTAATAAAAGGGATTTCTTGCCTTACAAATGGGGTTGGGACCATCAGTATGTTGGAGAGGTTGTGTGAGCAGCAGGCAGCAGTAATGGAGTACCAGCTGCAGCAGGCGCAAACAAGTCGCAGTGCGCGCCGTTCACACTTCACCACCACTGAGTGGGCCTCTATGAAGGACATTTGCCACGTTTTGATTATTCCACGCGGATGGCGAGTGCAGATGATGCACTAGTCAGCATGACTATCCCCCTTATCTGCCTGCTTGAAAAACACTGCAAGCACTAAGGGACAAGGTTTTGGAAGAGGTGGAGGATGAGGACTCACAAATGCCATCTGCTTCTCTACAGTCTGCGCAACGTGGTTCCTCACAAAGGCCTAGGCAGGGGACACTTTGTGAGGAGGATGAGGAGGAGTCAATGGATGAGGAAGACATCTGTCCAGAGGAGGGAGGTACACAATGCTCTAGTAGTCAGTATCTAGAGCGAGGGTGGGGTGATGCAGAGCAGGCAGAGATCACGCCTCAAGCAGGGGACAGCGTTTCTTGGCCAGTTGGTAGTCTGCAGCACATGGTTGATTTCATACTGCAGTGCCTGAGAAACGACCGCCATATCGCCTACATTATCAACACGGCTGATTATTGGGTGTCCACCCTCCTAGATCCTCGCTACCGGGACAACTTACAAAGCCTCATAACACCGTTGAACCGGGAGCGTAAAATGCGGGAGTACCAAGACGCACTGGTGCATTCCATCATGTTCTCCATTCCAACTGAGAGCAGTGCTGCTAGTGCTTTACAAAGCAGCTCAGTGCGTCGAGGCAGTGGAGGAAGCTCTGCACAAAGAGGGAGCAGAAGCAGCGCCTCAGCACAAGGCAAGACCAGTATGGCCGAAATGTGGCAAAGTTTTGTGTCCCCGCCGCCACAAATGTCTACACCATCACAGACGGCTCCAGTCAGCAGGAGGCAACGGTTCCGTCAGATGGTGACAGACTACATGTCTTGCCCTCTTAGTGTACTCCCAGACGGCTCTTCTCCCTTCAAGTTTTGGGTCTGTAAGCTGGATACATGGCCAGAGCTTAGTCAGTATGCATTGGAGGTGCTAGCTTGCCCTGCTGCTAGTGTATTATCGGAACGCGTCTTTAGTGCCGCAGGTGGTGTACTAACAGACCGTCGCACGCGACTATCCTCCGATAACGTTGACCGGCTTACTTACTAGGCCTGGATCTCTCATGAATTTGCCAGTCCTCTTCCAGAATAAATAATTGGTTGGCAACAGTATCCAGGTGTCCTGTTGTGTTCATGTTTCTACCACCTGAACTGTAATCCCTGAGCTCCAACACCACCAGTTGGCGCTCGGAAGTGCCGTCTGCACAGTCAACACTTGCTGCCGTGTTATTGGGGTTCAGTAACGTCAGCTGTTCCCCTGCTGTGCGGACGGCAATTTCTCCTGCTCTGTCCACATTCTCACCACTACAGATTTTAAAGTTGCTCCAATTACACCTCTGGCTCCTCTGTTTTTAGTATTTACCCTGGGTTCCAGCACCGCCAGCTGTTTCCTAGCAGTGTCTTTGGCACGGGTACTCCCTCCTGCCCAGCCTGGTTCCAGTACGCCAGCTGTTTCCAGGTAGAGTCAACGTCACTTTGCCTCCAATGCGTTGTCCTGTCGTGTTGCGGTCGGGTTAGCCGACTCTATGGTGCCTGCAGTTTAGGTGACTCCTATGTGGGCTGCGGGATCTGGCAATGAAGGCTGGTTCCATAGTGCCAATAGGACAAGCACCCCCTGTAGGACTGTGGGTTTTGGTAACTGCGGCCGGCTCGTGGCCTTGAAACTTTTTATTACATGGGTACCTTCTGCTACCCATCCGGGTTCCAGCACCGTCAGCTGGTTCTCGGCAGTGCCTTTGGATTAGGTGCCTCCTTCTCGGTATCCAAGTTCCACCAACGTCTGCTGGTCCTTGGTAGTGCTTTCTGGCACAGGTATCTCCTGCTCAGTAACCGAGTTCCAGTACCGTCAGCTGGTCTTCGGTAGTTCCATTGGCTCTTGTACCTTCAGCTACCCATCCGGGTTCCAGTACCGTCAGCTGGTTCTCGGTAGTTCCATTTGCTCTTGTACCTTCTACTACCCATCCGGGTTCCAGTACCGTCAGCTGGTTCTCGGCAGTGCCTTTGGATTAGGTGGCTCCTTCTCGGTATCCAAGTTCCACCAACGTCTGCTGGTCCTTGGTAGTGCTTTCTGGTACAGGTACCTCCTGCTTAGTAACCGACTTCCAGTACCGTCAGCTGGTCTTCGGTAGTTCCATTGGCTCTTGTACCTTCTGCTACCCATTCGGGTTCTGGTAACTGCGGCCGGCTCGCGGCCTTGAAACTTTTTTTTACATGGGTACCTTCTGCTACCCATCCGGGTTCCAGTACCGTCAGCTGGTTCTCGGCAGTGCCCTTGGATTAGGTGCCTCCTTCTCGGTATCTAAGCTCCACCAACGTCTGCTGGTCCATGGTGTAGCGTCGGCGTCCCTGCCCCCTGCTAGGTATGGACGCTGTTCCCCTCACCCCTCCGCTCCGAGCCCGGCGTCTTCCTCCCGCTCTGCTGGCAGCGCGCGCTCCTTCCCGGCCACGGTGCTTAGGGCGCGCGCGCGCGCTCCCCCCCTCTTAAAGGGGCCGCGCGCGCCGTCCTAAGGAGTCCCCGGCCAATGGCCGGAGGACTTCACCATATATAAGGCACCTCCTCCAAAATGGAGGTGCCCGAGCAATGTTGTTGCACTGTTCACTACTCTGCTTCAGCCCTCAGGTCCCGTTGCCTGTTACCTGCCAGTTACCTGCCAGTTGCCTGCCAGTTTCCTGCCAGTTTGCTGCCTGATTCCTGCCTGTCATCCGCTTTCCTGCTTGCTAGCCTGAGGTCCGACGGTCTGCCTTCCGACACCTGTCAGTCTGTCTATGGACCAGCTTGCCCGCTCACCTGGGAGCGCTCACCTGCTACCTGTCTGTTAGCCTACCTGGAGGCTCCGCCGTCACGTGCTGTGACCATCTGCCAGTCCAGAGACTCTTGCCTGCTCACCTGGGAGCACTCATCTGCTACCTGCCAGTTAGCCTACCTGGAGGCTCCGCCGTCACATGCTGTGACCACCTGCTTATCCAGAGACTCTCGCCTGCTCACCTGGGAGCACACACCTGCCATCCGCCTGCTAGCCTACCTGGAGGCTCAGCCATCACAGGTCATACCAACCCTATACCCAGAGACTGTCCTGGTCATTTGCTGTGACCCCCTGCCCGTTCTCCCAGAGACTGCCCCGGTCACTTGCTGTGACCTCCTGCCCGTTTACCCAGAGACTGTCCCGGTCACTTGCCGTGACCTCCTGCCCGTTTACCCAGAGACTGTCCCGGTCACCTGCTGTGACTACCTGCCCGTCTTCCCTGGTCACCACCCGCTTCCTTACAAGGATCGCCCCCTTGTATAGTTGCTCAGAGGTTCCGCCTCCCAGACCCGTTACAGTTTGCTCGGGCCATGGAACCCGGTGGTACCCAAGCTCCCTCGCTCTCGGACCTATGTCATGAACTGTCCCGTCAGAGGTCCCAACAGGAGTCCATCCTGGGTCACCTGCGGAATGTCAACTCTCGCCTGGACACTCTGACTGCTCCACCAGCAACCACCGCTAGTGTCATGACTCGCAACCCGGCAGCGCCGCTGCACACCAATACCATGGTATCCTGTCCTGGACCCCGGCTTTCCGCACCTCCTCGCTACGGAGGTGACTCCGCTCAAGCTCGGGGCTTCATAAACCAGTGCACCCTGCACTTCGAACTCTTGTCCCACCAGTTTATCTCCGACCGGTCCAAAGTAGCCTTCATCATGTCCCACCTCACGGGGGAGGCTCTGGCTTGGCTGAATCCTCTATGGGAGAGAGGAGACCCTCTGGTGTCCGACTTGTCAGCCTTTCTCACGGCTTTCCGGAAAGTCTTCGATGAACCCGGACGGAAGACCTCATCCGCATCGTCTCTGCTACGCCTCCGTCAGGGAGATCTCACCGTGGGCCAATATGCCATACGGTTCCGTATCCTTGCCTCGGAGCTGGCCTGGGATAACGACGCTCTGGTGTCTGTCTTCTGGGAGGGTCTGACCGGCCGTATTAAAGATGAACTCGCCGGTCGGGACATTCCTACCACTCTCGACGACTTAATAACTCTTGCCACCCGGAGTGACCTACGGTTCCAGGAGCGCGCCAAAGAGGTCTCTCGTGAGAGAAGGTTTCCACGTCTAGCCCCTACCTTCCAGAAACCCGTTATTCCCTCCGTTTCTCCCCAGGCACACTCTCCTGAGCCTATGCAGGTCGACCAGACCAAGATGGTCAAAACCCGTCAAGACTTACGCCGTGCCGAGGGGAGCTGCTTCTACTGTGGCAGTAAGGAGCACCGGATCCGTACCTGCCCGGAGAGGTCGGGAAACGCCTGTGTCTAGGATCGCTCAGAGAGGTCGTCCTAGACAAGAATAAATCCTCTCCATCTCTGCTGTTGTCAGTCTCAATCGTCTGCGGGGAGAACCGTTATTTCGAACTAGCCCAACTTGACTCTGGAGCAGCCGGGAATCTTATTTCACAGTCCCTGGTAGAGAAATACCGCATCCCCACCAAACCTCTGGCTGTACCCTTATCTGTCGCTGCCGTGGATGGGGGCCTCTTACCACGTCCCATCCAACTCATCACCGAATCCATTACTCTGCAGGTGGGAATGCTGCATTCTGAGAGTATCTCCTTTCATGTTCTGCCTGGACTCTCTCATGCCCTCTTGCTAGGCCTACCTTGGCTCCAGAAACATGCACCCGTGCTTGACTGGCAGACCGGAGAAGTCCTTCGCTGGGGACAGGACTGCCATAAGACTTGTTTGGTTCCCGTCCATCCCGTCCGTCCTTCTCCTACCCCAGCTAATCTACCTGGACTTCCGATTCCTTATTGGTCTTATGCTGATGTCTTTAATAAAAAGGAGGCAGAGACACTACCCCCTCATAGACCATACGACTGCCCTATCGACCTGTTACCCGGTACTACTCCTCCCCGTGGGCGTATTTACCCATTGTCCGCTGCTATGACCCGGTCTATGTCCGAATATATTGAGGAGAACCTGGCCCGGGGATTCATCCGGAAATCTACCTCCCCGGCGGGAGCAGGCTTCTTCTTCGTTAAAAAGAAGGACGGCTCTCTCCGTCCCTGCATAGACTATAGAGGCCTAAACCAGATCACGGTGAAGAATAAGTACCCCCTTCCGCTCATTCCGGAATTATTTGATCGTCTGAGGGGGGCTAGAATCTTCACCAAACTGGACCTTCGTGGGGCGTACAACCTGGTCCGTATCCGTCAGGGGGATGAATGGAAGACGGAATTCAACACCCGGGACGGTCACTATGAATATCTGGTAATGCCCTTCGGTCTCTGTAACGCTCCCGCCGTCTTTCAAGAGTTGGTCAATGACATCTTCCGGGACCTTCTCTACTCCTGCGTGGTGGTGTACCTGGACGACATCTTGGTCTTCTCTCCGGATCTCCAGACTCACCGGAGGGATGTTCGTCAGGTCCTGCTCAGGCTCAGGCAGAACCACCTCTTCGCTAAATATGAGAAGTGCCTTTTTGAGCAGACCTCGCTTCCGTTTTTGGGCTACATAATTTCTCAGACCGGCCTACGAATGGATCCTGAGAAACTGTCTGCCATCGAGAAGTGGCCTCGACCGGAGGGGTTGAAGGCCATTCAGCGGTTCCTGGGCTTCGCCAACTACTACCGCCTCTTCATACCGCACTTCTCTTCCCGGACTGCCCCAATTTCTGCGCTCATCCGTAAGGGCACTAATCCCAAAGAGTGGCCGCCCGAAGCAGAGGAGGCCTTTCTTTCCTTAAAACAGGCCTTCTCTTCCGCCCCGGTGCTGCATCGCCCAGATGGCAACAAGCAGTTCTTCCTGGAAGTTGACGCCTCCTCCTCTGGAGCCAGAGCGGTACTTACCCAAAAATCGTCTTCCGGGAGAATGGTAACTTGTGGCTTCTTCTCCAAACTCTTCTCCCCTTCGGAGCGCAACTATTCCATAGGAGATCGAGAGTTATTGGCCATCAAGCTGGCATTGGAGGAGTGGCGTTACCTGCTCGAAGGGGCTCTTCACCCGGTAATAATTTACACTGACCACAAGAACTTGGCTTACCTCCAGCATGCCCAGAGACTTAACCCGCGCCAAGCCCGGTGGTCCTTGTTTTTTGCTCGCTTTGATTTTGTTCTTCATTTTCGCCCGGCTGACAAAAACATCAAGGCGGACGCCTTGTCCCGATCCTTTCTGGTATCTGACCTCGAGGAAGAACCTAAACATATCATCGATCCCGCCAGAGTAATGCAGGTGGCTCCCGTGAGTCTAAATCATCTCCCTCCCGGTAAGACGTTCGTATCAGTACCTGATCGGGAGAAGATCCTACACTGGGGTCACTCGTCTAAACTAGCTGGCCACGCCGGTCAGAAAAAGACCCTCCAGCTTATTACCCGGCACTACTGGTGGCCTACCCTGCACAAGGACGTAATTGACTTTGTTTCTGCCTGTGTGTCCTGCGCCCGCAACAAGGTTCCGAGACATCTGCCAGCCGGTCGCCTCCTTCCGCTTCCTGTACCTGCTGCCCCCTGGCAGCATATAGCTATGGACTTCATAACTGATCTCCCCGTCTCTGCTGGTTGTACGGTTATTTGGGTGGTCGCTGACTGCTTTTCCAAGATGGCTCATTTCGTTCCCTTGCCAGGCCTCCCGTCTGCACCCGAGCTGGCTAAAGATTTTATCCGCCACATCTTTCGTCTTCATGGCCTGCCCCTCCACATCGTGTCGGATCGTGGGGTACAGTTCACCTCACGCTTCTGGAGAGCCACTTGTAACTTGTAAACTGCTAGACGTCACCCTGGACTTATCCTCCGCTTACCACCCACAGTCTAATGGTCAAGTGGAGCGGATCAATCAGAACCTGACCAGTTACCTCCGGCACTTCGTTAAAGCCCACCATTCAGACTCGGTGGATCTCCTGCCATGGGCCGAATTCTCGTACAATAACCACGAGAGCGAATCTTCCTCCAAATCCTCGTTTTTTGTAGTCTTCGGTCAGCATCCTCGGATCCCATTTCCCGTCTCCACCTCGGTGGATAATCCGGCTGCGGAATCTCTCGTTAACAAATTTTCCTCCATTTGGGAGAGTACCCGATCCGCACTCCTTCAGTCGTCCGAGCGGATGAAAAGACACGCTGACAAAAAACGTCTGGATCCTCCACAATTCCGTCCTGGGGATAAAGTCTGGCTCTCGTCCAAGTATGTACGGCTCAAGATTCCTTCCTATAAGTTAGGGCCTCGGTTCATCGGTCCTCTGGAGGTTATCAGTCAGATCAACCCGGTGGCCTATAAATTGAAACTCCCGGCCAACCTACGGATCCCTAACTCCTTCCATGTATCTCTCCTCAAACCCGTGGTACTTAACTCTTTTTCCAAGTCTACAGGTACGCCTCCTGCTCCGGTTTCTGCTGAAGACGAGTTTGAGGTAGAGAACATTCTGGCCACCAAAAGGGTAAGAGGAAAGACCTTTTTTCTAGTAGATTGGAAGGGGTTTGGTCCTGAGGAGAGAACGTGGGAGCCCCGGGAAAACATCCATGCCCCTCTCATCCTTGCTAAATTTCTGTCTGGCCTAAAAAAGGGGGGGCCTAAAGGGGGGGGTACTGTAGCGTCGGCGTCCCTGCCCCCTGCTAGGCAGGGACGCTGTTCCCCTCACCCCTCCGCTCCGAGCCCGGCGTCCTCCTCCCGCTCTGCTGGCAGCGCGCGCTCCTTCCCGGCCACGGTGCTTAGGGCGCGCGCGCTCCCCCCCTCTTAAAGGGGCCGCGCGCGCCGTCCTAAGGAGTCCCCGGCCAATGGCCGGAGGACTTCACCATATATAAGGCACCTCCTCCAAAATGGAGGTGCCCGAGCAATGTTGTTGCTCTGTTCACTACTCTGCTTCAGCCCTCAGGTCCCGTTGCCTGTTACCTGCCAGTTACCTGCCAGTTGCCTGCCAGTTTCCTGCCAGTTTGCTGCCTGATTCCTGCCTGTCATCCGCTTTCCTGCTTGCTAGCCTGAGGTCCGACGGTCTGCCTTCCGACACCTGTCAGTCTGTCTATGGACCAGCTTGCCCGCTCACCTAGGAGCGCTCACCTGCTACCTGTCTGTTAGCCTACCTGGAGGCTCCGCCGTCACGTGCTGTGACCATCTGCCAGTCCAGAGACTCTTGCCTGCTCACCTGGGAGCGCTCATCTGCTACCTGCCAGTTAGCCTACCTGGAGGCTCCGCCGTCACAAGCTGTGACCACCTGCTTATCCAGAGACTCTCGCCTGCTCACCTGGGAGCACTCATCTGCATCCGCCTGTTAGCCTACCTGGAGGCTCCGCCGTCACATACTGTGACCACCTGCTTATCCAGAGACTCTCGCCTGCTCACCTGGGAGCACACAACTGCCATCCGCCTGCTAGCCTACCTGGAGGCTCAGCCGTCACAGGTCGTACCAACCCTATACCCAGAGACTGTCCCGGTCACTTGCTGTGACCCCCTGCTCGTTCTCCCAGAGACTGCCCCGGTCACTTGCTGTGACCTCCTGCCCGTTTACCCAGAGACTGTCCCGGTCACTTGCCGTGACCTCCTGCCCGTTTACCCAGAGACTGTCCCGGTCACCTGCTGTGACTACCTGCCCGTCTTCCCTGGTCACCACCCGCTTCCTTACAAGGATCGCCCCCTTGTATAGTTGCTCAGAGGTTCCGCCTCCCAGACCCGTTACACTTGGTAGTGCTTTCTGGCACAGGTACCTCCTGCTTAGTAACCGAGTTCCAGTACCGTCAGCTGGTCTTCGGTAGTTCCATTGGCTCTTGTACCTTCTGCTACCCATCCGGGTTCCAGTACCGTCAGCTGGTTCTCGGTAGTTCCATTTGCTCTTGTACCTTCTACTACCCATCCGGGTTCCAGTACCGTCAGCTGGTTCTCGGCAGTGCCTTTGGATTAGGTGCCTCCTTCTCGGTATCCAAGTTTCACCAACGTCTGCTGGTCCTTGGTAGTGCTTTCTGGCACAGGTACCTCCTACTTAGTCACCGAGTTCCAGTACCGTCAGCTGGTCTTCGGTAGTTCCATTGGCTCTTGTACCTTCTGCTACCCATCTGGGTTCCAGTACCATCAGCTGGTTATCGGCAGTGTCTTTGGCAGGGGTACTCCCTCCTGCCCAGCCTGGTTCCAGCACGCCAGCTGTTTCCAGGTAGTGTCAACGTCACTTTGCCTCCAATGCGTTGTCCTGTCATGTTGCGGTCGGGTTAGCCGACTCTATGGTGCCTGCAGTTTAGGTGACTCCTATGTGGGCTGCGGGATCTGGCAATGAAGGCTGGTTCCATAGTGCCAATAGGACAAGCACCCCCTGTAGGACTGTGGGTTTTGGTAACTGCGGCCGGCTCGCGGCCTTGAAACTTTTTTTTACATGGGTACCTTCTGCTACCCATCCGGGTTCCAGTACCGTCAGCTGGTTCTCGGCAGTGCCTTTGGATTAGGTGCCTCCTTCTCGGTATCCAAGTTCCACCAACATCTGCTGGTCCTTGGTAGTGCTTTCTGGCACAGGTACCTCCTGCTTAGTAACCGAGTTCCAGTACCGTCAGCTGGTCTTCGGTAGTTCCATTGGCTCTTGTATCTTCTGCTACCCATCCGGGTTCCAGTACCGTCAGCTGGTTCTCGGTAGTTCCATTTGCTCTTGTACCTTCTACTACCCATCCGGGTTCCAGTACCGTCAGCTGGTTCTCGGCAGTGTCTTTGGCACGGTTACTCCCTCCTGCCCAGCCTGGTTCCAGCACGCCAGCTGTTTCCAGGTAGTGTCAACGTCACTTTGCCTCCAATGCGTTGTCCTGTTGTGTTGCGGTCGGGTTAGTCGACTCTATGGTGCCTGCAGTTTAGGTGACTCCTATGTGGGCTGCGGGATCTGGCAATGAAGGCTGGTTCCATAGTGCCAATAGGGCAAGCATCCCCTGTAGGACTGTGGGTTTTGGTAACTGCGGCCGGCTCGCGGCCTTGAAACTTTTTTTCACATGGGTACCTTCTGCTACCCATCCGGGTTCCAGTACCGTCAGCTGGTTCTCGGCAGTGCCTTTGGATTAGGTGCTTCCTTCTCGGTATCCAAGTTCCACCAACGTCTGCTGGTCCTTGGTAGTGCTTTCTGGCACAGGTACCTCCTGCATAGTAACCGAGTTCCAGTACCGTCAGCTGGTCTTCGGTAGTTCCATTGGCTCTTGTACCTTCTACTACCCATCCGGGTTCCAGTACCGTCAGCTGGTTCTCGGCAGTGCCTTTGAATTAGGTGCCTCCTTCTCGGTATCCAAGTTCCACCAACGTCTGCTGGTCCTTGGTAGTGCTTTCTGGCACAGGTACCTCCTGCTTAGAAACCGAGTTCCAGTACCATCAGCTGGTCTTTGGTAGTTCCATTGGCTCTTGTACCTTCTGCTACCCATCCGGGTTCCAGTATCATCAGTTGGTTCTCGGCAGTGTCTTTGGCATGGGTACTCCCTCCTGCCCAGCCTGGTTCCAGCACGCCAGCTGTTTCCAGGTAGTGTCAACGTCACTTTGCCTCCAATGCATTGTCCTGTCATGTTGCGGTCGGGTTAGCCGACTCTATGGTGCCTGCAGTTTAGGTGACTCCTATGTGGGCTGCGGGATCTGGCAATGAAGGCTGGTTCCATAGTGCCAATAGGACAAGCACCCCCTGTAGGACTGTGGGTTTTGGTAACTGCGGCCGGCTCGCGGCCTTGAACTTTTTTTTACATGGGTACCTTCTGCTACCCATCCGGGTTCCAGTACCGTCAGCTGGTTCTCGGCAGTGCCTTTGGATTAGGTGCCTCCTTCTCGGTATCCAAGTTTCACCAACGTCTGCTGGTCCTTGGTAGTGCTTTCTGGCACAGGTACCTCCTGCTTAGTAACCAAGTTCCAGTACCGTCAGCTGGTCTTCGGTAGTTCTATTGGCTCTTGTACCTTCTGCTACCCATCCGGGTTCCAGTACCGTCAGCTGGTTCTCGGTAGTTCCATTTGCTCTTGTACCTTCTACTACCCATCCGGGTTCCAGTACCGTCAGCTGGTTCTCGGCAGTGCCTTTGGAT
The DNA here is from genome assembly GCF_046119375.1 of Phyllobates terribilis. Lineage (NCBI taxonomy): Eukaryota > Metazoa > Chordata > Amphibia > Anura > Dendrobatidae > Phyllobates > Phyllobates terribilis. Next base: position 419,562 of record NW_027363600.1, on the reverse strand, counting down.
TAGGTGCCTCCTTCTCGGTATCCAAGTTCCACCAACGTCTGCTGGTCCTTGGTAGTGCTTTCTGGCACAGGTACCTACTGCTAAGTAACCGAGTTCCAGAACCGTCAGCTGATCTTCGGTAATTCCATTGGCTCTTGTACCTTCTGCTACCCATCCGGGTTCCAGTACCGTCAGCTGGTTCTCGGCAGTGTCTTTGGCACGGGTACTCCCTCCTGCCCAGCCTGGTTCCAGCACGCCAGCTGTTTCCAGGTAGTGTCAACGTCACTTTGCCTCCAATGCGTTGTCCTGTCGTGTTGCGGTCGGGTTAGCCGACTCTATGGTGCCTGCAGTTTAGGTGACTCCTATGTGGGCTGCGGGATCTGGCAATGAAGGCTGGTTCCATAGTGCCAATAGGACAAGCACCCCCTGTAGGACTGTGGGTTTTCGTAACTGCGGCCGGCTCGCGGCCTTGAAACTTTTTTTTACATGGGTACCTTCTGCTACCCATCCGGGTTCCAGTAGCGTCAGCTGGTTCTCGGCAGTGCCTTTGGATTAGGTGCCTCCTTCTCGGTATCCAAGTTCCACCAACGTCTGCTGGTCCTTGGTAGTGCTTTCTGGCACAGGTATCTCCTGCTTAGTAACCGAGTTCCAGAACAGTCAGCTGGTCTTCGGTAGTTCCACTGGCTCTTGTACCTTCTGCTACCCATCCGGGTTCCAGTACCGTCAGCTGGTTCTCGGCAGTGTCTTTGGCACGGGTACTCCCTCCTGCCCAGCCTGGTTTCAGCACGCCAGCTGTTTCCAGGTAGTGTCAACGTCACTTTGCCTCCAATGCGTTGTCCTGTCGTGTTGCGGTCGGGTTAGCCGACTCTATGGTGCCTGCAGTTTAGGTGACTCCTATGTGGGCTGCGGGATCTGGCAATGAAGGCTGGTTCCATAGTGCCAATAGGACAAGCACCCCCTGTAGGACTGTGGGTTTTCGTAACTGCGGCCGGCTCGCGGCCTTGAAACTTTTTTTTACATGGGTACCTTCTGCTACCCATCCAGGTTCCAGTACCGTTAGCTGGTTCTCGGCAGTGCCTTTGGATTAGGTGCCTCCTTCTCGGTATCCAAGTTCCACCAACGTCTGCTGGTCCTTGGTAGTGCTTTCTGGCACAGGTACCTCCTGCTTAGTAACCGAGTTCCAGTACCGTCAGCTGGTCTTCGGTAGTTCCATTGGCTCTTGTACCTTCTGCTACCCATCCGGGTTCCAGTACCGTCAGCTGGTTCTCGGTAGTTCCATTTGCTCTTGTACCTTCTACTACCCATCCGGGTTCCAGTACCGTCAGCTGGTTCTCGGCAGTGCCTTTGGATTAGGTGCCTCCTTCTCGGTATCCAAGTTCCACCAACGTCTGCTGGGCCTTGGTAGTGCTTTCTGGCACAGGTACCTCCTGCTTAGTAACCGAGTTCCAGTACCGTCAGCTGGTCTTCGGTAGTTCCATTGGCTCTTGTACCTTCTGCTACCCATCCGGGTTCCAGTACCGTCAGCTGGTTCTCGGCAGTGTCTTTGGCACGGGTACTCCCTCCTGCCCAGCCTGGTTCCAGCACGCCAGCTGTTTCCAGGTAGTGTCAACGTCACTTTGCCTCCAATGCGTTGTCCTGGCGTGTTGCGGTCGGGTTAGCCGACTCTATGGTGCCTGCAGTTTAGGTGACTCCTATGTGGGCCGCAGGATCTGGCAATGAAGGCTGGTTCCATAGTGCCAATAGGACAAGCACCCCCTGTAGGACTGTGGGTTCTGGTAACTGCGGCCGGCTCGCGGCCTTGAAACTTTTTTTTACATGGGTACCTTCTGCTACCCATCCGGGTTCCAGTACCGTCAGCTGGTTCTCGGCAGTGCCTTTGGATTAGGTGCCTCCTTCTTGGTATCCAAGTTCCACCAACGTCTGCTGGTCCTTGGTAGTGCTTTCTGGCACAGGTACCTCCTGCTTAGTAACCGCGTTCCAGTACCGTCAGCTGGTCTTTGGCAGTTCCATTGGCTCTTGTACCTTCTGTTACCCATCCGGGTTCCAGTACCGTCAGCTGGTTCTCGGTAGTTCCATTTGCTCTTGTACCTTCTACTACCCATCCGGGTTCCAGTACCGTCAGCTGGTTCTCGGCAGTGCCTTTGGATTAGGTGTCTCCTTCTCGGTATCCAAGTTCCACCAACGTCTGCTGGTCCTTGGTAGTGCTTTCAGGCACAGGTACCTCCTGCTTAGTAACCGAGTTCCAGTACCGTCAGCTGGTCTTCGGTAGTTCCATTGGCTCTTTTATCTTCTGCTACCCATCCGGGTTCCAGTACCGTCAGCTGGTTCTCGGTAGTTCCTCAGCCTTCTTGTACCTTCTGCTACATTTCCAAGTTCAAGCTTTTGGAAATGGTTCTTGGTAATCACTCTGGATCTCCCTGACGAGGACCCTGAAGACGAGGACCCTGAAGACCAACCCCAAGAAGACGAGGACCCCGAAGACGACGACCCTGAAGACGAGGACCCTGAAGACCACCCCGAAGAAGACGAGGACCCTGAAGACCACCCCGAAGAAGACGAGGACCCCGAAGACGACGACCCCGAAGACGACGACCCTGAAGACCACCCCGAAGAAGACCAAAAAGATGACCCTGATGAAGTTGACCAAGAGGACAAAGAAGAGAAGACAACCTCCAAGATACAGAAGAACAAGAGACAGAAAACCAAGAAGCAGAAGTACAAGAAGCTGCGGAAGAACATTAAGCATAAGACTAAAAATCAGAGCAAAAGATAATATCTAAATTATAAGCAGAAGATGACTAAGCAGTGTATGGGGGTGAGTCCGTTCCTCCTCGTGGTGCCCCGGGAAAAGACCTGCTGCTGCAGGCCAAACTGAACGCGGACAAATCCTGTTGTAAATCTTTTGTGACGGGCAGAACGAAAGGTGTAATGTTCAACCTTTTATAGATAACAACTACAGAAATGCCTGTCACAAATAAGAATATGATGAAGAAGAAGAATATGAAGAAGATGAAGAAGTAGAATATGAAGAATGTAAAAAAAAAGAATAATACGAAGAAGGTGAAGAAGAAGAAGATGAAGAAGGTGAAGAAGAAGAGGATGAAAAAGATGCTGAGGATGATGAAGGAGAAAGTGTGGGAGAAGTAAAAAAGAAGGTGAAGAGCATGGAAGTAGTGAAACATAAATATCTGCCAAAATATAAAAATACTTAACATAGTCAATATTTCCGTAACTCAGAACGTCTTAAAAAAAAATATTAATTCCTGCTATTCCATTTGATTGGGCTAAACCTCTATGCCTTTATTGTCTCCCCCACCTCCCCCAATACATTCTACATTATTCTTAGTTGTTTTCCTTCATGTAGAATTAACCTACAAGGAAAGAAAGGGTTTATTTTTATTCCGATATTTCTGTCCCATTGACTTGCATTGGTTTCCGGTATCGAAATCGGCGATATCCGATACTTTTTGGGTATCGGCCCGATCCAATCCGATCCGATATTTCCCGATATTTGAAGGTATCGCTCAACACTAGTAATGACTCTATATAATAGATCCCTCTGCGTGTAATGACTCTATATAATAGATCGCTCTGCGTGTAATGACTCTATATAATAGATCCCTCTGCGTGTAATGACTCTATATAATAGATCCCTCTGTGTGTAATGACTCTATATAATAGATCCCTCGGTGTGTAATGACTCTATATAATAGATCCCTCTGTGTGTAATGACTCTATATAATAGATCCCTCTGTGTGTAATGACTCTATATAATAGATTCCTCTGTATGTAATGACTCTATATAATAGATCCCTCTGTGTGTAATGACTCTATATAATAGATCCCTCTGTGTGTAATGACTCTATATAATAGATCCCTCTGTGTGTAATGACTCTATATAATAGATCGCTCTGTGTGTAATGACTCTATATAATAGATCCCTCTGTGTGTAATGACTCTATATAATAGATCCCTCTGCGTGTAATGACTCTATATAATAGATCCCTCTGCGTGTAATGACTCTATATAATAGATCCCTCTGTGTGTAATGTCTCTATATAATAGATCCCTCTGTGTGTAATGACTCTATATAATAGATCGCTCTGTGTGTAATGACTCTATATAATAGATCCCTCTGTGTGTAATGACTCTATATAATAGATCCCTCTGTGTGTAATGACTCTATATAATAGATCACTCTGTGTGTAATGACTCTATATAATAGATCGCTCTGCGTGTAATGACTCTATATAATAGATCACTCTGTGTGTAATGACTCTATATAATAGATCCCTCTGCGTGTAATGACTCTATATAATAGAGCGCTCTGTGTGTAATGACTCTATATAATAGATCCCTCTGCGTGTAATGACTCTATATAATAGATCCCTCTGTGTGTAATGACTCTATATAATATAGGAGTTTCACTTTTTGTATTGAAGAACTGAAATAAATTAACTTTTTGATGATATTCTAATTTTGTGAGATGCACTTGTACAAGAATTTTACAAAGGGGACATTAGCAGTACAGAGTACACAGTTACACAAATAAAACAGGATTAAAGAAGAAACTTACTATAAGATCGCTAAGACGATTCAGTATGGGTGGAGGGGAGGCATCCCAGATTTGACCGTTATCGAACGTGATCCTTTGCTATAATAAATATATACTCCCGGCAATGAATACTACTCCCCCTTTGGCTGTGTCCTTTATGCCGAAGGGAAAACTGGCCCACACACCCCCTGGGATGACATCATGTGGGCTGGACTCCAGCCTTCATATTTTTATTAGAATATCTGGCTTTTGCTATAACTTATCGCCGGTTGGTCGCAGAAGCCCAACAGTGGTACCATATTTTCTATTATGATTTTACCTTTCTCCCGAGACCACACACGACATAATTGCAGTCTGTTATTTTGGCACAGTTGTGCCACAGCTCCCCGGAGGGGCTTACAGCTACGGGAAAATAAGCATATTGTTCCTTAACTGACCCTATTACTAAAAATATGGGCCCCATTATTATCGGACATATGTAACTTTAGTTATTCCATATTTCGTGTCGGCTCCGGCTCGTCTGCAGACCTCTGTTAAATTCCCTTTGACGTCCTGTGAATACAGCCTTCTCACCTAGATGTACATTTATCACAAGTCTGTGTTAATTGGGATTGGTAGCACCTTTTGGGCTACCATTTGCTTACAAGTCATTTCCCATGTGTTAATTTGCATAGACGCCACTGGCCGAGTGTCAGCTTTTCTCTTTTGACAATTACTATAGGGAAGGAGGGAAGACGGGTTTGGGAAAAATTATAAATATTTTCTTAATATTTTTCTGACAAGGCACTTTCCCATGTCTTCACTGTCCACAATGTGGGAATGTACAGAAGGGTGAAAAAAATGTTCACCCCCCACACGGGAGAGGGTATCAATATCCAAGGCTTTTTCACATGCGACACTTGGTTTGTCATCTATGCCATCAAGTGTTCCTGAGGTCTCGTATATGTTGGGGAGACCACCCAGCACATACACAGCAAGTACCGGTCCCGAGAAGAAGGGGCCACCAGAGCTGAGACTTTGAAACATTGTGAATCTTTCTGGATACATCAACTAGGGACCCTTGAACCAAGAGGATTAAACAGGGACTAGGAGATATCCAGCTTTATTTAACAAACTCTTTTCTTTTCACAGAGACGCATAAGCTGATTGCCAACACGGGTCTAGTTATTTTTCTTCATTTTTATATGAACTTTTGAGTTCTTTTTTTTATTATTATATTTCGCTTTTATTAATACGTTATACTTTATTTACTTTTTATTTTCTTTTTTGTCGTTTTGTTTTTTTGTCTTTTATAATTTTATATTTTTTTACATTTTTCATTTTTTTTATTTTTAATTAATTTATTTATTTTTTCTCTTTATTTTTTCGTTTTTTGTTTAGTTCTTCTTGTTATTTTTGTTTTTTTTATATTCGCTTCTTGTGTTCATTTTTCTTTTACTTTTCCTGTTCCAATAACCCTTCCCTGATGTTATATCCTTATCTGTGATAAGTTCTATTATTTTTATATATATTCCTACTATGATCTTCTGTAAATATTGTGTAAGCTGTTGGCACTCAGCCTAATTCATGCCCGTGGTCCCACTTGTCACGCAAGGTGTGGGAAAGACTAAGTGCAATACAGAGGAAAGAGGGGAAGGGAGCCTAGACTCTAGGGAAAGGGGGAGGGGAGACCTCCTAGGCTGATCTAGTGTCACCCCGTCTCCCCTATCGTCCCTATATTGGTTCTTCAATAATCACTGAACAGGAACCTATCCCTGTATTTCCCTAGCGCTAGGCCCTGGATAGGGAAGGGGGTGAGCACTAGTCGATCCCCACTGACAACTAAATACAACAAGGTAGACAGACATGGGGGAAAGATAACTTAGCTTGAGATGACTACAGCGAGATAACAGACACATCCTCTTAGCACCAAAGAGTAAGTAAACAGACACTTGCTACAAGCCATGCCCAGAGAAAAAATGAATATCACCAGCGCCGCCCTACAGCAGAATGAAAGTATTTAAACACCCAGGCCAGGGGGTTAATTAGAGCAGGAAGGTGATAGCCTCTGGGTCCTAGAGAGACAGCCTCTAAGAAGGTGTCTGTAATGCCAAATGAAGAGATCTCCTGCAACCAACTGCAAGGCGACTGTCTGTCACTTCTGACACCCCCGTGACACCACTACTATATTAAGATTTACTTGGTTCCCATAGGAGAGTTCCCCTGAGCTCTTTACCTCCTTTCATGTTATTTAAATACACGCCCTCCATTAGCAGTCTTTATCCCACCAAGTGCGCCGTGCACGGTGTCACTTCCTTATATTTACGTCACTTCCGGTGACGTCGACGCTTGAGGCCTCTCACCATAGCGACTAAGAAGACTGTGTATATGCCGCGACGTCACATCCGGTCACGCGGACGCACAAACACAGCGGGGCAGATCGCAACTCTCCACACAGCATGGGCACTGATTGCAGGAACATGAGGCGTACAGCGCCACGCCACGAGCACAGCCGTGCAAATACACACATGAGCTGGGTCTCCTGGTAAGCAATCAGTATCTCTTGATCCTATTATCCTCCCTTATATAGCCCTCTCTTTTGGGATATTGCAGCATAGATGCGCCCATTGTTGAGTTTGATATGAATATAAAGTAATACCTTTCTGAGTACATTTTTCTGCCCCCTTTTATATCATTCTGATGCTTCTTGCCTCCCCGTCCTCATCTAATTCTAATTGCATTGATGGAAAGAAGGCATCCCTAACCCTAACCCTAACCCTGACATACATTGACGACATTTTTCTGAGATGTACTGACCCTCCAATCATTGCTATCGCAATCGGTGCAGTCCAGTCTATGTTTTCTGATCTATGTTCCTGCTAAATGCTGTTTTGGCTCGTTATTAATTTTTTTACTCGGAATTCACTCATTGCCTTCTATCACATAGCCCCGCGTAAGTGAACACCTATACAAGTCTCTACACCAGGGTTCCCCAACTCCAGTCCTGAAGGCACCAACAGGTCATGTTCTCAGGATTTCCTTAGTATTGCTCACATGATAATCCCATCACCTGTGCAATAGTAAGGAAATCCTGAAAACATGACCTGTTGGTGCCTTCAGGACTGGTGTTGGGGAACCCTGCTCTACACAATGCCCCAGGTTGTCTCCCTTCTGCCCTCATTCACCCTTATCCTACATGCCCCAGGTTGTCTCCCTTCTGCCCTCATTCACCCTTATCCTACATGCCCCAGGTTGTCTCCCTTCTGCCCTCATTCACCCTTATCCTACATGCCCCAGGTTGTCTCCCTTCTGCCCTCATTCACCCTTATCCTACATGCCCCAGGTTGTCTCCCTTCTGCCCTCATTCACCCTTATCCTACATGCTCCAGGTTGTCTCCCTTCTGCCCTTATTCACCCTTATCCTACATGCCCCAGGTTGTCTCCCTTCTGCCCTCATTCACCCTTATCCTACATGACCCAGGCTGTCTCCCTTCTGCCCTCATTCACCCTTATCCTACATGCCCCAGGTTGTCTCCCTTCTGCCCTCATTCACCCTTATCCTACATGCCCCAGGTTGTCTCCCTTCTGCCCTCATTCACCCTTATCCTACATGCCCCAGGCTGTCTCCCTTCTGCCCTCATTTACCCTTATCCTACATGCCCGAGGTTGTCTCCCTTCTGCCCTCATTCACCCTTATCCTACATGCCCGAGGTTGTCTCCCTTCTGCCCTCATTCACCCTTATCCTACATGCCCGAGGTTGTCTCCCTTCTGCCCTCATTCATCCTTATCCTACATGCCCCAGGTTGTCTCCCTTCTGCCCTCATTCACCCTTATCCTACAGATTTATCCTTATGCCTGACCCGCATGACCTGTGCCCCCAGCCCTATGTCCCCCTGTCCCACTCTCTGTGTACATCTATCACAATCATCCCTCAGGTACAGTAGTGCTGTGGTCCACGATCACCTAAGGACATTTCCTACCTGCCCGAGGCGCCCGGCTTCCATAACAACAACAGCATTCACCGCATTCTAATTTATGTGACATTTTACAGTTATATGTTCCCCCCTATGGATCTCATGTTGGGACTTTTCTTTTATGTCATATCACAATATCCATAACTCTCCCAGTGATTTATCTCATACATCATTTTTCTTTTACAGTGACAAACAGGCTCGAAACGTTTCTTTATATTGGTCGCATCTTCTCTAGCAAAGAATTTGTTGATTTTTGCATTCTTTTTGCTTTTCACGGAGATATAATAAACTTTGCTTCACCCAAGCCCAGAGTGTGCGGTGAATTTCTACTCTAATAATATACAGTTGTGCTCTACAGTTCACATACCCCGGTGATTTTGGCCTGATAACATGCACAGAATTTGACACAAATGGGTTTGAATGGCTACTAAAGGTAACATCCTCACCTGTGACGTGTTTGCTTGTAATCAGTGTGTGTGCATAAAAGCTGAGTGAGTTTCTGGGATCCAGACAGACTCTTGCATCTTTCATCCAGCCACTGACGTTTCTGGATTGTGAGTCATGGGGAAAGCAAAAGAATTGTCAACGGATCTACGGGAAAAGGTAGTTGAACTGTATAACACAGGAAAGGGATACAAAAAGATATCCAAGAAATTGATAATGCCAGACAGCAGCGTTCAAACTGTGATTAACAAATTGAAAATCAGGGGCTGTGTATAAACCAAACCACGGTCAGGTAGACCAACAAAAATTTCGGCCACAACTGCCAGGAAAATTGTTCGGGATGCAAAGAAAAACCCACAAATAACATCAGCTGAAATTCAGGACTCACTGAAAACTAGCGGTGTGGCTGTTTCAAGATGCACAATAAGGAGGCACTTGAGGAAAAATGGGCTGCATGGTCGAGTCACCAGAAAAAGGCCATTACTGCGCAAATGCCACAAAATATCTCGCCTACAATACGCCAAAGAGCACAGAGACAAGCCTCAAAACTTCTGGAACAAGGTCATTTGGAGTGATGAGACCAAAATTGAACTTTATGGCCACAACCATAAACGTTATATTTGGAGAGAGGTCAACAAGGCCTATGATGAAAGAAACACCATTCCTACAGTAAAGCATGGAGGTGGATCGCTGATGTTTTGGGGATGTGTGAGCTACAAAGGCACAGGAAACTTGGTGAAAGTTGAAGGAAAGATGAATGCAGCACGTTATCAGCAAATACTGGAGGCAAATTTGCACTCATCAGCCCGGAAGCTGCGTATGGGACGTACTTGGACGTTCCAACATGACAAAAATCCAAAACACAAGGCCAAGTCGACCTGTCATTGGCTACAGCAGAACAAAGTGAAGGTTCTGGAGTGGCCATCTCAGTCTCCTGACCTCAATATCATTGAGCCACTCTGGGGAGATCTCAAGCGCGCAGCTCATGCTAGACAGCCCAGGAATTTACAGGAACTGGAGGCTTTTTGCCAAGAAGAATGGGCAGCTTTACCATCTGAGAAAATAAAGACCCTCATCCACAACTACCACAAAAGACTTCAAGCTGTCATTGATGTTAGAGGGGGCAATACACGGTATTAAGAACTGGGGTATGGGAACTTTTGATCAGGGTCATTTGGATGTTTTTGGTTGTCATTAAGGTTTAAAAAGAGAAAACACAGTAGTTTGACAATAAATGGCTTCACCCAACCAATAACCATGAGTGGAGGAAAAGTTTTTTGTTATCATTCATATTCTCTGAAACAAGGCCAAGAAAGGAAAAATTCTTCCGGGGTATGTAAACTTTTGAGCACAACTGTATGTGCAGCTGGTATAACCTGGACATCTCCTGTATATAATTATATATGTGCAGCTGGTATAACCCGGACATCTCTTGTATATAATTATACATGCACAGCTGGTATAACCCGGGCATCTCCTGTATATAATTATATATGTACAGCTGATATAACCTGGACATCTCCTGTATATAATTATATATGTACAGCTGGTATAACCTGGGCATCTCTGTATATAATTATATATGTACAGCTGGTATAACCTGGGCATCTCCAATATACAATTATATATGTACAGCTGGTATAACCTGGGCATCTCCTGTATATAATTATACATGTACAGCTGGTATAACCCGGGCATCTCCTGTATATAATTATATATGTACAGCTGGTATAACCTGGGCATCTCCTGTATATAATTATATATGTACAGCTGGTATAACCTGGGTATCTTCCGTATATAATTATATATGTACAGCTGGTATAACCTGGGCATCTCCTGTATATAATTATATATGTACGGCTGGTATAACCTGGATATCTCCTGTATATAATTATATATGTACAGCTGGTATAACCTGGGCATCTCTGTATATAATTATATATGTACAGCTGGTATAACCTGGGCATCTCCTGTATATAATTATATATGTACAGCAGGTATAACCTGGGCATCTCCTATATACAATTATATATGTACAGCTGGTATAACCTGAGCATCTCCTGTATATAATTATATATGTACAGCCGGTATAACCTGGGCATCTCCTGTATATAATTATATATGTACAGCTGGTATAACCTGGGCATCTCCTGTATACAATTATATATGTACAGCTCGTATAACCTGGGTATCTCCTGTATATAATTATATATGTACAGCTGGTATAACCTGGATATCTCCAGTATATAATTATATAGGTACAGCTGGTATAACCTGGGTATCTCCTGTATATAATTATATATGTGCAGCTGGTATAACCTGGGCATCTCCTGTATATAATTATATATGTACAGCTGGTATAACCTGGGCATCTCCTGTATATAATTATATATGTGCAGCTGGTATAACCTGGGCATCTCCTGTATATAATTATATATGTACGGCTGGTATAACCTGGACATCTCCTGTATATAATTATATACGTACAGCTAGTATAACCTGGGTATCTCCTGTATATAATTATATATGTGCAGCCGGTATAACCTGGGCATCTCCTGTATATAATTATATATGTGCAGCTGGTATAACCCGGGCATCTCCTGTATATAATTATATATGTACAGCTGGTATAACCTGGACATCTCCTGTATATAATTATATACATACAGCTGGTATAACCTGGGTATCTCCTGTATATAATTATATATGTACAGCTGGTATAACCTGGGCATCTCTTGTATATAATTATATATGTACAGCTGGTATAACCTGGGCATCTCCTGTATATAATTATATATGTACGGCTGGTATAACCTGGACATCTCCTGTATATAATTATATACGTACAGCTGGTATAACCTGGGTATCTCCTGTATATAATTATATATGTGCAGCTGGTATAACCTGGGCATCTCCTGTATATAATTATATATGTGCAGCTGGTATAACCTGGGCATCTCCTGTATATAATTATATATGTACAGCTGGTATAACCTGGACATCTCCTGTACATAATTATATACGTACAGCTGGTATAACCTGGGTATCTCCTGTATATAATTATATATGTACAGCTGGTATAACCTGGGCATCTCCTGTATATAATTATATATGTGCAGCTGGTATAACCTGGGTATCTCCTGTATATAATTATATATGTACAGCTGGTATAACCTGGGCATCTCCTGTATATAATTATATATGTACAGCTGGTATAACCTGGGCATCTCCTGTATATAATTATATATGTACAGCTGGTATAACCTGGGTATCTTCCGTATATAATTATATGTGTACAGCTGGTATAACCTGGGCATCTCCTGTATATAATTATATACGTACGGCTGGTATAACATGGGCATCCCATGCATATAATTATATACGTACGGCTGGTATAACCTGGGTATCTCCTCTATATAATTATTTATGTACAGCTGGTATAACCTGGGCATCTCCTGTATATAATTATATATGTATGGCTTTTTTAACCTGGGTATCTTCTGTATATAATTATATATGTACAGCTGGTATAACCTGGGCATCTCCTCTATATAATTATACATGTACAGCTGGTATAACCCGGGCATCTCCTGTATATAATTATATATGTACAGCTGGTATAACCTGGGCATCTCTGTATATTATTATATATGTACAGCTGGTATAACCTGGGCATCTCCTGTATATAATTATATATGTACAGCTGGTAGAACCTTGGCATCTCTGTATATAATTATATATGTACAGCTGGTATAACCTGGGCATCTCCTGTATATAACTATATATGTACGGCTGGTATAACCTGGGTATCTCCTATATATAATTATATATGTACAGCCAGTGTAACCTGAGCATCTCCTGTATATAATTATATACGTACAGTTGGTATAACCTGGGCATCTCCTGTATATAATTATAAATGTACAGCTGGTATAACCTGGGTATCTCCAGTATATAATTATATAGGTACAGCTGGTATAACCTGGGTATCTCCTGTATATAATTATATATGTACAGCTGGTATAACCTGGACATCTCCTGTATATAATTATATACGTACAGCTGGTATAACCCGGGCATCTCCTGTATATAATTATTTATGTACGGCTTGTATAACCTGGGTATCTCCTGTATATAATTATATATGTACAGCTGGTATAACCTGGGCATCTCCTGTATATAATTATATATGTACAGCTGGTATAACCTGGGTATCTTCCGTATATAATTATATGTGTACAGCTGGTATAACCTGGGCATCTCCTGTATATAATTATATACGTACGGCTGGTATAACATGGGCATCCCATGCATATAATTATATACGTACGGCTGGTATAACCTGGGTATCTCCTCTATATAATTATTTATGTACAGCTGGTATAACCTGGGCATCTCCTGTATATAATTATATATGTATGGCTTGTAAAACCTGGGTATCTTCTGTATATAATTATATATGTACATCCGGTATAACCTGAGCATCTCCTGTATATAATTATATATGTACAGCTGGTATAACCTGGGCCTCTTCTGTATATAATTATATATGTACAGCTGGTATAACCTGGGCATCTTCTGCATATAATTATATATGTACAGCCGGTATAACCTGGGCATCTCCTATATACAATTATATATGTACAGCTGGTATAACCTGGGCATCTCCTGTATATAATTATACATGTACAGCTGGTATAACCCGGGCATCTCCTGTATATAATTATATATGTACAGCTGGTATAACCTGGGCATCTCCTGTATATAATTATATATGTACAGCTGGTATAACCTGGGTATCTTCCGTATATAATTATATATGTACAGCTGGTATAACCTGGGCATCTCCTGTATATAATTATATATGTACGGCTGGTATAACCTGGATATCTCCTGTATATAATTATATATGTACAGCTGGTATAACCTGGGCATCTCTGTATATAATTATATATGTACAGCTGGTATAACCTGGGCATCTCCTGTATATAATTATATATGTACAGCAGGTATAACCTGGGCATCTCCTATATACAATTATATATGTACAGCTGGTATAACCTGAGCATCTCCTGTATATAATTATATATGTACAGCCGGTATAACCTGGGCATCTCCTGTATATAATTATATATGTACAGCTGGTATAACCTGGGCATCTCCTGTATACAATTATATATGTACAGCTCGTATAACCTGGGTATCTCCTGTATATAATTATATATGTACAGCTGGTATAACCTGGATATCTCCAGTATATAATTATATAGGTACAGCTGGTATAACCTGGGTATCTCCTGTATATAATTATATATGTGCAGCTGGTATAACCTGGGCATCTCCTGTATATAATTATATATGTACAGCTGGTATAACCTGGGCATCTCCTGTATATAATTATATATGTGCAGCTGGTATAACCTGGGCATCTCCTGTATATAATTATATATGTACAGCTGGTATAACCTGGGCATCTCCTGTATACAATTATATATGTACAGCTCGTATAACCTGGGTATCTCCTGTATATAATTATATATGTACAGCTCGTATAACCTGGATATCTCCAGTATATAATTATATAGGTACAGCTGGTATAACCCGGGCATCTCCTGTATATAATTATATATGTACAGCTGGTATAACCTGGACATCTCCTGTATATAATTATATACATACAGCTGGTATAACCTGGGTATCTCCTGTATATAATTATATATGTGCAGCTGGTATAACCTGGGCATCTCCTGTATATAATTATATATGTACGGCTGGTATAACCTGGACATCTCCTGTATATAATTATATACGTACAGCTAGTATAACCTGGGTATCTCCTGTATATAATTATATATGTGCAGCTGGTATAACCTGGGCATCTCCTGTATATAATTATATATGTGCAGCTGGTATAACCCGGGCATCTCCTGTATATAATTATATATGTACAGCTGGTATAACCTGGACATCTCCTGTATATAATTATATACATACAGCTGGTATAACCTGGGTATCTCCTGTATATAATTATATATGTACAGCTGGTATAACCTGGGCATCTCTTGTATATAATTATATATGTACAGCTGGTATAACCTGGGCATCTCCTGTATATAATTATATATGTACGGCTGGTATAACCTGGACATCTCCTGTATATAATTATATACATACAGCTGGTATAACCTGGGTATCTCCTGTATATAATTATATATGTACAGCTGGTATAACCTGGGCATCTCTTGTATATAATTATATATGTGCAGCTGGTATAACCTGGGCATCTCTTGTATATAATTATATATGTACAGCTGGTATAACCTGGGCATCTCCTGTATATAATTATATATGTACGGCTGGTATAACCTGGACATCTCCTGTATATAATTATATACGTACAGCTGGTATAACCTGGGTATCTCCTGTATATAATTATATATGTGCAGCTGGTATAACCTGGGCATCTCCTGTATATAATTATATATGTGCAGCTGGTATAACCTGGGCATCTCCTGTATATAATTATATATGTACAGCTGGTATAACCTGGACATCTCCTGTACATAATTATATACGTACAGCTGGTATAACCTGGGTATCTCCTGTATATAATTATATATGTACAGCTGGTATAAACTGGGCATCTCCTGTATATAATTATATATGTACAGCTGGTATAACCTGGGCATCTCCTGTATATAATTATTTATGTACGGCTTGTATAACCTGGGTATCTCCTGTATATAATTATATATGTACAGCTGGTATAACCTGGGCATCTCCTGTATATAATTATATATGTACAGCTGGTATAACCTGGGTATCTTCCGTATATAATTATATGTGTACAGCTGGTATAACCTGGGCATCTCCTGTATATAATTATATACGTACGGCTGGTATAACATGGGCATCCCATGCATATAATTATATACGTACGGCTGGTATAACCTGGGTATCTCCTCTATATAATTATTTATGTACAGCTGGTATAACCTGGGCATCTCCTGTATATAATTATATATGTATGGCTTTTTTAACCTGGGTATCTTCTGTATATAATTATATATGTACAGCTGGTATAACCTGGGCATCTCCTCTATATAATTATACGTGTACAGCTGGTATAACCCGGGCATCTCCTGTATATAATTATATATGTACAGCTGGTATAACCTGGGCATCTCTGTATATTATTATATATGTACAGCTGGTATAACCTGGGCATCTCCTGTATATAATTATATATGTACAGCTGGTAGAACCTGGGCATCTCTGTATATAATTATATATGTACAGCTGGTATAACCTGGGCATCTCCTGTATATAACTATATATGTACGGCTGGTATAACCTGGGTATCTCCTATATATAATTATATATGTACAGCCAGTGTAACCTGAGCATCTCCTGTATATAATTATATACGTACAGTTGGTATAACCTGGGCATCTCCTGTATATAATTATAAATGTACAGCTGGTATAACCTGGGTATCTCCAGTATATAATTATATAGGTACAGCTGGTATAACCTGGGTATCTCCTGTATATAATTATATATGTACAGCTGGTATAACCTGGACATCTCCTGTATATAATTATATACGTACAGCTGGTATAACCCGGGCATCTCCTGTATATAATTATTTATGTACGGCTTGTATAACCTGGGTATCTCCTGTATATAATTATATATGTACAGCTGGTATAACCTGGGCATCTCCTGTATATAATTATATATGTACAGCTGGTATAACCTGGGTATCTTCCGTATATAATTATATGTGTACAGCTGGTATAACCTGGGCATCTCCTGTATATAATTATATACGTACGGCTGGTATAACATGGGCATCCCATGCATATAATTATATACGTACGGCTGGTATAACCTGGGTATCTCCTCTATATAATTATTTATGTACAGCTGGTATAACCTGGGCATGTCCTGTATATAATTATATATGTATGGCTTGTAAAACCTGGGTATCTTCTGTATATAATTATATATATACATCCGGTATAACCTGAGCATCTCCTGTATATAATTATATATGTACAGCTGGTATAACCTGGGCCTCTTCTGTATATAATTATATATGTACAGCTGGTATAACCTGGGTATCTCCTGTATATAATTTATACGTACAGCTAGTATAACCTGGGCATCTCCTGTATATAATTATATATGTACAGCCGGTATAACCTGGGCATCTCCTGTATATAATTATATATGTACAGCCGGTATAACCTGGGCATCTCCTGTATATAATTATATATGTACAGCTGGTATAACCTGAGCATCTCCTGTATATAATTATATATGTACAGCTGGTATAACCTGGGCATCTCCTGCATATAATTATATATGTACAGCCGGTATAACCTGGGCATCTCTTGTATATATTTATATATGTACAGCTGGTATAACCTGGGCATCTCCTGCATATAATTATATATGTACAGCCGGTATAACCTGGGCATCTCTTGTATATAATTATATATGTACAGCTGGTATAATCTGGGCATCTCCTGCATATAATTATATATGTACAGCCGGTATAACCCGGTCATCTCCTGTATATAATTACATATTGTGACAAAGTCACTGGTAAAGTACTGGAGGGGAGACATGTAGTAATAGCTGCAGTAATTATACATAGGAAAAAGGTTCCAGCACACAAGTGGGTTAATCAGCCATCTTAGTGCTAGGGTGATTAAACACCTGTAGAGAGGGAGGAGGTTAGAGGATAAATACCCAGCCTTTCAGAGGATTTGTTGTGGGGAGGGCCTGGAGGCACAAGCTCTGGAGCTGTGGTGTTCATGTTAAGGAAATCTAAACTTTGGGTTGTTTTGTTCCTGAATCAGAAGAAATACGTGATGGTTATGTTTTCCTGTTAGGCCTGGAAGGCCGTGTTTGTTTTGCTAACATTGCTGTAGTTTATGCAGTACTCTTAATAAACCACAGAAGATTTAAACAGACAGTGTTCCTGTGTACCTTAATGTGCAACCAAGTGAGCCGATCTACCACAATATGTACAGCCGGTATAACCTGGGCATCTCCTGCATATAATTATATATGTACAGCCGGTATAACCTGGGCATCTCCTGCATATAATTATATATGTACAGCCGGTATAACCTGGGCATCTCCTGCATATAATTATATATGTACAGCCGGTATAACCTGGGCATCTCCTGTATATAATTATATATGTACAGCCGGTATAACCTGGGCATCTCCTGTATATAATTACATATAGGGCTTGTCTCCTATAAATATGGGGCTTCTCTCCTATAAATATGGGGCTGGTCTCCTATAAATACGGGGCTCCCCACTCATAAATATAGGGCTCGTCTCCTATTAATACGGGGCACGTCTGTTATAAATACGGGGCACGTCTCCTATAAATACGGGGTTCCTCTCCTGTAAATACGGGGCTCCCCACTCATAAATATAGGGCTCGTCTCCTATTAATACGGGGCACGTCTCCTATAAATACGGGGCACGTCTCCTATAAATACGGGGTTCCTCTACTGTAAA
Organism: Phyllobates terribilis; assembly: GCF_046119375.1. Taxonomy (NCBI): domain Eukaryota; kingdom Metazoa; phylum Chordata; class Amphibia; order Anura; family Dendrobatidae; genus Phyllobates; species Phyllobates terribilis. Next base: position 401,084 of record NW_027363600.1, on the reverse strand, counting down.
TACGGGGCTCCACTCTTATAAATATAGGGCTCGTCTCCTATAAATACGGGGCACGTCTCCTATAAAAATGGTGCTCGTCTCCTATAAATACGGGGTTCCTCTCCTGTAAATACGGGGCTCCCCTCTTATAAATATAGGGCTCGTCTCCTATAAATATGGGGCTCGTCTCCTATAAATACGGGGTTCCTCTCCTGTAAATATGGGGCTCCCCTCTTATAAATATGGGGCTCCTTTCCTATAAATATGGGGCTCCTCTCCTATAAATATGGGGCTCATCTCCTATAAATATGGGGCACGTCTCCTATAAATACGGGGCTCCTCTCCTATAAATACGGAGCACGTCTCCTATAAATACGGGACTCCCCTCTTATAAATATATGGCTCATCTCCTATAAATATGTGGCTTCTCTCCTATAAATATGGGGCTTCTCTCCTATAAATATGGGGCTCATCTCCTATAAATATGGGGCTCCCCTCTTATAAATATGGGGCACGTCTCCTATAAATATGGGGCTCCTCTCCTATAAATATGGGGCTTCTCTCCTATAAATATGGGGCACGTCTCCTATAAATACGGGGCACATCTACAAGAAATACGGGGCTCCCCTCTTATAAATATGGGCCTCCGCTCTTATAAATATGGGGCTCATCTCCTATAAATATGGGGCTCCTCTCCTATAAATATGGGGCTCATCTCCTATAAATATGGGGCTTCTCTCCTATAAATATGGGGCTCATCTCCTATAAATATGGGGCTCATCTCCTATAAATATGGGGCTCGTCTCCTATAAATATGGGGCTCCTCTCCTAGAAATATGGAGCTTCTCTCCTATAAATATGGGGCTCATCTCCTATAAATATGGGGCTCATCTCCTATAAATATGGGGCTCCTCTCCTATAAATATGGGGCTCGTCTCCTATAAATATCGGGCTCCTCTCCTATAAATATGGAGCTTCTCTCCTATAAATATAGGGCTCATCTCCTATAAATATGGGGCTCATCTCCTATAAATATGGGGCTCCTCTCCTATAAATATGGGGCTTCTCTCCTATAAATATGGGGCTCATCTCCTATAAATAAGGGGCTCCCCACTCATAAATATAGGGCTCGTCTCCTATAAATACGGGGCTCGTCTCCTGTAAATACTGGGTTCCTCTCCTGTAAATACGGGGCTCCCCTCTTATAAATATAGGACTTGTCTGCTATAAATACGGGGCTCGTCTCCTATAAATACGGGGTTCCTCTCCTGTAAATACGCGGCTCCCCTCTTATAAATATAGGGCTCGTCTCCTATAAATACGGGGCACGTCTCCTATAAATACGGGGTTCATCTCCTATAAATATGGGGCTTCTCTCCTATAAATATGGGGCTCGTCTCCTATAAATACGGGGTTCCTCTCCTGTAAATACGGGGCTCCCCTCTTATAAATATAGGGCTCGTCTCCTATAAATACGGGGCACGTCTCCTATAAATACGGGGTTCATCTCCTATAAATATGGGGATTCTCTCCTATAAATATGGGGCTCGTCTCCTATAAATATGGGGTTCCTCTCCTGTAAATACGGGGCTCCCCTCTTATAAATATAGGGCTCGTCTCCTATAAATATGGGGCTCCCCTCATAAATATGGGGCTCCTCTCCTATAAATATGGGGCTCCCCTCTTATAAATATGGGGCTTCTCTCCTATAAATATGGGGCTTCTCTCCTATAAATATGGGGCTCGTCTCCTATAAATATGGGGAACGTCTCCTATAAATACGGGGCACATCTACAATAAATACGGGGCTCCCCTCTTATAAATATGGGCCTCCGCTCTTATAAATATGGGGCTCATCTCCTATAAATATGGGGCTCCTCTCCTATAAATATGGGGCTCATCTCCTATAAATATGGGGCTTCTCTCCTATAAATATGGGGCTCATCTCCTATAAATATGGGGCTCATCTCCTATAAATATGGGGCTCGTCTCCTATAAATATGGGGCTCCTCTCCTAGAAATATGGAGCTTCTCTCCTATAAATATGGGGCTCATCTCCTATAAATATAGGGCTCGTCTCCTATAAATATCGGGCTCCTCTCCTATAAATATGGAGCTTCTCTCCTATAAATATGGGGCTCATCTCCTATAAATATGGGGCTCATCTCCTATAAATATGGGGCTTCTCTCCTATAAATATGGGGCTCGTCTCCTATAAATACGGGGTTCCTCTCCTGTAAATACGGGGCTCCCCTCTTATAAATATAGGGCTCGTCTCCTATAAATACGGGGCACGCCTCCTATAAATACGGGGTTCATCTCCTATAAATATGGGGATTCTCTCCTATAAATATGGGGCTCGTCTCCTATAAATATGGGGTTCCTCTCCTGTAAATACGGGGCTCCCCTCTTATAAATATAGGGCTCGTCTCCTATAAATATGGGGCTCGTCTCCTATAAATATGGGGTTCCTCTCCTGTAAATACGGGGCTCCCCTCTTATAAATATAGGGCTCGTCTCCTATAAATATGGGGCTCCCCTCATAAATATGGGGCTCCTCTCCTATAAATATGGGGCTCCCCTCTTATAAATATGGGGCTTCTCTCCTATAAATATGGGGCTTCTCTCCTATAAATATGGGGCTCGTCTCCTATAAATATGGGGAACGTCTCCTATAAATACGGGGCACATCTACAATAAATACGGGGCTCCCCTCTTATAAATATGGGCCTCCGCTCTTATAAATATGGGGCTCATCTCCTATAAATATGGGGCTCCTCTCCTATAAATATGGGGCTCATCTCCTATAAATATGGGGCTTCTCTCCTATAAATATGGGGCTCATCTCCTATAAATATGGGGCTCATCTCCTATAAATATGGGGCTCGTCTCCTATAAATATGGGGCTCCTCTCCTAGAAATATGGAGCTTCTCTCCTATAAATATGGGGCTCATCTCCTATAAATATGGGGCTCATCTCCTATAAATATGGGGCTCCTCTCCTATAAATATGGGGCTTCTCTCCTATAAATATGGGGCTCATCTCCTATAAATAAGGGGCTCCCCACTCATAAATATAGGGCTCGTCTCCTATAAATACGGGGCTCGTCTCCTATAAATACTGGGTTCCTCTCCTATAAATACGGGGCTCCCCTCTTATAAATATAGGACTTGTCTGCTATAAATACGGGGCTCGTCTCCTATAAATACGGGGTTCCTCTCCTGTAAATACGCGGCTCCCCTCTTATAAATATAGGGCTCGTCTCCTATAAATACGGGGCACGTCTCCTATAAATACGGGGTTCATCTCCTATAAATATGGGGCTTCTCTCCTATAAATATGGGGCTCGTCTCCTATAAATACGGGGTTCCTCTCCTGTAAATACGGGGCTCCCCTCTTATAAATATAGGGCTCGTCTCCTATAAATACGGGGCACGTCTCCTATAAATACGGGGTTCATCTCCTATAAATATGGGGATTCTCTCCTATAAATATGGGGCTCGTCTCCTATAAATACGGGGTTCATCTCCTATAAATATGGGGATTCTCTCCTATAAATATGGGGCTCCCCTCTTATAAATATAGGGCTCGTCTCCTATAAATATGGGGCTCCCCTCATAAATATGGGGCTCCTCTCCTATAAATATGGGGCTCATCTCCTATAAATATGGGGCTCATCTCCTATAAATATGGGGCTCCCCTCTTATAAATATGGGGCTTCTCTCCTATAAATATGGGGCTTCTCTCCTATAAATATGGGGCTCGTCTCCTATAAATACGGGGTTCCTCTCCTGTAAATACGGGGCTCCCCTCTTATAAATATAGGGCTCGTCTCCTATAAATACGGGGCACGACTCCTATAAATACGGGGTTCATCTCCTATAAATACGGGGCTCCCCTCTTATAAATATGGGGCACGACTCCTATAAATACGGGGTTCATCTCCTATAAATATTGGGCTTCTCTCCTATAAATATGGGGCTCGTCTCCTATAAATATGGGGTTCCTCTCCTGTAAATACGGGGCTCCCCTCTTATAAATATGGGGCACGACTCCTATAAATACGGGGTTCATCTCCTATAAATATGGGGCTTCTCTCCTATAAATATGGGGCTCGTCTCCTATAAATATGGGGTTCCTCTCCTGTAAATACGGGGCTCCCCTCTTATAAATATAGGGCTTGTCTCCTATAAATATGGGGCTCCCCTCATAAATATGGGGCTCCTCTCCTATAAATATGGGGCTCATCTCCTATAAATATGGGGCTCCTCTCCTATAAATATGGGGCTTCTCTCCTATAAATATGGGGCTCCCCTCTTATAAATATGGGGCTCCTCTCCTATAAATATGGGGCTCGTCTCCTAGAAATATGGGGCTCCTCTCCTATAAATATGGGGCTCCCCTCTTATAAATATGGGGCTCCTTTCCTATAAATATGGGGCTCCTCTCCTATAAATATGGGGCTCATCTCCTATAAATATGGGGCTTCTCTCCTATAAATATGGGGCACGTCTCCTATAAATATGGGGCACGTCTCCTATAAATATGGGGCACGTCTCCTATAAATATGAGGCTCATCTCCTATAAATATGGGGCTTCTCTCCTATAAATATGGGGCTCATCTCCTATAAATATGGGGCTCCCCTCTTATAAATATGGGGCTTCTCTCCTATAAATATGGGGCTCATCTCCTATAAATATGGGGCTCATCTCCTATAAATATGGGGTTCCTCTCCTGTAAATACGGGGCTCCCCTCTTATAAATATGGGGCACGTCTCCTATAAATATGGGGCTCCTCTCCTATAAATATGGGGCTTCTCTCCTATAAATATGGGGCTCCTCTCCTATAAATATGGGGCTCATCTCCTATAAATATGGGGTTCCTCTCCTGTAAATATGGGGCTCGCCTCTTATAAATATGGGGCACGTCTCCTATAAATATGGGGCTTCTCTCCTATAAATATGGGGCACGACTCCTATAAATATGGGGCTCCTCTCCTATAAATATGGGGCTTCTCTCCTATAAATATGGGGCTCCTCTCCTATAAATATGGGGCTCCCCTCTTATAAATATGGGGCTTCTCTCCTATAAATATGGGGCTTCTCTCCTATAAATACGGGGCTCCCCTCTTATAAATATGGGCCTCCGCTCTTATAAATATGGGGCTCATCTCCTATAAATATGGGGCTCCTCTCCTATAAATATGGGGCTCATCTCCTATAAATATGGGGCTTCTCTCCTATAAATATGGGGCTCATCTCCTATAAATATGGGGCTTATCTCCTATAAATATGGGGCTCGTCTCCTATAAATATGGGGCTCCTCTCCTAGAAATATGGAGCTTCTCTCCTATAAATATGGGGCTCATCTCCTATAAATATGGGGCTCATCTCCTATAAATATGGGGCTCCTCTCCTATAAATATAGGGCTCGTCTCCTATAAATATCGGGCTCCTCTCCTATAAATATGGAGCTTCTCTCCTATAAATATGGGGCTCATCTCCTATAAATATGGGGCTCATCTCCTATAAATATGGGGCTCCTCTCCTATAAATATGGGGCTTCTCTCCTATAAATATGGGGCTCATCTCCTATAAATAAGGGGCTCCCCACTCATAAATATAGGGCTCGTCTCCTATAAATACGGGGCTCGTCTCCTATAAATACTGGGTTCCTCTCCTGTAAATACGGGGCTCCCCTCTTATAAATATAGGACTTGTCTGCTATAAATACGGGGCTCGTCTCCTATAAATACGGGGTTCCTCTCCTGTAAATACGCGGCTCCCCTCTTATAAATATAGGGCTCGTCTCCTATAAATACGGGGCACGTCTCCTATAAATACGGGGTTCATCTCCTATAAATATGGGGCTTCTCTCCTATAAATATGGGGCTCGTCTCCTATAAATACGGGGTTCCTCTCCTGTAAATACGGGGCTCCCCTCTTATAAATATAGGGCTCGTCTCCTATAAATACGGGGCACGTCTCCTATAAATACGGGGTTCATCTCCTATAAATATGGGGATTCTCTCCTATAAATATGGGGCTCGTCTCCTATAAATATGGGGTTCCTCTCCTGTAAATACGGGGCTCCCCTCTTATAAATATAGGGCTCGTCTCCTATAAATATGGGGCTCCCCTCATAAATATGGGGCTCCTCTCCTATAAATATGGGGCTCATCTCCTATAAATATGGGGCTCCCCTCTTATAAATATGGGGCTTCTCTCCTATAAATATGGGGCTTCTCTCCTATAAATATGGGGCTCGTCTCCTATAAATACGGGGTTCCTCTCCTGTAAATACGGGGCTCCCCTCTTATAAATATAGGGCTCGTCTCCTATAAATACGGGGCACGACTCCTATAAATACGGGGTTCATCTCCTATAAATACGGGGCTCCCCTCTTATAAATATGGGGCACGACTCCTATAAATACGGGGTTCATCTCCTATAAATATGGGGCTTCTCTCCTATAAATATGGGGCTCGTCTCCTATAAATATGGGGTTCCTCTCCTGTAAATACGGGGCTCCCCTCTTATAAATATGGGGCACGACTCCTATAAATACGGGGTTCATCTCCTATAAATATGGGGCTTCTCTCCTATAAATATGGGGCTCGTCTCCTATAAATATGGGGTTCCTCTCCTGTAAATACGGGGCTCCCCTCTTATAAATATAGGGCTCGTCTCCTATAAATATGGGGCTCCCCTCATAAATATGGGGCTCCTCTCCTATAAATATGGGGCTCCTCTCCTATAAATATGGGGCTCATCTCCTATAAATATGGGGCTCCTCTCCTATAAATATGGGGCTTCTCTCCTATAAATATGGGGCTCCCCTCTTATAAATATGGGGCTCCTCTCCTATAAATATGGGGCTCGTCTCCTAGAAATATGGGGCTCCTCTCCTATAAATATGGGGCTCCCCTCTTATAAATATGGGGCTCCTTTCCTATAAATATGGGGCTCCTCTCCTATAAATATGGGGCTCATCTCCTATAAATATGGGGCTTCTCTCCTATAAATATGGGGCACGTCTCCTATAAATATGGGGCACGTCTCCTATAAATATGAGGCTCATCTCCTATAAATATGGGGCTCATCTCCTATAAATATGGGGCTTCTCTCCTATAAATATGGGGCTCATCTCCTATAAATATGGGGCTCCCCTCTTATAAATATGGGGCTTCTCTCCTATAAATATGGGGCTCATCTCCTATAAATATGGGGCTCATCTCCTATAAATATGGGGTTCCTCTCCTGTAAATACGGGGCTCCCCTCTTATAAATATGGGGCACGTCTCCTATAAATATGGGGCTCCTCTCCTATAAATATGGGGCTTCTCTCCTATAAATATGGGGCTCCTCTCCTATAAATATGGGGCTCATCTCCTATAAATATGGGGTTCCTCTCCTGTAAATATGGGGCTCCCCTCTTATAAATATGGGGCACGTCTCCTATAAATATGGGGCTTCTCTCCTATAAATATGGGGCACGACTCCTATAAATACGGGGCTCCCCTCTTATAAATATGGGCCTCCGCTCTTATAAATATGGGGCTCATCTCCTATAAATATGGGGCTCCTCTCCTATAAATATGGGGCTCATCTCCTATAAATATGGGGCTTCTCTCCTATAAATATGGGGCTCATCTCCTATAAATATGGGGTTCCTCTCCTGTAAATATGGGGCTCCCCTCTTATAAATATGGGGCTCCTCTCCTATAAATATGGGGTTTCTCTCCTATAAATATGGGGCTCATCTCCTATAAATATGGGGCTCGTCTCCTATAAATATGGGGCTCCTCTCCTATAAATATGGGGCTTCTCTCCTATAAATACGGGGCTCCCCTCTTATAAATATAAGGCTCGTCTCCTATAAATACGGGGCTCGTCTCCTATAAATATAGGGCACGTCTCCTATTAATACGGGGCTCCTCTCCTATAAATATGGGGCACGTCCCCTATAAATACGGGGCTCCCCTCTTATAAATATGGGCCTCCGCTCTTATAAATATGGGGCTCATCTCCTATAAATATGGGGCTCCTCTCCTATAAATATGGGGCTCATCTCCTATAAATATGGGGCTTCTCTCCTATAAATATGGGGCTCATCTCCTATAAATATGGGGCTCATCTCCTATAAATATGGGGCTCCTCTCCTATAAATATGGAGCTTCTCTCCTATAAATATGGGGCTCCCCTCTTATAAATATGGGGCTCCTCTCCTATAAATATGGGGCTCGTCTCCTATAAATATGGGGCTCCTCTCCTATAAATATGGGGCTTCTCTCCTATAAATACGGGGCTCCCCTCTTATAAATATAAGGCTCGTCTCCTATAAATACGGGGCTCGTCTCCTATAAATATAGGGCACGTCTCCTATTAATACGGGGCTCCTCTCCTATAAATATGGGGCACGTCCCCTATAAATATGGGGCTCGTCTCCTATAAATACGGGGCTCCTCTCCTATAAATATGGGGCACGTCCCCTATGAATACGTGGCTCGTCTACTATAAATACGGGGCTCGTCTACTATAAATACGGGGTTCCTCTCCTGTAAATACGGGGCTCCACTCTTATAAATATAGGGCTCGTCTCCTATAAATATGGGGCTCGTCTCCTATAAATACGGGGCACGTCTCCTATAAATACGGGGTTCCTCTCCTGTATATATGGGGCTCCCCTCTTATAAATATGGGGCTCGTCTCCTATAAATACGGGGTTCCTCTCCTATAAATATGGGGCTTCTCTCCTATAAATATGGGCCTCCGCTCTTATAAATATGGGGCTCCCCTCTTATAAATATGGGGCTCCTTTCCTATAAATATGGGGCTCCTCTCCTATAAATATGGGGCTCATCTCCTATAAATATGGGGCTCCTCTCCTATAAATACGGGGCACACCTACTATAAATACGGAGCACATCTCCTATAAATACGGGACTCCCCTCTTATAAATATATGGCTCATCTCCTATAAATATGGGGCTTCTCTCCTATAAATATGGGGCTCATCTCCTATAAATATGGGGCTTCTCTCCTATAAATATGGGCCTCCGCTCTTATAAATATGGGGCTCCCCTCTTATAAATATGGGGCTCCTTTCCTATAAATATGGGGCTCCTCTCCTATAAATATGGGGCTCATCTCCTATAAATATGGGGCTCATCTCCTATAAATATGGGGCTCATCTCCTATAAATATGGGGCTCCCCTCTTATAAATATGGGGCTTCTCTCCTATAAATATGGGGCTCATCTCCTATAAATATGGGGCTCATCTCCTATAAATATGGGGTTCCTCTCCTGTAAATACGGGGCTCCCCTCTTATAAATATGGGGCACGTCTCCTATAAATATGGGGCTCCTCTCCTATAAATATGGGGCTCATCTCCTATAAATATGGGGCTTCTCTCCTATAAATATGGGGCTCCCCTCTTATAAATATGGGGCTTCTCTCCTATAAATATGGGCTCATCTCCTATAAATATGGGGCTCATCTCCTATAAATATGGGGTTCCTCTCCTGTAAATACGAGGCTCCCCTCTTATAAATATGGGGCACGTCTCCTATAAATATGGGGCTCCTCTCCTATAAATATGGGGCTTCTCTCCTATAAATATGGGGCACGTCTCCTATAAATACGGGGCTCATCTATTATAAATACGGGGCTCCCCTCTTATAAATATGGGCCTCCGCTCTTATAAATATGGGGCTCATCTCCTATAAATATGGGGCTCCTCTCCTATAAATATGGGGCTCATCTCCTATAAATATGGGGCTCATCTCCTATAAATATGGGGCTCATCTCCTATAAATATGGGGCTCGTCTCCTATAAATATGGGGCTCGTCTCCTATAAATATGGGGCTCCTCTCCTATAAATATGGAGCTTCTCTCCTATAAATATGGGGCTCATCTCCTATAAATATGGGGCTCATCTCCTATAAATATGGGGCTCCTCTCCTATAAATATGGGGCTTCTCTCCTATAAATATGGGGCTCATCTCCTATAAATAAGGGGCTCCCCACTCATAAATATAGGGCTCGTCTCCTATAAATACGGGTCACGTCTGCTATAAATATAGGGCTCGTCTCCTATAAATACGGGGCACGTCTGCTATAAATACGGGGCTCGTCTCCTATAAATATGGGGCTCATCTCCTATAAATATGGGGCACGTCTACTATAAATACGGGGCACGTCTCCTATAAATATGGGGCACGTCTCCTATAAATATGGGGCTCGTCTCCTATAAATATGGGGCTCCCCTCTTATAAATATGGGGCTCCTCTCCTATAAATATGGGGCTTCTCTCCTATAAATATGGGGCTCATCTCCTATAAATACGGGGCTCCCCACTCATAAATATAGGGCTCGTCTCCTATAAATACGGGGCACGTCTGCTATAAATATGGGGTTCATCTCCTATAAATATGGGGCTTCTCTCCTATAAATATGGGGCTCGTCTCCTATAAATACGGGGTTCCTCTCCTGTAAATACGGGGCTCCCCTCTTATAAATATAGGGCTCGTCTCCTATAAATATGGGGCTCGTCTCCTATAAATACGGGGTTCCTCTCCTGTAAATACGGGGCTCCCCTCTTATAAATATAAGGCTCGTCTACTATAAATACGGGGCTCGTCTCCTATAAATATGGGGCTCCTCTCCTATAAATATGGGGCTTCTCTCCTATAAATATGGGGCTACCCTCTTATAAATATGGGGCTCCTCTCCTATAAATATGGGGCTTCTCTCCTATAAATACGGAGCTCCCCACTCATAAATATAGGGCTCGTCTCCTCTAAATACGGGGCTCGTCTACTATAAATACGGGGCTCCTCTCCTATAAATACGGGGCTCCTCTCCTATAAATATGGGGCTCCTCTCCTATAAATATACACTGATGAGCAAAAGCGTAACAATGTTTTGGACTTTTGACCCTCAGGCTCCAGATCTCACCATCCTCTACTGCTGAACGTGAGACTCCCATCATTTTATAGACAATCATCTTGGCATCTCATACATAAATTTGACTTACAACTATTTAGCATTATTTATTAACCATATAGCTAAATTAATTCTTCGGCCAAGAAAATTGCCAAAGTGCATCATGTGAGCACCATGACAGGTGAAAAAATATGGAATGAAGTCTGTCCATCTATTCAGAAGAAAAGAGGTGGACGTCCAGGCAAAATATCGGAGTCACCAAGTCGGCTCATCACAAGGTCTATCAGTTTTGGGCGACAAACACGGCAGTGGAGGAGGCTCGTAAGCTTTGTAATAGTGAGATCACAGACGTCCATGCAAGCGCCGCGCTACACAAGTCTGGAATGGTGGCCCGAAAAAAAGTGGAGAAGCCTCAACTTCAATATCGTCATAAGAAGCGTCGGCTCGAGTTAACAAAAAAGTTCGAAAAGTGGAAGAAGATTGGAAACTGGCGAATTGGAGCAATGAGATGAAAGTCAATAGACGGCTCTGATGGGGCAAATGGGTCTGGAAGAAGTAAAGGGAAAAAGGAGCAACGGATGGAGAAAGTGAAGGAACTGTTGAGTTCGGTGGAGGAAGCCTGATAATATGGAGGAAACCTGATGATATGGGAGAAACCTAAAGATGTGGAGGAAGCCTGATGATGTGGAGGAAGCCTGATGATGTGGAGGAAGCCTGATGATGTGGAGTAAGCCTGGTGATGTGGAGTAAGCCTGGTGATATGGAGGAAGCCTGGTGATATGGAGGAAGCCTGGTGATATGGAGGAAGCCTGATGGTGTGGAGGAAGTCTGGTGGTGTGGAGGAAGCCTGATGATGTGGGGGAAGTCTGATGGTGTGGAGGAAGCCTGATGATGGGGAGGAGGCCTGGTGATATGGAGTAAACCTGGTGATATGGAGGAAGCCTGATGGTGTGGAGGAAGCCTGATGATATGGAGGAAGCCTGATGATGTGGAGGAAGCCTGATGATGTGGAGGAAGCCTGATGGTGTGGAGGAAGCCTGATGGTGTGGAGGAAGCCTGATGATGTGGAGGAAGCCTGATGATGTGGAGGAAGCCTGATGATATGGGGGAAGCCTGATGGTGTGGAGGAAGCCTGATGATATGGAGTAAGTCTGGTGATATGGAGGAAGCCTGATGATGTGGAGGAAGCCTGATGGTGTGGAGGAAGCCTGATGATGTGGAGGAAGCCTGATGATGTGGAGGAAGCCTGATGATATGGGGGAAGCCTGATGGTGTGGAGGAAGCCTGATGATATGAGGGAAGCCTGGTGGTGTGGAGCAAGCCTGATGGTGTGGAGGAAGCCTGATGATATGGAGGAAGCCTGATGATGTGGAGGAAGCCTGGTGGTGTGGAGGAAGCCTGGTGATGTGCAGGAAGCCTGGTGGTGTGGAGGAAGCCTGATGATATGGAGGAAGCCTGATGATGTGGAGGAAGCCTGGTGGTGTGGAGGAAGCCTGGTGATGTGGAGGAAGCCTGGTGGTGTGGAGGAAGCCTGGTGATGTGGAGGAAGCCTGGTGATGTGGAGGAAGCCTGGTGATGTGGAGGAAGCCTGGTGATGTGGAGGAAGCCTGGTGATGTGGAGGAAGCCTGATGATGTGGAGGAAGCCTGATGATGTGGAGGAAGCCTGATGATGTGGAGGAAGCCTGATGATGTGGGGGAAGCCTGATGATGTGGGGGAAGCCTGGTGGTGTGGAGGAAACCTGATGATATGGGGGAAACCTAAAGATGTGGAGGAAGCCTGATGATGTGGAGGAAGCCTGATGATGTGGAGGAAGCCTGATGATGTAGAGTAAGCCTGGTGATGTGGAGGAAGCCTGGTGATATGGAGGAAGCCTGGTGATATGGAGGAAGCCTGGTGATATGGAGGAAGCCTGATGGTGTGGAGGAAGCCTGGTGGTGTGGAGGAAGCCTGATGATGTGGGGGAAGTCTGATGGTGTGGAGGAAGCCTGATGATGTGGAGGAGGCCTGGTGATATGGAGTAAGCCTGGTGATATGGAGGAAGCCTGATGGTGTGGAGGAAGCCTGATGATATGGAGGAAGCCTGATGATGTGGAGGAAGCCTGATGATGTGGAGGAAGCCTGATGGTGTGGAGGAAGCCTGATGGTGTGGAGGAAGCCTGATGATGTGGAGGAAGCCTGATGATGTGGAGGAAGCCTGATGATATGGGGGAAGCCTGATGGTGTGGAGGAAGCCTGATGATATGGAGTAAGTCTGGTGATATGGAGGAAGCCTGATGATGTGGAGGAAGCCTGATGGTGTGGAGGAAGCCTGATGATGTGGAGGAAGCCTGATGATGTGGAGGAAGCCTGATGATATGGGGGAAGCCTGATGGTGTGGAGGAAGCCTGATGATATGAGGGAAGCCTGGTGGTGTGGAGCAAGCCTGATGGTGTGGAGGAAGCCTGATGATATGGAGGAAGCCTGATGATGTGGAGGAAGCCTGGTGGTGTGGAGGAAGCCTGGTGATGTGCAGGAAGCCTGGTGGTGTGGAGGAAGCCTGATGATATGGAGGAAGCCTGATGATGTGGAGGAAGCCTGGTGGTGTGGAGGAAGCCTGGTGATGTGGAGGAAGCCTGGTGGTGTGGAGGAAGCCTGGTGATGTGGAGGAAGCCTGGTGATGTGGAGGAAGCCTGGTGATGTGGAGGAAGCCTGGTGATGTGGAGGAAGCCTGGTGATGTGGAGGAAGCCTGGTGATGTGGAGGAAGCCTGATGATGTGGAGGAAGCCTGATGATGTGGAGGAAGCCTGATGATGTGGAGGAAGCCTGATGATGTGGGGGAAGCCTGATGATGTGGGGGAAGCCTGGTGGTGTGGAGGAAACCTGATGATATGGGGGAAACCTAAAGATGTGGAGGAAGCCTGATGATGTGGAGGAAGCCTGATGATGTGGAGGAAGCCTGATGATGTGGAGGAAGCCTGATGATGTGGAGTAAGCCTGGTGATGTGGAGTAAGCCTGGTGATATGGAGGAAGCCTGGTGATATGGAGGAAGCCTGGTGATATGGAGGAAGCCTGATGGTGTGGAGGAAGCCTGGTGGTGTGGAGGAAGCCTGATGATGTGGGGGAAGTCTGATGGTGTGGAGGAAGCCTGATGATGTGGAGGAGGCCTGGTGATATGGAGTAAGCCTGGTGATATGGAGGAAGCCTGATGGTGTGGAGGAAGTCTGATGATATGGAGGAAGCCTGATGATGTGGAGGAAGCCTGGTGGTGTGGAGGAAGCCTGGTGATGTGGAGGAAGCCTGGTGGTGTGGAGGAAGCCTGGCGATGTGGAGGAAGCCTGGTGATGTGGAGGAAGCCTGATGATGTGGAGGAAGCCTGGTGATGTGGAGGAAGCCTGGCGATGTGGAGGAAGCCTGGTGATGTGGATGAAGCATGATGATGTGGAGGAAGCCTGATGATGTGGAGGAAGCCTGATGATGTGGAGGAAGCCTGATGATGTGGGGGAAGCCTGATGATGTGGGGGAAGCCTGGTGGTGTGGAGGAAACCTGATGATGTGGAGGAAGCCTGATGATGTGGAGGAAGCCTGATGATGTGGAGGAAGCCTGATGATGTGGAGGAAGCCTGATGATGTGGAGGAAGCCTGATGATGTGGAGGAAGCCTGGTGATGTGGAGGAAGCCTGGTGATGTGGAGGAAGCCTGGTGATGTGGGGTAAGCCTGATGATATGGAGGAAGCCTGGTGATATGGATTAAGCCTGATGATATGGATTAAGCCTGATGATATGGGGTTGTCTCACAGCCAAAGGCGTTGGATACTTGACCAGGATCGATGGTGGTCTCAATGCTCAACTACATGTGAGTATCCTACAAGACGAGTTACTTTGTACACTCGAGTATTATGGGTATGAAGAGGATGACATGGTGCTCCAGCAGGACAATGACCCGAAGCATACGGCGAGATTGGGGAAGAAATGGTTCAATGACAATGAAGTAGAGGTGCTGGACTGGCCCCACAGTCCCCATACCTCAACCCAATCCAACACTTGTGGGTAGAGGTGAAGATATAACTGTATACAGACTCAAGAGAGGCGACCACTCTGCACCAACTGTGGGACCGAGTAGAAGAGACCTGGGATCAGATGTCGGTGGAGACGTGCTCGAATCTGATCGAGAGCAAGAAGGATTCAGGCCGTGCTGAAAGCCAAAGGCGGATTTACACAATACTAACAAAATAATAAAAAAACAGTAACAACGCAGAGACAGGAGGAGAATCTGCAGAACTAATCATCTGCTAAATAGCTGCACGTGACATTAATGTATGAGATAGAGAAGATGATTGTCTACAGTCATGGCCAAAAGTATTGAGAATGAGACAAATAGTAATTTTTCCAAAGTTTACTGCTCAATTTTTTGTAATGGCAATTTGCATATACTCCTGAATGTCAAAGAGTGATCAGCTTAACAGCAATTACTGTACTTGCAAAGTCAATATTTGCCCAGAAAATGAACTTTAACCCCCAACACACATTTCAACATCATTGCAGTCCTGCCTTAAAAGGAGCAGCTAACATCGTTTTAGTGATTGATCCATTAACACAGGTGTGGGTGTTGATGAGGACAGGGCTGGCGATCAATCAGTCATGATTAAGTAAGAATGACATCACTGGACACTTTATAAGGAGGCTGGTTCTTGGTATCATTGTTTCTCTTCAGTTAACCATGGTTATCTCTAAAGAAACACGTGCAGCCATCATTGCACTGCACAAAAATGGCCTAACAGGGAAGAGTATCGCAGCTACAAAGATTGCACCTCAGTCAACAATCTATCGCATCATCAAGAACTTCAAGGAGAGAGCTTCCATTGTTGTCAAAAAGGCTCCAGGGCGCCCAAGAAAGACCAGCAAGCGCCAGGACCGTATCTTAAAACTGTTTCATCTGCGGGATGGGACTAGCAGCAGTGCCGAGCTTGCTCAGGAATGGCAGCAGGCTGGTGTGAGTGCTTCTGCACGCACTGTGAGGCGCAGACTCTTTGAGCAAGGGCTGGTTTCAAGGAGGGCAGCAAAGAAGCCACTTCTCTCCAGAAAAAACATCAGGGACCGACTGATATTCTGCAAAAGGTACAGGGAGTGGACTGCTGAGGACTGGGGCAAAGTCATTTTCTCTGATGAATCCCCTTTTCGATTGTTTGGGACATCTGGAAAACAGCTTATTTGGAAAAGAAGAGGTGAGCGCTACCACCAGTCTTGTCTCATGCCAACTGTAAAGCATCCTGAAACCATTCATGTGTGGGGTTGCTTCTCAGCCAAGGGAATCGGCTCACTCACAGTCTTGCCTAAAAACACAGCCATGAATAAAGAATGGTACCAGAATGTCCTCCAATAGCAACTTCTCCCAACCGTCCAAGAGCAGTTTGGCGCCCAACAATGCCTTTTTCAGCATGATGGAGCACCTTGCCATAAAGCAAAGGTGATAACTAAATGGCTCATGGAGCAAAACATAGAGGTTTTGGGTCCATGGCCTGGAAACTCCCCAGATCTTAATCCCATTGAGAACTTGTGGTCAATCATCAAGAGACGGGTGGACAAACAAAAACTAACAAATTCTGGCAAAATGCAAGCATTGATTATGCAAGAATGGACTGCTATCAGTCAGGATTTGGTCCAAAAGTTGATTGAGAGCATGCCAGGGAGAATTACAGAGGTCTTGAAGAAGAAGGGGCAACACTGCAAATATTGACTCATTCTAACTGTCAATATAACCTATTGGTCCTCATAATATGATTGCAATTATATTTCTGTATGTGATATAAACATCAGACAAACACTAATACAAACCAGAGGCCAGCAGATCATGGGAAAAGATCATTGTGGTGTCATTCTCAAAACTTTTGGCCATGACTGTATACAATGATGGGAGACTCACGCTCAGCAGCAGAGGATGGTGGGATCTGGAGCCTGAGGGTCAGAAGGTCTGAACATTGCTCCCTTTGTCCTTCTAGGTGTGATGCGGCTCTTCCATCTTGTGAATCATCAGTGGGATGAGGCGGCTTCCACCATGTTCTCCTCAGCGGCCCCAAAGACACTGAGACTCTGTGGAGGAATCTGGGGTCGCCGCGCTCAGACTGCAGCGCAGTGGATCCCACCGTGTGCGCAGTGTGGGCCGGGACGCTGGCAGCTCCTGATGTTTGGCTGCCATGTGCCACTGATTGGGTCAGAGACGGGCGTGGAGCCGCCGGGACGTCTGATAGGAGGAGGCCGGACAGTCCCGACACAGCGGAGGAGAGAGAAGACGTCCAGAAGTCACACAGCACGACACGAAACCTCAGCAACACGCAAACACAAGAGGGCGACACTGCACACAACACTGCACAAGAGGGCAACACTGCACACAACACTGCACAAGAGGGCAACACTGCACACAACACAACACAAGAGGGCGACACTGCACACAACACAACACAATACAGAACACAACACAAGAGGGCGACACTGCACACAACACAACACAATACAGAACACAACACAAGAGGGCGACACTGCACACAACACTGCACACAACACTGCACACAACACAACACAATACAGAACACAACACAGAACACAACACTGCACAGAACACAACACAAGAGGGCGACACTGCACACAACACAACACAATACAGAACACAACACAAGAGGGCGACACTGCACACAACACTGCACACAACACTGCACAAGAGGGCGACACTGCACAAGAGGGCGACACTGCACAGAACACAACACAAGAGCGCGACACTGCACACAACACTGCACACAACACTGCACACAACACAACACAATACAGAACACAACACAGAACACAACACTGCACAGAACACAACACAAGAGGGCGACACTGCACACAACACTGCACAATACAGAACACAACACAGAACACAACACAATACAGAACACAACACTGCACACAACACTGCACAAGAGGGCGACACTGCACACAACACAACACAAGAGGGCGACACTGCACAGAACACTGCACACAACACAAGAGGGCGACACTGCACACAACACAACACTGCACACAACACTGCACAAGAGGGCAACACTGCACACAACACAAGAGGGCGACACTGCACACAACACTGCACAATACAGAACACAACACAGAACACAACACAATACAGAACACAACACTGCACACAACACTGCACAAGAGGGCGACACTGCACACAACACAACACAAGAGGGCGACACTGCACAGAACACTGCACACAACACAACACAAGAGGGCGACACTGCACACAACACAACACTGCACACAACACTGCACAAGAGGGCAACACTGCACACAACACAACACAAGAGGGCGACACTGCACACAACACAACACTGCACACAACACTGCACAAGAGGGCAACACTGCACACAACACAACACAAGAGGGCGACACTGCACAGAACACTGCACACAACACAACACAAGAGGGCGACACTGCACACAACACAACACTGCACACAACACTGCACAAGAGGGTGACACTGCACACAACACAACACAAGAGGGCGACACTGCACACAACACAACACAAGAGGGCGACACTGCACAGAACACTGCACACAACACAACACAATACAGAACACAACACAGAACACAACACTGCACAGAACACAACACAAGAGGGCGACACTGCACACAACACTGCACAAGAGGGCAACACTGCACACAACACTGCACAAGAGGGCAACACTGCACACAACACTGCACACAACACACAACACAACACAAGAGGGCAACACTGCACACAACACTGCACAAGAGGGCGACACTGCACACAACACAACACAAGAGGGCGACACTGCACACAACACAACACAAGAGGGCAACACTGCACACAACACAACACAAGAGGGTGACACTGCACACAACACAACACAATACAGAACACAACACACAACACAACACTGCACACAACACTGCACAAGAGGGCAACACTGCACAAGAGGGCAACACTGCACACAACACTGCACAAGAGGGCGACACTGCACACAACACTGCACAAGAGGGCAACACTGCACACAACACTGCACACAACACAACAAACAACACTGCACACAACACAACACTGCACACAACACTGCACAAGAGGGCAACACTGCACAAGAGGGCAACACTGCACACAACACTGCACAAGAGGGCAACACTGCACACAACACTGCACAAGAGGGCGACACTGCACACAACACAACACAAGAGGGCGACACTGCACACAACACTGCACAAGAGGGCGACACTGCACACAACACTGCACAAGAGGGCGACACTGCACACAACACAACACAAGAGGGCGACACTGCACACAACACAACACAAGAGGGCGACACTGCACACAACACTGCACAAGAGGGCGACACTGCACAGAACACTGCACACAACACAACACAAGAGGGCAACACTGCACACAACACTGCACAATACAGAACACAACACTGCACAGAACACAACACAAGAGGGCGACACTGCACAGAACACAACACTGCACACAACACTGCACAAGAGGGCGACACTGCACAGAACACAACACAAGAGGGCGACACTGCACACAACACTGCACAAGAGGGCGACACTGCACACAACACTGCACAAGAGGGCGACACTGCACAGAACACTGCACAAGAGGACGACACTGCACAGAACACTGCACACAACACAACACAAGAGGGCAACACTGCACACAACACTGCACAACACAGAACACAACACTGCACAGAACACAACACAAGAGGGCGACACTGCACAGAACACAACACTGCACACAACACTGCACAAGAGGGCGACACTGCACAGAACACAACACAAGAGGGCGACACTGCACACAACACTGCACAAGAGGGCGACACTGCACACAACACTGCACAAGAGGGCGACACTGCACAGAACACTGCACAAGAGGGCGACACTGCACAGAACACTGCACACAACACAACACAAGAGGGCGACACTGCACACAACACAACACAATACAGAACACAACACAGAACACAACACAGAACACTGCACAGAACACAACACAAGAGGGCGACACTGCACACAACACAACATTGCACACAACACTGCACAAGAGGGCGACACTGCACACAACACAACACAAGAGGGCGACACTGCACAGAACACAACACAATACAGAACACAACACAGAACACAACACTGCACAGAACACAACACAAGAGGGCGACACTGCACACAACACAACACTGCACACAACACTGCACAAGAGGGCAACACTGCACACAACACTGCACAAGAGGGCGACACTGCACACAACACAACACTGCATACAACACAACACAAGAGGGCAAAACTGCACAGAACACAACACAAGAGGGCAACACTGCACAGAACACTCCACAAGAGGGCGACACTGCACACAACACTGCACAAGAGGGCAACACTGCACACAACACAAAACACAACACAAGAGGGCGACACTGCACACAACACAACACTGCACACAACACTGCACAAGAGGGCAACACTGCACACAACACTGCACAAGAGGGCGACACTGCACACAACACAACACAAAACACAACACAAGAGGGCGACACTGCACACAACACAACACAACACTGCACACAACACTGCACAAGAGGGCAACACTGCACACAACACTGCACAAGAGGGCGACACTGCACACAACACAACACAAAACACAACACAAGAGGGCGACACTGCACACAACACAACACAAGAGGGCAACACTGCACAGAACACAACACAAGAGCGCGACACTGCACACAACACTGCACACAACACAACACAATACAGAACACAACACAGAACACAACACTGCACAGAACACAACACAAGAGGGCGACACTGCACACAACACAACACAAGAGGGCAACACTGCACAGAACACAACACAAGAGCGCGACACTGCACACAACACTGCACAAGAGGGCGACACTGCACACAACACAAAACACAACACAAGAGGGCGACACTGCACACAACACAACACAAGAGGGCAACACTGCACAGAACACAACACAAGAGCGCGACACTGCACAGAACACAACACAAGAGCGCGACACTGCACACAACACAACACAAGAGCGCGACACTGCACACAACAGAACACTGCACAAGAGGGCGACACTGCACACAACACAACACAAGAGGGCAACACTGCACAGAACACAACACAAGAGCGCGACACTGCACACAACAGAACACTGCACAAGAGGGCGACACTGCACACAACACAACACAAGAGGGCGGCACTGCACAGAACACAACACAATACAGAACACAACACAGAACACAACACAACACAGAACACAACACAAGAGGGCGACACTGCACACAACACAACACTGCACACAACACTGCACAAGAGGGTGACACTGCACACAACACAATACAGAACACTGCACAGAACACAACACAATACAGAACACAACACCGAACACAACACTGCACAGAACACAACACAGAACACAAAACAAGAGGGCGACACTGCACACAACACAACACTGCACAGAACACAACACAGAACACAAAACAAGAGGGCGACACTGCACACAACACAACACTGCACACAACACAACACTGCACACAACACTGCACAAGAGGGTGACACTGCACACAACACAATACAGAACACTGCACAGAACACAACACAATACAGAACACAACACCGAACACAACACTGCACACAACACAACACTGCACACAACACAACACTGCACAGAACACTGCACAAGAGGGCGAAACTGCACAGAACACAACACAAGAGCGCGACACTGCACAGAACACAACACAAGAGCTCGACACTGCACAGAACACAACACAAGAGCGCGACACTGCACAGAACACAACACAAGAGCGCGACACTGCACAGAACACAACACAAGAGCGCGACACTGCACAGAACACTGCACAATACAGAACACAACACTGCACAAGAGGGCGACACTGCACACAACACAACACTGCACACAACACTGCACAAGAGGGCGACACTGCACACAACACAACACTGCACAGAACACAACACAAGAGGGCGACACTGCACAGAACACAACACAATACAGAACACAACACAGAACACAACACTGCACAGAACACTGCACAGAACACAACACAAGAGGGCGACACTGCACACAACACAACACTGCACACAACACAACACAAGAGGGCGACACTGCACACAACACTGCACAAGAGGGCGACACTGCACACAACACAACACAAGAGCGCGACACTGCACACAACACAAGAGGGCGACACTGCACAGAACACAACACAAGAGGGCGACACTGCATATTACAAGAGGGCGACACTGCACAGAACACAACACAAGAGGGCGACACTGCACAGAACACAACACAATACAGAACACAACACAGAACACAACACAGAACACTGCACAGAACACAACACTGCACAGAACACTGCACAGAACACAACACTGCACAGAACACTGCACAGAACACAACACTGCACAGAACACAACACTGCACAGAACACTGCACAGAACACAACACAACACAGAACACTGCACAGAACACAACACTGCACAGAACACTGCACAGAACACAACACTGCACAGAACACTGCACAGAACACAACACTGCACAGAACACAACACTGCACACAACACTGCACAGAACACAACACATAACACTGCACAGAACACTGCACAGAACACTGCACAGAACACAACACTGCACACAACACTGCACAGAACACAACACAAGAGTGCGACACTGCACACAACACAACACTGCACAGAACACAACACTGCACAGAACACAACACTGCACAGAACACTGCACACAACACTGCACAGAACACAACACAGAACACAACACTGCACAGAACACAACACTGCACAGAACACTGCACACAACACTGCACAGAACACAACACATAACACTGCACAGAACACTGCACAGAACACTGCACAGAACACAACACTGCACAGAACACAACACTGCACAGAACACAACACTGCACACAACACTGCACACAACACTGCACAATTCTGCACATTACACACCGGACCCCGGACTCACCTCTTCATATGCGGTGTCTGCTGTCCTCTCCTTTGGACCCGGACCGCTCCACCGTCGTGTGTTCGGTTCTCCGATCTTCAGCACGGACCCCCAATCCTTCAGTGAATTAATATCCTGAAGAGAAGACGGAGAGATTTCACTTTGAGACACAGGATGAAAAATGATCTTTCCAGGTGATCAGTGAGAGATCAAAGAGATCCCAAACACTCATCAATACAATGTCCATAATGACCTGAAGACCACCTGCAGACCCTTCCCGCATTACCTCTGGGCCCTTCCCGCATTACCTCTGGACCCTTCCCGCATTACCTCTGGACCCTTCCCGCATTACCTCTGGGCCCTTCCCGCATTACCTCTGGGCCCTTCCCGCATTACCTCTGGGCCTTTCCCTCATTACCTCTGGGCCCTTCCCGCATTACCTCTGGACCCTTCCCGCATTACCTCTGGGCTCTTCCCGCATTACCTCTGGGCCCTTCCCTCATTACCTCTGGACCCTTCCCGCATTACCTCTGGGCTCTTCCCGCATTACCTCTGGGCCCTTCCCTCATTACCTCTGGGCCCTTCCCGCATTACCTCTGGGCCCTTCCCGCATTACCTCTGGGCCTTTCCCTCATTACCTCTGGGCCCTTCCCTCATTACCTCTGGACCCTTCCCGCATTACCTCTGGGCCCTTCCCGCATTACCTCTGGGCCCTTCCCGCATTACCTCTGGGCCCTTCCCACATTACCTCTGGGCCTTTCCCTCATTACCTCTGGGCCCTTCCCTCATTACCTCTGGGCCCTTCCCTCATTACCTCTGGACCCTTCCCTCATTACCTCTGGGCCCTTCCCGCATTACCTCTGGGCCCTTCCCTCATTACCTCTGGGCCCTTCCCTCATTACCTCTGGGCCCTTCCCTCATTACCTCTGGGCCCTTCCCGCATTACCTCTGGGCTCTTCCCGCATTACCTCTGGGCCCTTCCCGCATTACCTCTGGGCCCTTCCCGCATTACCTCTGGACCCTTCCCTCATTACCTCGGGGCCCTTACCTCATTACCTCTGGGCTCTTCCCGCATTACCCCTGGGCCCTTCCCTCATTACCTCTGGGCTCTTCCCGCATTACCTCTGGACCCTTCCCTCATTACCTCTGGACCCTTCCCGCATTACCTCTGGGCCCTTCCCTCATTACCTCTGGGCCCTTCCCTCATTACCTCTGGGCCCTTCCCGCATTACCTCTGGGCTCTTCCCGCATTACCTCTGGGCCCTTCCCGCATTACCTCTGGGCTCTTCCCTCATTACCTCTGGGCCCTTCCCTCATTACCTCTGGGCCCTTCCCGCATTACCTCTGGGCTCTTCCCGCATTACCTCTGGGCCCTTCCCGCATTACCTCTGGACCCTTCCCGCATTACCTCTAGGCCCTTCCCGCATTACCTCTGCGCCCTTCCCGCATTACCTCTGCGCCCTTCCCGCATTACCTCTGGGTCCTTCCCTCATTACCTCTGCGCCCTTCCCGCATTACCTCTGGGCCCTTCCCTCATTACCTCTGGGCTCTTCCCTCATTACCTCTGGGCTCTTCCCTCATTACCTCTGGGCCCTTCCCTCATTACCTCTGCGCCCTTCCCGCATTACCTCTGGGCCCTTTCCGCATTACCTCTGCGCCCTTCCCGCATTACCTCTGGACCCTTCCCTCATTACCTCTGGACCCTTTCCGCATTACCTCTGGACCCTTTCCGCATTACCTCTGGACTCTTCCCGCATTACCTCTGGACCCTTCCTGCATTACCTCTGGGCTCTTCCCGCATTACCTCTGGACCCTTCCTGCATTACCTCTGGGCCCTTCCCGCATTACCTCTGGACCCTTCCCTCATTACCTCTGGGCCCTTCCCGCATTACCTCTGGGCTCTTCCCGCATTACCTCTGGGCCCTTCCCGCATTACCTCTGGACCCTTCCCGCATTACCTCTGCGCCCTTCCCGCATTACCTCTGGGCCCTTCCCGCATTACCGCTGGACCCTTCCCGCATTACCTCTGGACCCTTCCCTCATTACCTCTGGACCCTTTCCGCATTACCTCTGGACCCTTCCCGCATTACCTCTGGACCCTTCCTGCATTACCTCTGGGCTCTTCCCGCATTACCTCTGGACCCTTCCTGCATTACCTCTGGGCCCTTCCCGCATTACCTCTGGACCCTTCCCTCATTACCTCTGGGCCCTTCCCGCATTACCTCTGGGCTCTTCCCGCATTACCTCTGGGCCCTTCCCGCATTACCTCTGGACCCTTCCCGCATTACCTCTGCGCCCTTCCCGCATTACCTCTGGGCCCTTCCCGCATTACCGCTGGACCCTTCCCGCATTACCTCTGGGCTCTTCCCGCATTACCTCTGGGCTCTTCCCGCATTACCTCTGGGCCCTTCCCGCATTACCGCTGGACCCTTCCCGCATTACCTCTGGGCTCTTCCCGCATTACCGCTGGACCCTTCCCGCATTACCTCTGGGCTCTTCCCGCATTACCGCTGGACCCTTCCCGCATTACCTCTGGGCTCTGCCCGCATTACCGCTGGACCCTTCCCGCATTACCTCTGGGCTCTTCCCGCATTACCTCTGGGCCCTTCCCGCATTACCTCTGGACCCTTCCCGCATTACCTCTGGGCTCTTCCCGCATTACCGCTGGACCCTTCCCGCATTACCTCTGGGCTCTTCCCGCATTACCTCTGGGCCCTTCCCGCATTACCTCTGGACCCTTCCCGCATTACCTCTGGGCTCTTCCCGCATTACCGTTGGACCCTTCCCGCATTACCTCTGGGCTCTTCCCGCATTACCGCTGGACCCTTCCCGCATTACCTCTGGGCTCTTCCCACATTACCTCTGGGCTCTTCCCGCATTACCTCTGGACCCTTCCCGCATTACCTCTGGACCCTTCCCGCATTACCGCTGGACCCTTCCCGCATTACCTCTGGACCCTTCCCGCACTACCTCTGCGCCCTTCTCGCATTACCTCTGGGCTCTTCCCGCATTACCTCTGGGCTCTTCTCGCATTACCTCTGGGCTCTTCCCGCATTACCTCTGGACCCTTCCCGCATTACCTCTGGACCCTTCCCGCACTACCTCTGTGCCCTTCTCGCATTACCTCTGGGCTCTTCCCGCATTACCTCTGGACCCTTCCCGCATTACCTCTGGGCTCTTCCCGCATTACCTCAGGACCCTTCCCGCATTACCTCTGGACCCTTCCCGCATTACCTCTGGGCTCTTCCCGCATTACCTCTGGACCCTTCCCGCATTACCTCTGGACCCTTCCCGCATTACCTCTGGACCCTTCCCGCATTACCTCTGGGCTCTTCCCGCATTACCTCTGGACCCTTCCCGCATTACCTCTGGGCTCTTCCCGCATTACCTCTGGGCCCTTCCCGCATTACCTCTGGGCTCTTCCCGCATTACCTCTGGGCCCTTCCCGCATTACCTCTGGACCCTTCCCGCATTACCTCTGCGCCCTTCCCGCATTACCTCTGGGCCCTTCCCGCATTACCGCTGGACCCTTCCCGCATTACCTCTGGGCTCTTCCCGCATTACCTCTGGGCTCTTCCCGCATTACCTCTGGGCCCTTCCCGCATTACCGCTGGACCCTTCCCGCATTACCTCTGGGCTCTTCCCGCATTACCGCTGGACCCTTCCCGCATTACCTCTGGGCTCTTCCCGCATTACCGCTGGACCCTTCCCGCATTACCTCTGGGCTCTGCCCGCATTACCGCTGGACCCTTCCCGCATTACCTCTGGGCTCTTCCCGCATTACCTCTGGGCCCTTCCCGCATTACCTCTGGACCCTTCCCGCATTACCTCTGGGCTCTTCCCGCATTACCGCTGGACCCTTCCCGCATTACCTCTGGGCTCTTCCCGCATTACCTCTGGGCCCTTCCCGCATTACCTCTGGACCCTTCCCGCATTACCTCTGGGCTCTTCCCGCATTACCGTTGGACCCTTCCCGCATTACCTCTGGGCTCTTCCCGCATTACCGCTGGACCCTTCCCGCATTACCTCTGGGCTCTTCCCACATTACCTCTGGGCTCTTCCCACATTACCTCTGGACCCTTCCCGCATTACCTCTGGACCCTTCCCGCATTACCGCTGGACCCTTCCCGCATTACCTCTGGACCCTTCCCGCACTACCTCTGCGCCCTTCTCGCATTACCTCTGGGCTCTTCCCGCATTACCTCTGGGCTCTTCTCGCATTACCTCTGGGCTCTTCCCGCATTACCTCTGGACCCTTCCCGCATTACCTCTGGACCCTTCCCGCACTACCTCTGTGCCCTTCTCGCATTACCTCTGGGCTCTTCCCGCATTACCTCTGGACCCTTCCCGCATTACCTCTGGGCTCTTCCCGCATTACCTCAGGACCCTTCCCGCATTACCTCTGGACCCTTCCCGCATTACCTCTGGGCTCTTCCCGCATTACCTCTGGACCCTTCCCGCATTACCTCTGGACCCTTCCCGCATTACCTCTGGACCCTTCCCGCATTACCTCTGGGCTCTTCCCGCATTACCTCTGGACCCTTCCCGCATTACCTCTGGGCTCTTCCCGCATTACCTCTGGATCCTTCCCGCATTACCTCTGGACCCTTCCCGCATTACCTCTGGGCTCTTCCCGCATTACCGCTGGACCCTTCCCGCATTACCTCTGGACCCTTCCCGCACTACCTCTGCGCCCTTCTCGCATTACCTCTGGGCTCTTCCCGCATTACCTCTGGGCTCTTCCCGCATTACCTCTGGGCTCTTCTCGCATTACCTCTGGACCCTTCCCGCATTACCTCTGGGCTCTTCCCGCATTACCTCTGGGCTCTTCCCGCATTACCTCTGGGCTCTTCCCGCATTACCTCTGGACCCTTCCCGCATTACCTCTGGGCTCTTCCCGCATTACCTCAGGACCCTTCCCGCATTACCTCAGGACCCTTCCCGCATTACCTCAGGACCCTTCCCGCATTACCTCTGGACCCTTCCCGCATTACCTCTGGACCCTTCCCGCATTACCTCTGGACCCTTCCCGCATTACCTCTGGGCTCTTCCCGCATTACCTCTGCGCCCTTCTCGCATTACCTCTGGGCTCTTCCCGCATTACCTCTGGGCTCTTCCCGCATTACCTCTGGGCTCTTCTCGCATTACCTCTGGACCCTTCCCGCATTACCTCTGGACCCTTCCCGCATTACCTCTGGACCCTTCCCGCATTACCTCTGGACCCTTCCCGCATTACCTCTGGGCTCTTCCCGCATTACCTCAGGACCCTTCCCGCATTACCTCTGGACCCTTCCCGCATTACCTCTGGGCTCTTCCCGCATTACCTCTGGACCCTTCCCGCATTACCTCTGGACCCTTCCCGCATTACCTCTGGACCCTTCCCGCATTACCTCTGGGCTCTTCCCGCATTACCTCTGGACCCTTCCCGCATTACCTCTGCGCCCTTCTCGCATGTACAATAGACTCTGGAGGCGGAGTCTCAGGGAAATCTATGTCCGGCCCATAGATCTTAACAGCTCATTTACATCTAAGAAAAATTTGCACTTCTCTGGAATAAGACATCGGATCGCAGATATCAAGGTGTTTTATTCATCTTCCTATGACCCACATTCCCGCATAGACGGTTCAGGGGGACGATCACTGACAGATTCCCTTTTATTCTGACAACGTTTACAGCTGGAAAAATCCCCCAAGAACTGAGAGGTTTAGAAGTGAATACACTGATCTGACTGTCAGGGGAAGAACACTGCGAAGCACAGGTGCAGCACAGGAGAAGACCTGCAGATGGGAGGTTTTTAATAAGAGCCAGTCTCCACCCCACAGAGACCTCACGGCCCTGGTGACAGGAGGGTATCTATTTACACAAATCTTTGGCATTTCTTATATACTTTGAGCCATTTTGCCATTATGTGACTATATTAATGTACACGTTGATTTCCTGGGACGTGGAGCCTGTGATGGTGTCGGTGGTGGTCCGGGGACTGGACCAGGAGCTCCAGGTATGTATTAATATGTGTCGACATTGCACTCCCCTAGGGATCTGCAGGTCGGGGACGTTGTCACTAGTCAGGTGCACTGATTTATAATCAGGACCCCCTATTCTAGAGCCACCTACCTGCTCCCGGACCCCTCACCTGGTAGCTGTCCAGCTCTGCTGTGCGGTGAGGTCAGACTGTCCTATCTGGTGTAGAGGGGGCTGTAAGTGACGGGGGGGCAGAGTATGTACGTGTGCCCCGGCCTCAAATTACAGCACGCGGGAAACATTATACCCCATATTCCCCGGCGACAGCTGCTGTGTGTAGTGAGCCCCCTCTATAGGAGAGCGCAAGTGACATAAACAGGGGGATAACATACGAAAAATGGGAGCGTGGACATCATAACTCACAGCTGTAAAATACGAGAGAACACTTACAAAGGACATCAGTCTAACGAGACCTCTGTAAGAGAGCGCCGGACTCTACTAAGGAATGGAGAGAGCCAGACGCAGAACAGTTAGACAAGTGTGAGAGTCACAAGAGAAAGAGACGGGGTCAGGGTCACAAGTCCAGGAGGAAGAGCCAGGGTCAGGGTCACAAGTCCAGGAGGAAGAGCCAGGGTCAGGGTCACAAGTCCAGGAGGAAAAGCCAGGGTCAGGGTCACAAGTCCAGGAGGAAGAGCCAGGGTCAGGGTCACAAGTCCAGGAGGAAGAACCAGGGTCAGGGTCACAAGTCCAGGAGGAAGAACCAGGGTCAGTGTCACAAGTCCAGGAGGAAAGCCAGGGTCAGTATCACAAGTGCAGGAGAAGAGACAGGGTCAGAGTCACAAGTCCTGGAGAAAGAGCCAGGGTCAGGGTCACAAGTCCAGGAGGAAAAGCCAGGGTTAGGGTCACAAGTCCAGGAGGAAGAGCCAGGGTCACAAGTCCAGGAGGAAGAGCCAGGGTCAGGGTCACAAGTCCAGGAGAAAGAGCCAGGATCAGGGTCACAAGTCCAGGAGGAAACTCAGAGTCAGGGTCACAAGTCCAGGAGGAAGAGCCAGGGTCAGGGTCACAAGCCCAGGAGGAAGAGCCAGGGTCAGTATCACAAGTCCAGGAGGAAACTCAGGGTCAGGGTCACAAGTCCAGGAGGAAGAGCCATGGTCAGAGTCACAAGTCCTGGAGAAAGAGCCAGGGTCAGGGTCACAAGTCCAGGAGGAAGAGCCAGGGTCAGGGTCACAAGTCCAGGAGGAAGAGCCAGAGTCAGGGTCACAAGTCCAGGAGAAAGAGCCAGGGTCAGGGTCACAAGTCTGGAGGAAGAGCCAGGGTCAGGGTCACAAGTCCAGGAGAAAGAGCCAGGATCAGGGTCACAAGTCCAGGAGGAAACTCAGAGTCAGGGTCACAAGTCCAGGAGGAAGAGCCACGGTCAGAGTCACAAGTCCTGGAGAAAGAGCCAGGGTCAGGGTCACAAGTCCAGGAGGAAAAGCCAGGGTCAGGGTCACAAGTCCAGGAGAAAGAGCCAGGGTCAGTATCACAAGTCCAGGAGGAAGAGCCAGGGTTAGAGTCACAAGTCCAGGAGAAAAAGCCAGGGTTAGAGTCACAAGTCAAGGAGAAAGAGCCAGGGTTAGAGTCACAAGTCCAGGAGAAAAAGCCAGGGTTAGAGTCACAAGTCCAGGAGGAAGAACCAGGGTCAGTGTCACAAGTCCAGGAGGAAAGCCAGGGTCAGTATCACAAGTGCAGGAGAAGAGACAGGGTCAGGGTCACAAGTCCAGGAGAAAGAGCCAGGGTCACGGTCACAAGTCCAGGATGAAGAGCCAGGGTCAGAGTCACAAGTCCTGGAGAAAGAGCCAGGGTCAGGGTCACAAGTCCAGGAGGAAAAGCCAGGGTCAGGGTCACAAGTCCAGGAGGAAGAGCCAGGGTCAGGGTCACAAGTCCAGGAGGAAGAGCCACGGTCAGAGTCACAAGTCCTGGAGAAAGAGCCAGTGTCAGGGTCACAAGTCCAGGAGGAAGAGCCAGGGTCAGGGTCACAAGTCCAGGAGGAAGAGCCAGGGTCAGTATCACAAGTCCAGGAGGAAGAGCCAGGGTCAAGGTCACAAGTCCAGGAGAAACAGCCAAGGTCAGGGTCACAAGTCCAGGAGGAAGAGCCAAGGTCAGGGTCACAGGTCCAGGAGAAAGAGCCAGGGTCAGTATCACAAGTCCAGGAGGAAGAGCCAGGGTCAGGGTCACAAGTCCAGGAGAAAGAGCCAGGGTCAGGGTCACAAGTCCAGAAGGAAGAGCCAGGGTCAGGGTCACAAGTCCAGAAGGAAGAGCCACTGTCAGGGTCACAAGTCCAGGAGGAAAGCCAGGGTCAGGGTCACAAGTCCAGGGAGAAAGCCAGGGTCAGTGTCCCAAGTCCAGGAGGAAGAGCCAGGATCAGGGTCACAAGTCCAGGAGGAAGAGCCAGGGTCAGTATTACAAGTCCAGGAGGAAAGCCAGGGTCAGGGTCACAAGTCCAGGAGAAACAGCCAAGGTCAGGGTCACAAGTCCAGGAGGAAGAGCCAGGGTCAGGGTCATAAGTCCAGGAGGAAGAGCCAGGGTCAGGGTTACAAGTCCAGGAGGAAGAGCCAGGGTCAGGGTCACAAGTCCAGGAAGAAGAGCCAGGGTCAGGGTCATAAGTCCAGGAGGAAGAGCCAGGGTCAGGGTTACAAGTCCAGGAGGAAAAGACAAGGTCAGAGTCACAAGTCCAGGAGGAAGAGCCAGGGTAAGTATCACAAGTCCAGGAGGAAGAGCCAGGGTCAGGGTCATAAGTCCAGGAGGAAGAGCCAGGGTCAAGGTCACAAGTCCAGGAGAAACAGCCAAGGTCAGGGTCACAAGTCCAGGAGGAAAAGACAAGGTCAGAGTCACAAGTCCAGGAGGAAGAGCCAGGGTCAGGGTTACAAGTCCAGGAGAAAGAGCCAGGGTCAGGGTTACAAGTCCAGGAGGAAGAGCCAGGGTCAGGGTCACAAGTCCAGGAGAAAGAGCCAGGGTCAGGGTTACAAGTCCAGGAGGAAGAGCCAGGGTCAGGGTCACAAGTCCAGGAGGAAGAGCCAGGGTTAAGGTCACAAGTCCAGGAGCAAAAGCAAAGGGTCAGTGTGAAGACCCAGGATCTTCCGTGGGTGTAACACTACTCAGACAACACAGGGTGAGGGTAAAACAGTGCGGCAATACTTTATTGAACCACCAAATGGACAATAAAACACATAAAACAGTCCCAGCAAATACCCAAGATGTTACAACATTACACAGTCTCACCCTTTCCCTGGCCAGATGGGAATAGAGCAACTGCAACTTTGGGACTTCTAGGGCCAACTACCTCAACCAGTGGCCCCCCGCTTGTGGCGGGCCCCCACAGAGAGGAGGTAGCAGCAAACTTAGGAAGCTAGCAGTCCATTGAGGTACAAGGCCAGTAGACTTGAGGGTCCCACCCTGGCCGTTTCTATGGAGCCAGATGATCGGCTGGTCCCAATCTGGCTTCTCTGAAGGTTTACATGGGTTCCAGGCAACCAGAGGGTCCCACTTGGCTACCCCAAACAACATATCCATGGGGCCAGGTGACTTCATTGTCCCAACCTGGTCTCCCAAAACGTATCCATGGGTTATCTGATGGTCAATGGAGCAGATCCATATCCTTCCAGTCAGGGCCATATATCCTTAGGCTGGAAACATGTAGAATTCAAATCTGTGTCCTGAAGAGTCGGACTGATCTTTGATTCTCTCTTACAATTCTGACTGCTGCAGAGGCATATGTCTATTAAATAGTTACAGTTGTCCTTTCAAATACACATCCAAAGGGCAATGATTAGGTAGGATATTGTTCAACAAGCCAAGGTCTCATTGTTTGTGCATTTAATCAATTAACATAGTTGGGATAGCAGGGGGCTCTGGTAAATCAACATCTAGCTGGCTTTACTGCAATAGGTAATTAGCATATTAACAAACATTATTGAATTCTGGACAAAGAGAAGTCAACATTAAGGTTTATACACATAATAGTATGTCCTTTTTGAGCAGCCACAGAAATACACATACATTCACGAGTCAACACAAACACAATAGTGTATTTCTCTTGGCTTAACAAATCTAGACATCTGGCTGATTAAGATAAGAAGCTGTTTCGTCACAGTCAGGGTCACAAGTCCAGAAGGAAGAGCCACTGTCAGGGTCACAAGTCCAGGAGGAAAGCCAGGGTCAGGGTCACAAGTACAGGAGGAAGAGCCAAGGTCAAAATCAGAAGACCATAAAGAAGAGCCCAGGGTGAGGGTCACAAGGCCAGGAGAAATAATCCAGGGTCGGGGTCATAAGTCCAAGAGGAAGAGCCAAGGTCAGGGTCACAAGTTCAGGTTGAAGAGTCCAGGTTCAAGGTCCAAAACTCAGGGTCAGGGTCACATATTTAGGAAGAAGAGCCAGTGCCAAGGTCACAAGTCAAGGAGGAAGAACCAAATCCAGGAGAAAGAGCCAAGGTCACAATTCCAGGAGGAAAAGCCAGAGCCAAGGTTACAAACTCAAGAAAAAAAGAGATCAGGGTCAAGTTCACAAGTCCAGGAGAAAGAGCCTAGGGTCCAAGATGAAGAACTCAGGGTTAGAGTCACCTGCCCAAGACTAAAATCCTAGGGTCAGGTTCATAAGTCTAGGAGAAAGAGCCCATGTCGGGGTCACAAGCCCAGGATGAAGAGCCCAGGGTCAAAATCATAAGCCTGGTATGTAGATCCCAGGGTCAAAGTAACAATTCCAGGATGAAGAGCACAGGGTCAGGGTTACAAGTCCAAGAGGAAGTGTCTATAGTCAGGGTCACAAATCCAGTATGAAGAGCCCAGGGCAAGGGTCACAACTCCAGGAGAAAGAGTCGTGGTTAAGGGTCAAATGCTCAGGATGAAGAAAAGAGGGTCAGGATCACAAGTCTAGTATGAATAGCCCAGGGTCAGGGTCACATATCCAGTATTAAGAGCCAAGGGTCAGGGTCACAAGTCCATGTAGAAAAGTCAGGGTCACAAGCCCAAGATGAAGAGCATAGAGTCAGAAGTCCATGATGAAGAGCCCAGGCTCAGGGTCACAATTCCAGGACAAAGAGTCTAAGGTAAGGTTACAAATATAGTATGAATAGCCCAGAGTCAGGGTCACAAGTCAACGATGAAGAGCTCGGGCCACAGTCACAAACCTAAGACAGAGGGCCCAAGGTCTGGTTCAGAAGTCCAGGAAAAAGAGCCCAGGGTCAGTCTCACAAACCCAAAATTAAGAGCCCAGGGTCAGTCTCACAAACCCAAAATTAAGAGCCCAGGGTCAGTCTCACAAACACAAAATTAAGAGCCCAGGGTCAGTCTCACAAACCCAAAATTAAGAGCCCAGGGTCAGTCTCACAAACCCAAAATTAAGAGCCCAGGGTCAGTCTCACAAACCCAAAATTAAGAGCCCAGGGTCAGTCTCACAAACCCAAAATTAAGAGCCCAGGGTCAGTCTCACAAACCCAAAATTAAGAGCCATGGGTCAGTCTCACAAACCCAAAATTAAGAGCCCAGGGTCAGTCTCACAAACCCAAAATTAAGAGCCCAGGGTCAGTCTCACAAACCCAAAATTAAGAGCCATGGGTCAGTCTCACAAACCCAAAATTAAGAGCCCAGGGTCAGTCTCACAAACCCAAAATTAAGAGCCATGGGTCAGTCTCACAAACCCAAAATTAAGAGCCCAGGGTCAGTCTCACAAACCCAAAATTAAGAGCCCAGGGTCAGTCTCACAAACCCAAAATTAAGAGCCCAGGGTCAGTCTCACAAACCCAAAATTAAGAGCCATGGGTCAGTCTCACAAACCCAAAATTAAGAGCCATGGGTCAGGTTTACAATTCCAGGAAAAAAAGACAATGTTAGGATCATAAGCCCACGATGCCAAGCCCAGGGTCAGAATCATAAGCCCATGATGCCAAGCCCAGGGTCAGAATCATAAGCCCATGATGCCAAGCCCAGGGTCAGAATCATAAGCCCATGATGCCAAGCCCAGGGTCAGGGTCACGAGTTGGTCCAATTTCCTTGACAGATTCCAGTTCCACCAACTCAAAGGTGAACAAGAAGCCTCTTATAGGAAACTTGGAGGCGACAGCCATTTGTTGTTGCCATGGCGAGATGCGGTCACCAGTCCTGTTTCTTAATCAGCTGAGTCCAGGCTGTGAATCCACTGCCGGTACAGCAAAACAAAGTTCAAGCCTTGGTACAAGGTGTGGGAGTTTTGGGGTTAATTTGGCCTTACCCAAGACAAATCCGCAATATACTTGGCTTCTGAGGTCTTCAGATAAGCTACTGTGGATGTGTCCTCTGTAGTTGAATCAGAGATTATGTGTAGGGTTGAGCGAGTATGTTCTGTCCGAGTATGCTCGGCCGAGCTCCGAGTATTTCCAGCTGCTCGGTGATAGGGTTGAATCGCTCCCGTGTGCATGATTTGTGACTGTTTGACAGCTTTATTACATGGGAGGAATGTGTAAGAAATAGACATCACATGTAATGAAACTGTCAGTCACAAATCATGGGAGCGATTCAACCTTATCACCGAGCAGCTGGAAATACTCGGAGCTCGGCCCGAGCATACTCGGCGAAAGGGTTAATAGAACATACTCGCTCAACACTAGTAATGACACTCGGCTCCAGCTCTGCTGCGAGCGTGAGCTGAGTGTCCGTGCTCTGTGAGCCGAGTGTCCGTTCTCTGTGAGCCGAGTGTCCTTGCTCTGTGAGCCGAGTGTCCGTGCTCTGTGAGCCGAGTGTCAGTGCTCTGTGAGCCGAGTGTCCGTGCTCTGTGAGCCGAGTGTCAGTGCTCTGTGAGCCGAGTGTCCGTGCTCTGTGAGCCGAGAGTCCGTGCCCTGTGAGCCGAGTGTCCGTGCTCTGTGAGCCGAGTATCCGTGCTCTGTGAGCCGAGTGTCCGTGCCCTGTGAGCCGAGTGTCAGTGCTCTGTGAGCCGAGTGTCCGTGCTCTGTGAGCCGAGTGTCCGTGCTCTGTGAGCCGAGTGTCCGTGCCCTGTGAGCCGAGTGTCAGTGCTCTGTGAGCCGAGTGTCCGTGCTCTGTAAGCCGAGTGTCAGTGCTCTGTGAGCCAAGTGTCCGTGCTCTGTGAGCCGAGTGTCCGTGCTCTGTGAGCCGAGTGTCCGTGCTCTGCTGCGAGTGTCCGTGCTCTGTGAGCCGAGTATCAGTGCTCTGTGAGCCGAGTATCAGTGCTCTGTGAGCCGAGTGTCAGTGCTCTGTGAGCCGAGTGTCCGTGCTCTGTAAGCCGAGTGTCAGTGCTCTGTGAGCCGAGTGTCCGTGCCCTGTGAGCCGAGTGTCAGTGCTCTGTGAGCCGAGTGTCCGTGCTCTGTGAGCCGAGTGTCCGTGCTCTGTGAGCCGAGTGTCCGTGCCCTGTGAGCCGAGTGTCAGTGCTCTGTGAGCCGAGTGTCCGTGCTCTGTAAGCCGAGTGTCAGTGCTCTGTGAGCCGAGTGTCCGTGCTCTGTGAGCCGAGTGTCCGTGCTCTGTGAGCCGAGTGTCCGTGCTCTGCTGCGAGTGTCCGTGCTCTGTGAGCCGAGTATCAGTGCTCTGTGAGCCGAGTATCAGTGCTCTGTGAGCCGAGTGTCAGTGCTCTGTGAGCCGAGTGTCCGTGCTCTGTAAGCCGAGTGTCAGTGCTCTGTGAGCCGAGTGTCCGTGCTCTGTGAGCCGAGTGTCCGTGCTCTGTGAGCCGAGTGTCAGTGCTCTGTGAGCCGAGTGTCCGTGCTCTGTGAGCCGAGTGTCCGTGCTCTGTGAGCCGAGTGTCAGTGCTCTGTGAGCCGAGTGTCCGTGCTCTGTAAGCCGAGTGTCAGTGCTCTGTGAGCCGAGTATCAGTGCTCTGTGAGCCGAGTGTCCGTGCCCTGTGAGCCGAGTGTCCGTGCTCTGTGAGCCGAGTGTCCGTGCTCTGTGAGCCGAGTGTCCGTGCCCTGTGAGCCGAGTGTCAGTGCTCTGTGAGCCGAGTGTCCGTGCTCTGTGAGCCGAGTGTCCGTGCTCTGTGAGCCGAGTGTCCGTGCTCTGTGAGCCGAGTGTCCTTGCTCTGTGAGCCGAGTGTCCGCAATCGCAGCATGAGAAAATAACCGCATATCTCCCATAGAGGCCAGGTAGCTGAGGCCGGGTCGCTGAGGCCGGGTAGCTGAGGCCGGGTCACTGAGGCCGGGTAGGTGAGGCCGGGTAGCTGAGGCCGGGTCACTGAGGCCGGGTAGGTGAGGCCGGGTAGGTGAGGCCGGGTAGCTGAGGCCGGGTCACTGAGGCCGGGTAGGTGAGGCCGGGTAGCTGAGGCCGGGTAGCTGAGGCCGGGTCACTGAGGCCGGGTAGGTGAGGGCGGAAAGGAAGCTGAGGCCGGGTAGGTGAGGCCAGGAAGGAAGCTGAGACCGGGTCGCTGAGGCCGGGTAGGTGAGGCCGGGTCGCTGAGGCCGGGTAGGTGAGGCCGGGAAGGAAGCTGAGGCCGGGTCGCTGAGGCCGGGTCGCTGAGGGCAGGTAGGTGAGGCTGGGTAGGTGAGGCCGGGAAGGAAGCTGAGGCCAGGTAGGTGAGGCCAGGTCACTGAGGCCGGGTAGGTGAGGCCGGGAAGGAAGCTGAGGCCGGGTCGCTGAGGCCGGGAAGGAAGCTGAGGCCGGGAAGGAAGCTGAGGCCGGGTCGCTGAGGCCGGGTAGGTGAGGCCGGGAAGGAAGCTGAGGCCGGGTCGCTGAGGCCGGGTAGGTGCGAGTCTTCCGTGGACAGCTGGAGCTCTAGGAGGTCATTGACCTCTTGGTATTTTGTCCTTACTGAATAATTTTGCAAATTGTCTCTTCAGAGATGAAGACTAGAACTCTAGCGCCACCTACAGGAAGTAGCAATCCTAAAAGTCAATAGTGATCCTTTAACGAGCCTGATCACATCACTTAGGATATAAGCCTTTTAAAAAGCTACCTGATCAGCAGATCCCGCTCTGTGGATTGTGGACGGGCCACCTGATCAGCAGATCCCGCTCTGTGGATTGTGGACGGGCCACCTGATCAGCAGATCCCGCTCTGTGGATTGTGGACGGGCCACCTGATCAGCAGATCCCGCTCTGTGGATTGTGGACGGGCCACCTGATCAGCAGATCCCGCTCTGTGGATTGTGGACGGGCCACCTGATCAGAAGATTCCGCTCTGTGGATTGTGGACGGGCCACCTGATCAGCAGATCCCGCTCTGTGGATTGTGGACGGGCCACCTGATCAGCAGATCCCGCTCTGTGGATTGTGGACGGGCCACCTGATCAGCAGATCCCGCTCTGTGGATTGTGGACGGGCCACCTGATCAGCAGATCCCGCTCTGTGGATTGTGAACGGGCCACCTGATCAGCAGATCCCGCTCTGTGGATTGTGGACGGGCCACCTGATCAGCAGATCCCGCTCTGTGGATTGTGGACGGGCCACCTGATCAGCAGATCCCGCTCTGTGGATTGTGGACGGGCCACCTGATCAGCAGATCCCGCTCTGTGGATTGTGGACGGGCCACCTGATCAGCAGATCCCGCTCTGTGGATTGTGGACGGGCCACCTGATCAGCAGATCCCGCTCTGTGGATTGTGGACGGGCCACCTGATCAGCAGATCCCACTCTGTGGATTGTGGACCGGCCACCTGATCAGCAGATCCCACTCTGTGGATTGTGGACCGGCCACCTGATCAGCAGATCCCGCTCTGTGGATTGGATTGTGGACCGGCCACCTGATCAGCAGATCCCGCTCTGTGGATTGTGGACCGGCCACCTGATCAGCAGATCCCGCTCTGTGGATTGTGGCCCGGCCACCTGATCAGAAGATCCCGCTCTGTGGATTGTGGCCCGTCACCTGATCAGCAGATCCCGCTCTGTGGATTGTGGCCCGGCCACCTGATCAGCAAATCCCGCTCTGTGGATTGTGGACCGGCCACCTGATCAGCAGATCCCGCTCTGTGGATTGTGGACCGGCCACCTGATCAGCAGATCCCGCTCTGTGGATTGTGGTCTGGGCCACGTCCGGCCACTATGGGGGATGGACGGTGGAGGGTCCGGCCACTATGGGGGATGGACGATGGAGGGTCCGGCCACTATGGGGGATGGACGGTGGAGGGTCCAGTCACTATGGGAGATGGACAGTGGAGGGTCCAGTCACTATGGGGAATGGACGGTGGAGGGTCCGGCCACTATAGGGGATGGACGGTGGAGGGTCCAGTCACTATGGAGGATGGACAGTGGAGGGTCCAGTCACTATGGGGGATGGACGATGGAGGGTCCGGCCACTATAGGGGATGGACGGTGGAGGGTCCGGCCAGTATGGGGGGATGGACGGTGGAGGGTCCGGCCAGTATGGGGGATGGACGGTGGAGGGACGGGCCACTATAGGGGATGGACGGTGAAGGGTCAGGCCACTATGGGGGATGGACGGTGGAGGGTCCGGCTACTATGGGGGATGGACGATGGAGGGTCCGGCCACTATGGGGGATGGACAGTGGAGGGTCCAGTCACTATGGGGGATGGACGGTGGAGGGTCCGGCCAGTATGGGGGATGGACGGTGGAGGGTCCGGCCACTATAGGGGATGGACGGTGGAGGGTCCGGCCACTATGGGGGATGGACGATGGAGGGTCGGGCCACTATGGGGGATGGACGGTGGAGGGTCGGGCCACTATGGGGGATGGACGGTGGAGGGTCGGGCCACTATGGGGGATGGATGGTGGAGGGTCGGGCCACTATGGGGGATGGACGGTGGAGGGTCGGGCCACTATGGGGGATGGACGGTGGAGGGTCGGGCCACTATGGGGGATGGACGGTGGAGGGTCCGGCCTCTATGGGGGATGGACGATGGAGGGTCTGGCCTCTATGGGGGATGGACGGTGGAGGGTCGGGCCACTATGGGGGATGGACGGTGGAGGGTCCGGCCTCTATGGGGGATGGACGATGGAGGGTCTGGCCTCTATGGGGGATGGACGGTGGAGGGTCGGGCCACTATGGGGGATGGACGATGGAGGGTCGGGCCACTATGGGGGATGGACGGTGGAGGGTCGGGCCACTATGGGGGATGGACGGTGGAGGGTCGGGCCACTATGGGGGATGGACGGTGGAGGGTCCGGCCTCTATGGGGGATGGACGATGGAGGGTCTGGCCTCTATGGGGGATGGACGGTGGAGGGTCGGGCCACTATGGGGGATGGACGGTGGAGGGTCCGGCCTCTATGGGGGATGGACGATGGAGGGTCTGGCCTCTATGGGGGATGGACGATGGAGGGT
The DNA here is from genome assembly GCF_046119375.1 of Phyllobates terribilis. NCBI lineage: Eukaryota > Metazoa > Chordata > Amphibia > Anura > Dendrobatidae > Phyllobates > Phyllobates terribilis. The sequence goes on along the minus strand of NW_027363600.1, from coordinate 360,959 downwards.
CCGGCCACTGTGGGGGATGGACGGTGGAGGGTCCGGCCACTATGGGGGATGGACGGTGGAGGGTCCGGCCTCTATGGGGGATGGACGATGGAGGGTCTGGCCTCTATGGGGGATGGACGGTGGAGGGTCGGGCCACTATGGGGGATGGACGGTGGAGGGTCCGGCCTCTATGGGGGATGGACGATGGAGGGTCTGGCCTCTATGGGGGATGGACGGTGGAGGGTCCGGCCACTGTGGGGGATGGACGGTGGAGGGTCCGGCCACTATGGGGGATGGACGGTGGAGGGTCCGGCCACTATGGGGCTGCAGGTCACTAAATGGAGATGTGAATTGGTCAGAATTAGTAGAGTCCTCAATGCTGAGAAATTGCGGAGACACTTCTCCATCAAGACCATCAGGAGGCGTCTGATCAGCCCCAGACAACAACCCCCAACATCCAACCAATCTATATATATAATTGTCTTATCCCGTCTGTCTGTCTCTCTTTCTGTCTGTCTGTCCTGTAAATCCCGCGTCGCTCATTGGTCCGGCAGCGGCCAATCAGCGCCGCGGGATTTCTGAAAAAATATGGCGGCCGTTAGCGGCTCATCTTCGGGATGGAGCTCAGCGGCGATGCAGCCGGGAGATGACTGGCGCGAGGCGCTCATCTCCCGGCCTGTACCAGCAGAAGGATCTCGACCGCCGGACCCATCTGTGGGACGGAGATGCAGCCGGGAGATGAGCGGTGCGAGGCGCTCATCTCCCGGCCGGTAGCAGCGGAAGGACCCCGACCGCCGGCGCCGCTGACCTCCATGCGGAAGGGAGGACAGGGGAGCGGCGCTGCGGGTCGGGATACTTCTGCTGCGAGCGCCCGCTCATGTCCCGGGTTCTCGCAGCGGAAGGACCCGCACAGGCAGCGCCGCTCCCCGGTCCTCACCAAGACGATTCGATGATTGGTCGCGATCTTCGGACCCGACCAATCACTGATCTTACCGCAAAAGTTAAACACCGCTGTGCTGATTGGTCGCGGCCAGCGTCGGCGACCAATCACCAATTTTGGCGCCACATTTAAATAGCGTCCGCGACCAATCAGCACAGCGGTGTTTAAAGGTGGAGCCAAGATCAGTGATTGGTCGGGCCGATATTTTAATTTGGCGCCCAAATCGGTGATTGGTCGCGGGCAGCGTCCGCGACCAATCAGCACAGTAGTGTTTAACTTTTGCGGCAAGATCAGTGATTGGTCGTGGGCCAAGACCGCAACCAATCACCGATTTGTGCGGCACATTTAAATAGCGGCTGCGACCAATTGGATGTCAGCGCCGCTCCCCGGTCCTCCCTTCACACCCTAGCCACATGGATGTCAGCACCGCTCCCCGGTCCTCCCTTCACACCCTAGGCGCATGGATGTCAGCGGCGCTGCCTGTGCGGATACTTCCGCTCCGAGAAGCCGGGACATGAGCGGGCGCTCGCAGGAGAAGCATCCCGACCAGCAGCGCCGCTCCCCGGTCCTCCCTTCACACCCTAGCCGCTGATGTCCCCACAGTATCCGCATCGTGTTACTTAGGTCCGGACATTTGTGTTAAAAATCGCTGATTGGTCGCTGGCACTGCCCGCGACCAATCACCAATTTGGCCGCCACATTTAAATATCGTCCGCGACCAATCACCAATCTTGGCGCCACATTTAAACACCGCTGTGCTGATTGGTTGCGGACGCTATTTAAATGTGGCGCCAAGATCGGTGATTGGTCGCGGACGATATTTAAATGTGGCGCCAAGATCGGTGATTGGTCGCGGTCTTGGCCCGTGACCATTCACTGATCTTGCCACAAAAGTTAAACACTACTGTGCTGATTGGTTGCGGACGCTGCCCGTGACCAATCACCGATATGGGCGCCACATTTAAATAGCGGCCGCGACCAATCAGCAAGATTGGCGCCAAATTTAAACAACGCTCTGCTGATTGGTCGCGGCTGCCAGCCCAGCCCCGACCAATCAGCAATTTTGGTGCCAAATTTAAACCATGTTCTGCTGATTAGTTGCGACCGCCGGCCGTGATCAATCTGCGATATAGTCGCCAAATTTTAACACCGCTTTGCTGATTGTGCCCGGTCGGCCGCATACATACTCTAGAATACCCGATGCGTTAGAATAGGGCCACCATCTAGTGTCACTAATAACGAGGAGTCCTGGAGGTGATGATCCGGAGCCCTGATCTCTCATCATCCCGTGTGTCTGAGATCACAGGAAGAGACAGAAGGATCCGCACAAGCCCCCTGATGATGGATGGGACAGGGGGTCACCAGATACTGAAGATGGAGGTGACGGGCGGTCACAAGATACTGATGATGGAGGGGACAGGGGGTCACCAGATACTGAAGATGGAGGTGACGGGCGGTCACAAGATACTGATGATGGAGGTGACGGGCAGTCACCAGATACTGATGATGGAGGGGACAGGGGGTCACCAGATACTGAAGATGGAGGTGACGGGCGGTCACCAGATACTGATGATGGAGGGGACGGGCGGTCACCAGATACTGATGATGGAGGTGACGGGCGGTCACCAGATACTGATGATGGAGGTGACGGGCAGTCACCAGATACTGATGATGGAGGTGACGGGCGGTCACCAGATACTGATGATGGAGGTGACGGGCGGTCACAAGATACTGAAGATGGAGGTGACGGGCGGTCACCAGATACTGATGATGGAGGTGACGGGCGGTCACCAGATACTGATGATGGAGGAGACGGGCAGTCACCAGATACTAATGATGGAGGTGACGGGCGGTCACCAGATACTGATGATGGAGGTGACGGGCAGTCAAAAGATACTGATGATGGAGAGGACGGGCAGTCACCAGATACTGATGATGGAGGTGACGGGCGGTCACCAGATACTGATGATGGAGGTGACGGGCGGTCACAAGATACTGATGATGGAGGTGACGGGCGGTCACCAGATACTGATGATGGAGAGGACGGGCAGTCACCAGATACTGATGATGGAGAGGACGGGCAGTCACCAGATACTGATGATGGAGGTGACGGGCGGTCACCAGATACTGATGATGGAGGTGACGGGCGGTCACAAGATACTGATGATGGAGGGGACAGGGGGTCACCAGATACTGATGATGGAGGTGACGGGCGGTCACAAGATACTGATGATGGAGGTGACGGGCGGTCACCAGATACTGATGATGGAGGGGACAGGGGGTCACCAGATACTGAAGATGGAGGTGACGGGCGGTCACAAGATACTGATGATGGAGGTGACGGGCAGTCACCAGATACTGATGATGGAGGTGACGGGCGGTCACCAGATACTGATGATGGAGGTGACGGGCGGTCACAAGATACTGATGATGGAGGGGACAGGGGGTCACCAGATACTGAAGATGGAGGTGACGGGCGGTCACAAGATACTGATGATGGAGGGGACAGGGGGTCACCAGATACTGAAGATGGAGGTGACGGGCGGTCACAAGATACTGATGATGGAGGTGACGGGCAGTCACCAGATACTGATGATGGAGGGGACAGGGGGTCACCAGATACTGAAGATGGAGGTGACGGGCGGTCACCAGATACTGATGATGGAGGGGACGGGCGGTCACCAGATACTGATGATGGAGGTGACGGGCGGTCACCAGATACTGATGATGGAGGTGACGGGCAGTCACCAGATACTGATGATGGAGGTGACGGGCGGTCACCAGATACTGATGATGGAGGTGACGGGCGGTCACAAGATACTGAAGATGGAGGTGACGGGCGGTCACCAGATACTGATGATGGAGGTGACGGGCGGTCACCAGATACTGATGATGGAGGAGACGGGCAGTCACCAGATACTAATGATGGAGGTGACGGGCGGTCACCAGATACTGATGATGGAGGTGACGGGCAGTCACCAGATACTGATGATGGAGAGGACGGGCAGTCACCAGATACTGATGATGGAGGTGACGGGCGGTCACCAGATACTGATGATGGAGGTGACGGGCGGTCACAAGATACTGATGATGGAGGTGACGGGCGGTCACCAGATACTGATGATGGAGAGGACGGGCAGTCACCAGATACTGATGATGGAGAGGACGGGCAGTCACCAGATACTGATGATGGAGGTGACGGGCGGTCACCAGATACTGATGATGGAGGTGACGGGCGGTCACAAGATACTGATGATGGAGGGGACAGGGGGTCACCAGATACTGATGATGGAGGTGACGGGCGGTCACAAGATACTGATGATGGAGGTGACGGGCGGTCACCAGATACTGATGATGGAGGGGACAGGGGGTCACCAGATACTGAAGATGGAGGTGACGGGCGGTCACAAGATACTGATGATGGAGGTGACGGGCAGTCACCAGATACTGATGATGGAGGTGACGGGCGGTCACCAGATACTGATGATGGAGGTGACGGGCGGTCACAAGATACTGATGATGGAGGGGACAGGGGGTCACCAGATACTGAAGATGGAGGTGACGGGCGGTCACAAGATACTGATGATGGAGGGGACAGGGGGTCACCAGATACTGATGATGGAGGTGACGGGCGGTCACAAGATACTGATGATGGAGGTGACGGGCGGTCACCAGATACTGATGATGGAGGGGACAGGGGGTCACCAGATACTGAAGATGGAGGTGACGGGCGGTCACAAGATACTGATGATGGAGGTGACGGGCAGTCACCAGATACTGATGATGGAGGGGACAAGGGGTCACCAGATACTGATGATGGAGGGGACAGGGGGTCACCAGATACTGATGATGGAGGGGACAGGGGGTCACCAGATACTGATGATGGAGGGGACAGGGGGTCACCAGATACTGATGATGGAGGGGACAGGGGGTCACCAGATACTGATGATGGAGGCGACGGGCGGTCACCAAATACTGATGATGGAGGGGACGGGCAGTCACCAGATACTAATGATGGAGGTGACGGGCGGTCACCAGATACTGATGATGGAGGTGACGGGCAGTCACCAGATACTAATGATGGAGGTGACGGGCGGTCACCAGATACTAATGATGGAGGTGACGGGCGGTCACCAGATACTGATGATGGAGGTGACGGGCAGTCACCAGATACTAATGATGGAGGTGACGGGCGGTCACAAGATACTAATGATGGAGGTGACGGGCGGTCACCAGATACTGATGATGGAGGTGACAGGCGGTCACAAGATACTGAAGATGGAGGTGACGGGCGGTCACCAGATACTGATGATGGAGGTGACGGGCGGTCACCAGATACTGATGATGGAGGTGACGGGCAGTCACCAGATACTGATGATGGAGGTGACGGGCGGTCACCAGATACTGATGATGGAGGTGACGGCGGTCACCAGACACTGATGATGGAGGTGACGGGCAGTCACCAGATACTGAAGATGGAGGTGACGGGCGGTCACTAGATACTGATGATGGAGGTGACGGGCGGTCACAAGATACTGAAGATGGAGGTGACGGGCGGTCACAAGATACTGATGATGGAGGTGACGGGCGGTCACCAGATACTGATGATGGAGGTGACGGGCGGTCACAAGATACTGAAGATGGAGGTGACGGGCGGTCACCAGATACTGATGATGGAGGTGACGGGCGGTCACCAGATACTGATGATGGAGGTGACGGGCAGTCACCAGATACTGATGATGGAGGTGACGGGCGGTCACCAGATACTGATGATGGAGGTGACGGGCGGTCACAAGATACTGAAGATGGAGGTGACGGGCGGTCACCAGATACTGATGATGGAGGTGACGGGCGGTCACCAGATACTGATGATGGAGGTGACGGGCGGTCACCAGATACTGATGATGGAGGTGACGGGCGGTCACCAGATACTGAAGATGGAGGTGACGGGTGGTCACCAGATACTGATGATGGAGGGGACGGGCAGTCACCAGATACTGATGATGGAGGTGACGGGCGGTCACCAGATACTGATGATGGAGGTGACGGGCGGTCACCAGATACTGATGATGGAGGTGACGGGTGGTCACCAGATACTGATGATGGAGGGGACGGGCGGTCACCAGATACTGATGATGGAGGTGACGGGCGGTCACCAGATACTGATGATGGAGGGGACAGGGGGTCACCAGATACTGAAGATGGAGGGGACGGGCGGGCACTAGATACTGATGATGGAGGGGACGGGCAGTCACCAGATACTGATGATGGAGGTGACGGGCGGTCACCAGATACTGATGATGGAGGGGACGGGCAGTCACCAGATACTGATGATGGAGGGGACGGGCGGTCACCAGATACTGATGATGGAGGGGACAGGGGGTCACCAGATACTGATGATGGAGGCGACGGGCGGTCACCAGATACTGAAGATGGAGGGGACAGGGGGTCACCAGATACTGATGATGGAGGGGACGGGCAGTCACCAGATACTGATGATGGAGGTGACGGGCGGTCACCAGATACTGATGATGGAGGTGACGGGCGGTCACCAGATACTGATGATGGAGGGGACGGGCAGTCACCAGATACTGATGATGGAGGGGACAGGGGATCACCAGATACTGATGATGGAGGGGACGGGCGGTCAGAGATGCTGATGATTTACATTTCTCTTCATCCTTCGTATTTTGCTCATTGATAACAATCTGTTAACCCTTCTGTGTCTGGAGCTCCTGACTGTCTGCAGCGTTTAGCACACGCGGCCTGAGACTTCTGCTCTGTATGTGGCTTCTCCTCTGAGCATCATGGAGTAACCTGCTGCTCGGCCGGCCCCGTATACCCCTGCTATATACATATATACCCGCTATGGCAGTGGCCCCTGAGCTCTCGGGCCCTTACACCACTGACATGTCCGCCCCGTATTTACCTGCGCACCTTCAGATTTGCGTCTCACCCACTTTTCCAACATTTCTCTGTAACTTTGTGATCGGAGGATCCGGTGGATCTAGAGATCAGTGTGAGGGATCTGGCTGCGCTCCGAGGGGATGGAATGATGATTTGGGGTCTGATCTCTCGCGTCGTATCTACTGGTTTATGGATTTCGGGCGACCGTTGGCTGCTCAGGAGCTGGAGACGCCGCTCCCGGGGGGCTCTGTACTGAGGGGCCCCACTGCAGCACAGCGCAGACTCAGATCTCGAGCACTAATCCCCGTGAATGTGGGACCAGATGCCCCCCTAATCTGATCACTGACCCCCAGCAGTAACTCACCCCGGAGCAGCGCTCCCACCGGCTGCCATCTTCTCTCCTGCAGCCACATTCACACCAGAGAGTCACTGAGAGATGCCGAGAGCACGAGGGGGACACCGGGCGGCCATTAATGTATCCGAGACACCACGACCCTCCGGAAACACAGGGGGCCGCTCGGAAGCCCCCAACCCAGAGAGGAGCCAAAAACAATGAGAGCTGCCCGCCTGCAATGTCCCAGACAGCCACTAGATGTCAGGAGAGGACAGAGCAGACCAGGAGGAAAAGGAGCTACAGCTCAGATACAGGCTCAGCAGAGGGTATCACACAGGAGAGGATTAGATACACAGCTCAGCAGAGGGTATCACACAGGATAGGATTAGATACACGGCTCAGCAGAGGGTATCACACAGGATAGGATTAGATACATGGCTCAGCAGAGGGTATCACACTGGATAGGATTAGATACATGGCTCAGCAGACAGGATCACACAGGAGAGGATTAGATACACGGCTCAGCAGACAGTATCACACAGGATAGGATTAGATACACGGCTCAGCAGACAGTATCACACAGGATAGGATTAGATACACGGCTCAGCAGACAGTATCACACAGGATAGGATTAGATACACGGCTCAGCAGTCAGTATCACACAGGATAGGATTAGATACACGGCTCAGCAGACAGGATCACACAGGAGAGGATTAGATACACGGCTCAGCAGACAGTATCACACAGGATAGGATTAGATACACGGCTCAGCAGACAGTATCACACAGGATAGGATTAGATACACAGCTCAGCAGACAGTATCACACAGGATAGGATTAGATACACGGCTCAGCAGACAGTATCACACAGGATAGGATTAGATACACGGCTCAGCAGTCAGTATCACACATGATAGGATTAGATACATGGCTCAGCAGACAGTATCACACAGGATAGGATTAGATACACGGCTCAGCAGACAGTATCACACAGGAGAGGATTAGATACATGGCTCAGCAGAGGGTATCACACAGGATAGGATTAGATACATGGCTCAGCAGAGGGTATCACACAGGATAGGATTAGATACATGGCTCAGCAGAGGGTATCACACAGGATAGGATTAGATACATGGCTCAGCAGAGGGTATCACACAGGATAGGATTAGATACACGGCTCAGCAGACAGTATCACACAGGAGAAGATTAGATACACGGCTCAGCAGAGGGTATCACACAGGATAGGATTAGATACATGGCTCAGCAGAGGGTATCACACAGGATAGGATTAGATACACGGCTCAGCAGACAGTATCACACAGGAGAAGATTAGATACACGGGCTCAGCAGTCAGTATCACACAGGAGAGGATTAGATACACGGCTCAGCAGACAGTATCACACAGGAGAGGATTAGATACACGGCTCAGCAGACAGTATCACACAGGAGAGGATTAGATACACGGCTCAGCAGACAGTATCACACAGGAGAGGATTAGATACACGGCTCAGCAGACAGTATCACACAGGAGAGGATTAGATACACGGCTCAGCAGACAGTATCACACAGGAGAGGATTAGATACACGGCTCAGCAGACAGTATCACACAGGAGAGGATTAGATACACGGCTCAGCAGACAGTATCACACAGGAGAGGATTAGATACACGGCTCAGCAGACAGTATCACACAGGAGAGGATTAGATACACGGCTCAGCAGACAGTATCACACAGGAGAGGATTAGATACACGGCTCAGCAGACAGTATCACACAGGATAGGATTAGATACACGGACTCAGCAGAGGGTATCACACAGGAGAGGATTAGATACACGGCTCAGCAGACGGTATCACACAGGATAGGCTTAGATACACGGCTCAGCAGACAGTATCACACAGGAGAGGATTAGATACATGGCTCAGCAGAGGGTATCACACAGGATAGGATTAGATACATGGCTCAGCAGAGGGTATCACACAGGATAGGAATAGATACATGGCTCAGCAGAGGGTATCACACAGGATAGGATTAGATACACGGCTCAGCAGAGGGTATCACATAGGAGAGGATTAGATACACGGCTCAGCAGACGGTATCACACAGGATAGGATTAGATACACGGCTCAGCAGAGGGTATCACACAGGAGAGGATTAGATACACGGCTCAGCAGACAGTATCACACAGGAGAAGATTAGATACACGGCTCAGCAGAGGGTATCACACAGGAGAAGATTAGATACACGGGCTCAGCAGTCAGTATCACACAGGAGAGGATTAGATACACAGCTCAGCAGTCAGTATCACACAGGAGAGGATTAGATACACGGACTCAGCAGAGGGTATCACACAGGAGAGGATTAGATACACGGGCTCAGCAGACAGTATCACACAGGAGAGGATTAGATACATGGCTCAGCAGAGGGTATCACACAGGATAGGATTAGATACATGGCTCAGCAGAGGGTATCACACAGGATAGGATTAGATACATGGCTCAGCAGACAGTATCACACAGGAGAGGATTAGATACACGGCTCAGCAGACAGTATCACACAGGAGAGGATTAGATACACGGCTCAGCAGACAGTATCACACAGGAGAGGATTAGATACACGGCTCAGCAGACAGTATCACACAGGATAGGATTAGATACACGGACTCAGCAGAGGGTATCACACAGGAGAGGATTAGATACACGGGCTCAGCAGACAGTATCACACAGGAGAGGATTAGATACACGGCTCAGCAGACAGTATCACACAGGAGAGGATTAGATACATGGCTCAGCAGAGGGTATCACACAGGATAGGATTAGATACATGGCTCAGCAGAGGGTATCACACAGGATAGGATTAGATACATGGCTCAGCAGAGGGTATCACACAGGAGAGGATTAGATACACAGCTCAGCAGACAGTATCACACAGGAGAGGATTAGATACATGGCTCAGCAGAGGGTATCACACAGGATAGGATTAGATACATGGCTCAGCAGAGGGTATCACACAGGATAGGATTAGATACACGGCTCAGCAGACAGTATCACACAGGAGAGGATTAGATACATGGCTCAGCAGACAGTATCACACAGGATAGGATTAGATACACGGCTCAGCAGACAGTATCACACAGGAGAAGATTAGATACACGGCTCAGCAGAGGGTATCACACAGGAGAAGATTAGATACACGGGCTCAGCAGTCAGTATCACACAGGATAGGATTAGATACACGGCTCAGCAGACAGTATCATACAGGATAGGATTAGATACACGGCTCAGCAGACAGTATCACACAGGAGAGGATTAGATACACGGCTCAGCAGACAGTATCACACAGGAGAGGATTAGATACACGGCTCAGCAGACAGTATCACACAGGAGGGATTAGATACACAGCTCAGCAGACAGTATCACACAGGATAGGATTAGATACACGGCTCAGCAGACAGTATCACACAGGAGAGGATTAGATACACGGCTCAGCAGACAGTATCACACAGGAGGGATTAGATACACAGCTCAGCAGACAGTATCACACAGGATAGGATTAGATACACGGCTCAGCAGACAGTATCACACAGGAGAGGATTAGATACACGGCTCAGCAGACAGTATCACACAGGAGGGATTAGATACACAGCTCAGCAGACAGTATCACACAGGAGAGGATTAGATACACGGCTCAGCAGACAGTATCACACAGGAGGGATTAGATACACGGCTCAGCAGACAGTATCACACAGGAGAGGATTAGATACACGGCTCAGCAGACAGTATCACACAGGAGAGGATTAGATACACGGCTCAGCAGACAGTATCACACAGGAGAGGATTAGATACACAGCTCAACAGTCAGTATCACACAGGAGAGGCTTAGATACACGACTCAGCAGACAGTATCACACAGGAGAGGATTAGATACACGGCTCAGCAGACAGTATCACACAGGAGAGGATTAGATACACGGCTCAGCAGACAGTATCACACAGGAGAGGATTAGATACACGGCTCAGCAGACAGTATCACACAGGAGAGGATTAGATACACGACTCAGCAGACAGTATCACACAGGATAGGATTAGATACACGGACTCAGCAGAGGGTATCACACAGGAGAGGATTAGATACACGGGCTCAGCAGAGGGTATCACACAGGAGAGGATTAGATACACGGCTCAGCAGACAGTATCACACAGGAGAGGATTAGATACACGGACTCAGCAGAGGGTATCACACAGGAGAGGATTAGATACACGGCTCAGCAGACAGTATCACACAGGATAGGATTAGATACACGGCTCAGCAGACAGTATCACACAGGAGAGGATTAGATACACGGCTCAGCAGACAGTATCACACAGGAGAGGATTAGATACACGGGCTCAGCAGAGGGTATCACACAGGAGAGGATTAGATACACAGCTCAGCAGACAGTATCACACAGGAGAGGATTAGATACACGCCTCAGCATACAGTATCACACAGGATAGGATTAGATACACGGCTCAGCAGACAGTATCACACAGGAGAGGATTAGATACACGGCTCAGCAGACAGTATCACACAGGAGAGGATTAGATACACGGCTCAGCAGACAGTATCACTCAGGATAGGATTAGATACACAGCTCAGCAGACAGTATCACACAGGAGAGGATTAGATATACGGCTCAGCAGACAGTATCACACAGGAGAGGATTAGATACACGGGCTCAGCAGAGGGTATCACACAGGATAGGATTAGATACACAGCTCAGCAGACAGTATCACACAGGAGAGGATTAGATACACGGCTCAGCAGACAGTATCACACAGGAGAGGATTAGATACACGGGCTCAGCAGAGGGTATCACACAGGAGAGGATTAGATACACAGCTCAGCAGACAGTATCACACAGGAGAGGATTAGATACACGCCTCAGCAGACAGTATCACACAGGAGAGGATTAGATACACGGCTCAGCAGACAGTATCACACAGGAGAGGATTAGATACATGGCTCAGCAGACAGTATCACACAGGAGAGGATTAGATACACGGCTCAGCAGACAGTATCACACAGGAGAGGATTAGATACACGGCTCAGCAGACAGTATCACTCAGGATAGGATTAGATACACAGCTCAGCAGACAGTATCACACAGGAGAGGATTAGATACATGGCTCAGCAGAGGGTATCACACAGGAGAGGATTAGATACACGGGCTCAGCAGAGGGTATCACACAGGAGAAGATTAGATACACGGGCTCAGCAGAGGGTATCACACAGGAGAGGATTAGATACACGGCTCAGCAGACAGTATCACACAGGAGAGGATTAGATACACGGCTCAGCAGACAGTATCACACAGGAGAGGATTAGATACACGGGCTCAGCAGACAGTATCACACAGGAGAGGATTAGATACACGGCTCAGCAGACAGTATCACACAGGAGAGGATTAGATACACGGCTCAGCAGACAGTATCACACAGGAGAGGATTAGATACACGGCTCAGCAGACAGTATCACACAGGAGAGGATTAGATACACGGCTCAGCAGACAGTATCACACAGGAGAGGATTAGATACATGGCTCAGCAAAGGGTATCACACAGGAGAGGATTAGATACACGGGCTCAGCAGAGGGTATCACACAGGAGAAGATTAGATACACGGCTCAGCAGACAGTATCACACAGGATAGGATTAGATACACGGCTCAGCAGACGGTATCACACAGGAGAGGATTAGATACACGGCTCAGCAGACGGTATCACACAGGAGAGGATTAGATACACGGCTCAGCAGACAGTATCACACAGGATAGGATTAGATACACGGCTCAGCAGAAAGTATCACACAGGAGAGGATTAGATACACGGCTCAGCAGACAGTATCACACAGGAGAGGATTAGATACACGGCTCAGCAGACAGTATCACACAGGAGAGGATTAGATACACGGCTCAGCAGACGGTATCACACAGGAGAGGATTAGATACACGGCTCAGCAGACAGTATCACACAGGAGAGGATTAGATACACGGCTCAGCAGACGGTATCACACAGGAGAGGATTAGATACACGGCTCAGCAGACAGTATCACACAGGAGAGGATTAGATACACGGCTCAGCAGATAGTATCACACAGGATAGGATTAGATACACAGCTCAGCAGACAGTATCACACAGGATAGGATTAGATACACGGCTCAGCAGACAGTATCACACAGGAGAGGATTAGATACACGGCTCAGCAGACGGTATCACACAGGAGAGGATTAGATACACGGCTCAGCAGACAGTATCACACAGGAGAGGATTAGATACACGGCTCAGCAGACAGTATCACACAGGAGAGGATTAGATACACAGCTCAGCAGTCAGTATCACACAGGATAGGATTAGATACACAGCTCAGCAGACAGTATCACACAGGATAGGATTAGATACACGGCTCAGCAGACGGTATCACACAGGAGAGGATTAGATACACGGCTCAGTAGACAGTATCACACGGGAGAGGATTAGATACACGGCTCAGCAGACAGTATCACACTGGATAGGATTAGATACACTGCTCAGCAGACAGTATCACACGGGAGAGGATTAGATACACTGCTCAGTAGACAGTATCACACAGGAGGGATTAGATACACAGCTCAGCAGACAGTATCACACAGGAGAGGATTAGATACACGGCTTAGCAGACGGTATCACACAGGATAGGATTAGATACACGGCTCAGCAGACGGTATCACACAGGAGAGGATTAGATACACGGCTCAGTAGACAGTATCACACGGGAGAGGATTAGATACACGGCTCAGCAGACAGTATCACACTGGATAGGATTAGATACACTGCTCAGCAGACAGTATCACACGGGAGAGGATTAGATACACTGCTCAGTAGACAGTATCACACAGGAGAGGATTAGATACACGGCTCAGCAGACAGTATCACACTGGATAGGATTAGATACACTGCTCAGCAGACAGTATCACACGGGAGAGGATTAGATACACTGCTCAGTAGACAGTATCACACAGGAGAGGATTAGATACACGGCTCAGCAGACAGTATCACACAGGATAGGATTAGATACACGGCTCAGCAGACAGTATCACACGGGAGAGGATTAGATACACGGCTCAGCAGACAGTATCACACAGTATAGGATTAGATACACGGCTCAGCAGACAGTATCACACTGGATAGGATTAGATACACAGCTCAGCAGACAGTATCACACAGGAGAGGATTAGATACACGGCTCAGCAGACGGTATCACACAGGATAGGATTAGATACACGGCTCAGCAGACAGTATCACACAGGAGAGGATTAGATACACGGCTCAGCAGACAGTCTCACACAGGAGAGGATTAGATACACGGCTCAGCAGACAGTACCATACAGGAGAGGATTAGATACACGGCTCAGCAGACAGTATCACACAGGATAGGATTAGATACACAGCTCAGCAGACAGTATCACACAGGAGAGGATTAGATACACGGCTCAGCAGACAGTATCACACAGGATAGGATTAGATACACGGCTCAGCAGACAGTATCACACTGGAGAGGATTAGATACACGGCTCAGCAGACAGTATCACACAGGATAGGATTAGATACACGGCTCAGCAGACAGTATCACACAGGATAGGATTAGATACACGGCTCAGCAGACAGTATCACACAGGATAGGATTAGATACACGGCTCAGCAGACAGTATCACACTGGAGAGGATTAGATACACGGCTCAGCAGACAGTATCACACAGGATAGGATTAGATACACGGCTCAGCAGACAGTATCACACAGGATAGGATTAGATACACTGCTCAGCAGACAGTATCACACGGGAGAGGATTAGATACACGGCTCAGCAGACAGTATCACACAGGAGAGGATTAGATACACGGCTCAGCAGACAGTATCACACAGGAGAGGATTAGATACACGGCTCAGCAGAGGGTATCACACAGGATAGGATTAGATACACGGCTCAGCAGTCAGTATCACACAGGAGAGGATTAGATACACGGCTCAGCAGACAGTATCACACAGGATAGGATTAGATACACGGCTCAGCAGACAGTATCACACAGGAGAGGATTAGATACACGGCTCAGCAGTCAGTATCACACAGGAGAGGATTAGATACACGGCTCAGCAGACAGTATCACACAGGATAGGATTAGATACACGGCTCAGCAGACAGTATCACACTGGATAGGATTAGATACACGGCTCAGCAGTCAGTATCACACAGGAGAGGATTAGATACACGGCTCAGCAGACAGTATCACACAGGAGAGGATTAGATACACGGCTCAGCAGACGGTATCACACAGGATAGGATTAGATACACGGCTCAGCAGACAGTATCACACAGGAGAGGATTAGATACACGGCTCAGCAGACAGTATCACACAGGAGAGGATTAGATACACGGCTCAGCAGACAGTATCACACAGGATAGGATTAGATACACGGCTCAGCAGACAGTATCACACAGGATAGGATTAGATACACGGCTCAGCAGACAGTATCACACAGGAGAGGATTAGATACACGGCTCAGCAGACGGTATCACACAGAAGAGGATTAGATACACGGCTCAGCAGACAGTATCACACAGGATAGGATTAGATACACGGCTCAGCAGACAGTATCACACAGGAGAGGATTAGATACACGGCTCAGCAGACAGTATCACACAGGATAGGATTAGATACACGGCTCAGCAGACAGTATCACACAGGAGAGGATTAGATACACGGCTCAGCAGACGGTATCACACAGAAGAGGATTAGATACACGGCTCAGCAGACGGTATCACACAGGATAGGATTAGATACACTGCTCAGCAGACAGTATCACACAGGAGAGGATTAGATACACGGCTCAGCAGTCAGAATCACACAGGAGAGGATTAGATACACGGCTCAGCAGACAGTATCACACAGGAGAAGATTAGATGCACGGCTCAGCAGACAGTATCACACGGGAGAGGATTAGATACACGGCTCAGCAGACAGTATCACACAGGAGAGGATTAGATACACGGCTCAGCAGACAGTATCACACAGGAGAGGATTAGATACACGGCTCAGCAGACAGTATCACACTGGATAGGATTAGATACATGGCTCAGCAGACAGTATCACACAGGAGAGGATTAGATACACGGCTCAGCAGTCAGAATCACACAGGAGAGGATTAGATACACTGCTCAGCAGTCAGTATCACACAGGAGAGGATTAGATACACGGCTCAGCAGTCAGTATCACACAGGAGAGGATTAGATACACTGCTCAGCAGTCAGTATCACACAGGAGAGGATTAGATACACGGCTCAGCACACGGTATCACACAGGAGAGGATTAGATACACGGCTCAGCAGACAGTATCACACAGGAGAGGATTAGATACACTGCTCAGCAGACAGTATCACACAGGAGAGGATTAGATACACGGCTCAG
This sequence comes from Phyllobates terribilis, assembly GCF_046119375.1. Classification (NCBI taxonomy): domain Eukaryota; kingdom Metazoa; phylum Chordata; class Amphibia; order Anura; family Dendrobatidae; genus Phyllobates; species Phyllobates terribilis. The sequence continues at coordinate 344,323 of NW_027363600.1, read as the reverse complement.
CAGACAGTATCACACAGGAGAGGATTAGATACACGGCTCAGCAGTCAGTATCACACAGGAGAGGATTAGATACACTGCTCAGCAGTCAGTATCACACAGGAGAGGATTAGATACACTGCTCAGCAGACAGTATCACACAGGAGAGGATTAGATACACGGCTCAGCAGACAGTATCACACTGGATAGGATTAGATACACGGCTCAGCAGTCAGTATCACACAGGAGAGGATTAGATACACGGCTCAGCAGACAGTATCACACAGGAGAGGATTAGATACACGGCTCAGCAGTCAGTATCACACAGGAGAGGATTAGATACACTGCTCAGCAGTCAGTATCACACAGGAGAGGATTAGATACACTGCTCAGCAGACAGTATCACACAGGAGAGGATTAGATACACGGCTCAGCAGACGGTATCACACAGGAGAGGATTAGATACACGGCTCAGCAGACAGTATCACACAGGAGAGGATTAGATACACGGCTCAGCAGACAGTATCACACTGGATAGGATTAGATACACTGCTCAGTAGACAGTATCACACAGGAGAGGATTAGATACACAGCTCAGCAGACAGTATCACACAGGAGAGGATTAGATACACGGCTCAGCAGACAGTATCACACAGGAGAGGATTAGATACACGGCTCAGCAGTCAGTATCACACAGGAGAGGATTAGATACACGGCTCAGCAGACAGTATCACACAGGAGAGGATTAGATACACGGCTCAGCAGTCAGTATCACACAGGATAGGATTAGATACACGGCTCAGCAGACGGTATCACACAGGAGAGGATTAAATACACGGCTCAGCAGTCAGTATCACACAGGATAGGATTAGATACACGGCTCAGCAGACGGTATCACACAGGAGAGGATTAGATACACGGCTCAGCAGTCAGTATCACACAGGATAGGATTAAATACACGGCTCAGCAGACAGTATCACACAGGAGAGGATTAGATACACAGCTCAGCAGACAGTATCACACAGGAGAGGATTAGATACACGACTCAGCAGTCAGTATCACACAGGAGAGGATTAGATACACGGCTCAGCAGACAGTATCACACAGGAGAGGATTAGATACACAGCTCAGCAGACAGTATCACACAGGATAGGATTAGATACACGGCTCAGCAGACGGTATCACACAGGAGAGGATTAGATACACGGCTCAGCAGACAGTATCACACAGGAGGGATTAGATACACGGTTCAGCAGACAGTATCACACAGGAGAGGATTAGATACACGGCTCAGCAGACGGTATCACACAGGAGAGGATTAGATACACGGCTCAGCAGACGGTATCACACAGGAGAGGATTAGATACACGGCTCAGCAGACAGTATCACACAGGAGAGGATTAGATACACGGCTCAGCAGACGGTATCACACAGGAGAGGATTAGATACACGGCTCAGCAGAGGGTATCACACAGGATAGGATTAGATACACGGCTCAGCAGACAGTATCACACAGGAGGGATTAGATACACGGTTCAGCAGACAGTATCACACAGGAGAGGATTAGATACACGGCTCAGCAGACGGTATCACACAGGATAGGATTAGATACACGGCTCAGCAGACAGTATCACACAGGGGAGGATTAGATACACGGCTCAGCAGACAGTATCACACAGGAGAGGATTAGATACACAGCTCAGCAGACAGTATCACACAGGAGAGGATTAGATACACGGCTCAGCAGACAGTATCACACAGGAGAGGATTAGATACACGGCTCAGCAGACGGTATCACACAGGAGAGGATTAGATACACGGCTCAGCAGACAGTATCACACAGGAGAGGATTAGATACACGGCTCAGCAGACAGTATCACACAGGAGAGGATTAGATACACGGCTCAGCAGACAGTGTCACACAGGATAGGATTAGATACATGGCTCAGCAGACAGTATCACACAGGAGAGGCTTAGATACACGGCTCAGCAGTCAGTATCACACAGGAGAGGATTAGATACACGGCACAGCAGACAATATCACACAGGATAGGATTAGATACATGGCTCAGCAGACAGTATCACACAGGATAGGATTAGATACACGGCTCAGCAGACAGTATCACACAGGAGAGGATTAGATACACGGCTCAGCAAACAGTATCACACAGGAGAGGATTAGATACACGGCTCAGCAGACAGTATCACACAGGAGAGGATTAGATACACGGCTCAGCAGACAGTACCATACAGGAGAGGATTAGATACACGGCTCAGCAGACAGTATCACACAGGATAGGATTAGATACACAGCTCAGCAGACAGTATCACTCAGGATAGGATTAGATACACGGCTCAGCAGACAGTATCACACAGGAGAGGATTAGATACACGGCTCAGCAGACAGTATCACACAGGATAGGATTAGATACACGGCTCAGCAGACAGTATCACACTGGAGAGGATTAGATACACGGCTCAGCAGACAGTATCACACAGGATAGGATTAGATACACGGCTCAGCAGACAGTATCACACAGGATAGGATTAGATACACAGCTCAGCAGACAGTATCACACTGGAGAGGATTAGATACACGGCTCAGCAGACAGTATCACACAGGATAGGATTAGATACACGGCTCAGCAGTCAGTATCACACAGGAGAGGATTAGATACACTGCTCAGCAGTCAGTATCACACAGGAGAGGATTAGATACACTGCTCAGCAGACAGTATCACACAGGAGAGGATTAGATACACGGCTCAGCAGACGGTATCACACAGGAGAGGATTAGATACACGGCTCAGCAGACAGTATCACACAGGAGAGGATTAGATACACGGCTCAGCAGACAGTATCACACTGGATAGGATTAGATACACTGCTCAGTAGACAGTATCACACAGGAGAGGATTAGATACACGGCTCAGCAGACAGTATCACACAGGAGAGGATTAGATACACAGCTCAGCAGACAGTATCACACAGGAGAGGATTAGATACACGGCTCAGCAGACAGTATCACACAGGAGAGGATTAGATACACGGCTCAGCAGTCAGTATCACACAGGAGAGGATTAGATACACGGCTCAGCAGACAGTATCACACAGGAGAGGATTAGATACACGGCTCAGCAGTCAGTATCACACAGGAGAGGATTAGATACACGGCTCAGCAGACAGTATCACACAGGAGAGGATTAGATACACAGCTCAGCAGACAGTATCACACAGGAGAGGATTAGATACACGACTCAGCAGTCAGTATCACACAGGAGAGGATTAGATACACGGCTCAGCAGACAGTATCACACAGGAGAGGATTAGATACACGGCTCAGCAGACAGTATCACACAGGATAGGATTAGATACACGGCTCAGCAGACGGTATCACACAGGAGAGGATTAGATACACGGCTCAGCAGACAGTATCACACAGGAGGGATTAGATACACGGTTCAGCAGACAGTATCACACAGGAGAGGATTAGATACACGGCTCAGCAGACGGTATCACACAGGAGAGGATTAGATACACGGCTCAGCAGACGGTATCACACAGGAGAGGATTAGATACACGGCTCAGCAGACAGTATCACACAGGAGAGGATTAGATACACGGCTCAGCAGACGGTATCACACAGGAGAGGATTAGATACACGGCTCAGCAGAGGGTATCACACAGGATAGGATTAGATACACGGCTCAGCAGACAGTATCACACAGGAGGGATTAGATACACGGTTCAGCAGACAGTATCACACAGGAGAGGATTAGATACACGGCTCAGCAGACGGTATCACACAGGATAGGATTAGATACACGGCTCAGCAGACAGTATCACACAGGGGAGGATTAGATACACGGCTCAGCAGACAGTATCACACAGGAGAGGATTAGATACACAGCTCAGCAGACAGTATCACACAGGAGAGGATTAGATACACGGCTCAGCAGACAGTATCACACAGGAGAGGATTAGATACACGGCTCAGCAGACAGTATCACACAGGAGAGGATTAGATACACGGCTCAGCAGACGGTATCACACAGGAGAGGATTAGATACACGGCTCAGCAGACAGTATCACACAGGAGAGGATTAGATACACGGCTCAGCAGACAGTATCACACAGGAGAGGATTAGATACACGGCTCAGCAGACAGTGTCACACAGGATAGGATTAGATACATGGCTCAGCAGACAGTATCACACAGGAGAGGCTTAGATACACGGCTCAGCAGTCAGTATCACACAGGAGAGGATTAGATACACGGCACAGCAGACAATATCACACAGGATAGGATTAGATACATGGCTCAGCAGACAGTATCACACAGGATAGGATTAGATACACGGCTCAGCAGACAGTATCACACAGGAGAGGATTAGATACACGGCTCAGCAAACAGTATCACACAGGAGAGGATTAGATACACGGCTCAGCAGACAGTATCACACAGGAGAGGATTAGATACACGGCTCAGCAGACAGTACCATACAGGAGAGGATTAGATACACGGCTCAGCAGACAGTATCACACAGGATAGGATTAGATACACAGCTCAGCAGACAGTATCACTCAGGATAGGATTAGATACACGGCTCAGCAGACAGTATCACACAGGAGAGGATTAGATACACGGCTCAGCAGACAGTATCACACAGGATAGGATTAGATACACGGCTCAGAAGACAGTATCACACTGGAGAGGATTAGATACACGGCTCAGCAGACAGTATCACACAGGATAGGATTAGATACACGGCTCAGCAGACAGTATCACACAGGATAGGATTAGATACACAGCTCAGCAGACAGTATCACACTGGAGAGGATTAGATACACGGCTCAGCAGACAGTATCACACAGGATAGGATTAGATACACGGCTCAGCAGACAGTATCACACAGGATAGGATTAGATACACTGCTCAGCAGACAGTATCACACGGGAGAGGATTAGATACACGGCTCAGCAGACAGTATCACACAGGAGAGGATTAGATACACGGCTCAGCAGACAGTATCACACAGGAGAGGATTAGATACACGGCTCAGCAGACAGTATCACACTGGATAGGATTAGATACACGGCTCAGCAGTCAGTATCACACAGGAGAGGATTAGATACACGGCTCAGCAGACGGTATCACACAGGAGAGGATTAGATACACGGCTCAGCAGAGGGTATCACACAGGATAGGATTAGATACACGGCTCAGCAGACAGTATCACACAGGAGGGATTAGATACACGGTTCAGCAGACAGTATCACACAGGATAGGATTAGATACACGGCTCAGCAGACAGTATCACACAGGAGAGGATTAGATACACGGCTCAGCAGAGGGTATCACACAGGATAGGATTAGATACACGGCTCAGCAGACAGTATCACACAGGAGGGATTAGATACACGGTTCAGCAGACAGTATCACACAGGATAGGATTAGATACACGGCTCAGCAGACAGTATCACACAGGAGGGATTAGATACACGGCTCAGCAGACAGTATCACACAGGATAGGATTAGATACACGGCTCAGCAGACAGTATCACACAGGAGAGGATTAGATACACGGCTCAGCAGACGGTATCACACAGGAGAGGATTAGATACACGGCTCAGCAGAGGGTATCACACAGGATAGGATTAGATACACGGCTCAGCAGACAGTATCACACAGGAGGGATTAGATACACGGTTCAGCAGACAGTATCACACAGGAGAGGATTAGATACACGGCTCAGCAGACGGTATCACACAGGATAGGATTAGATACACGGCTCAGCAGACAGTATCACACAGGGGAGGATTAGATACACGGCTCAGCAGACAGTATCACACAGGAGAGGATTAGATACACAGCTCAGCAGACAGTATCACACAGGAGAGGATTAGATACACGGCTCAGCAGACAGTATCACACAGGAGAGGATTAGATACACGGCTCAGCAGACAGTATCACACAGGAGAGGATTAGATACACGGCTCAGCAGACCGTATCACACAGGAGAGGATTAGATACACGGCTCAGCAGACAGTATCACACAGGAGAGGATTAGATACACGGCTCAGCAGACAGTATCACACAGGAGAGGATTAGATACACGGCTCAGCAGACAGTGTCACACAGGATAGGATTAGATACATGGCTCAGCAGACAGTATCACACAGGAGAGGCTTAGATACACGGCTCAGCAGTCAGTATCACACAGGAGAGGATTAGATACACGGCACAGCAGACAATATCACACAGGATAGGATTAGATACATGGCTCAGCAGACAGTATCACACAGGATAGGATTAGATACACGGCTCAGCAGACAGTATCACACAGGAGAGGATTAGATACACGGCTCAGCAAACAGTATCACACAGGAGAGGATTAGATACACGGCTCAGCAGACAGTATCACACAGGAGAGGATTAGATACACGGCTCAGCAGACAGTACCATACAGGAGAGGATTAGATACACGGCTCAGCAGACAGTATCACACAGGATAGGATTAGATACACAGCTCAGCAGACAGTATCACTCAGGATAGGATTAGATACACGGCTCAGCAGACAGTATCACACAGGAGAGGATTAGATACACGGCTCAGCAGACAGTATCACACAGGATAGGATTAGATACACGGCTCAGCAGACAGTATCACACTGGAGAGGATTAGATACACGGCTCAGCAGACAGTATCACACAGGATAGGATTAGATACACGGCTCAGCAGACAGTATCACACAGAATAGGATTAGATACACAGCTCAGCAGACAGTATCACACTGGAGAGGATTAGATACACGGCTCAGCAGACAGTATCACACAGGATAGGATTAGATACACGGCTCAGCAGACAGTATCACACAGGATAGGATTAGATACACTGCTCAGCAGACAGTATCACACAGGAGAGGATTAGATACACGGCTCAGCAGACAGTATCACACAGGAGAGGATTAGATACACGGCTCAGCAGACAGTATCACACAGGAGAGGATTAGATACACGGCTCAGCAGACAGTATCACACTGGATAGGATTAGATACACGGCTCAGCAGTCAGTATCACACAGGAGAGGATTAGATACACGGCTCAGCAGACAGTATCACACAGGATAGGATTAGATACACGGCTCAGCAGACAGTATCACACAGGAGAGGATTAGATACACTGCTCAGCAGTCAGTATCACACAGGATAGGATTAGATACACGGCTCAGCAGAGGGTATCACACAGGATAGGATTAGATACACGGCTCAGCAGACAGTATCACACAGGATAGGATTAGATACACGGCTCAGCAGACAGTATCACACAGGAGAGGATTAGATACACGGCTCAGCAGTCAGTATCACACAGGAGAGGATTAGATACACGGCTCAGCAGACAGTATCACACAGGATAGGATTAGATACACGGCTCAGCAGAGGGTATCACACAGGATAGGATTAGATACACGGCTCAGCAGACAGTATCACACAGGATAGGATTAGATACACGGCTCAGCAGACAGTATCACACAGGAGAGGATTAGATACACGGCTCAGCAGTCAGTATCACACAGGAGAGGATTAGATACACGGCTCAGCAGACAGTATCACACAGGATAGGATTAGATACACGGCTCAGCAGACAGTATCACACTGGATAGGATTAGATACACGGCTCAGCAGACGGTATCACACAGGATAGGATTAGATACACTGCTCAGCAGACAGTATCACACTGGATAGGATTAGATACACTGCTCAGCAGACAGTATCACACTGGATAGGATTAGATACACTGCTCAGCAGACAGTATCACACGGGAGAGGATTAGATACACTGCTCAGTAGACAGTATCACACAGGAGAGGATTAGATACACGGCTCAGCAGACAGTATCACACAGGATAGGATTAGATACACGGCTCAGCAGACAGTATCACACGGGAGAGGATTAGATACACGGCTCAGCAGACAGTATCACACAGTATAGGATTAGATACACGGCTCAGCAGACAGTATCACACTGGATAGGATTAGATACACAGCTCAGCAGACAGTATCACACAGGAGAGGATTAGATACACGGCTCAGCAGACGGTATCACACAGGATAGGATTAGATACACGGCTCAGCAGACAGTATCACACAGGAGAGGATTAGATACACGGCTCAGCAGACAGTCTCACACAGGAGAGGATTAGATACACGGCTCAGCAGACAGTACCATACAGGAGAGGATTAGATACACGGCTCAGCAGACAGTATCACACAGGATAGGATTAGATACACAGCTCAGCAGACAGTATCACACAGGAGAGGATTAGATACACGGCTCAGCAGACAGTATCACACAGGATAGGATTAGATACACGGCTCAGCAGACAGTATCACACTGGAGAGGATTAGATACACGGCTCAGCAGACAGTATCACACAGGATAGGATTAGATACACGGCTCAGCAGACAGTATCACACAGGATAGGATTAGATACACGGCTCAGCAGACAGTATCACACTGGAGAGGATTAGATACACGGCTCAGCAGACAGTATCACACAGGATAGGATTAGATACACGGCTCAGCAGACAGTATCACACAGGATAGGATTAGATACACTGCTCAGCAGACAGTATCACACGGGAGAGGATTAGATACACGGCTCAGCAGACAGTATCACACAGGAGAGGATTAGATACACGGCTCAGCAGACAGTATCACACAGGAGAGGATTAGATACACGGCTCAGCAGAGGGTATCACACAGGATAGGATTAGATACACGGCTCAGCAGTCAGTATCACACAGGAGAGGATTAGATACACGGCTCAGCAGACAGTATCACACAGGATAGGATTAGATACACGGCTCAGCAGACAGTATCACACAGGAGAGGATTAGATACACGGCTCAGCAGTCAGTATCACACAGGAGAGGATTAGATACACGGCTCAGCAGACAGTATCACACAGGATAGGATTAGATACACGGCTCAGCAGACAGTATCACACTGGATAGGATTAGATACACGGCTCAGCAGTCAGTATCACACAGGAGAGGATTAGATACACGGCTCAGCAGACAGTATCACACAGGAGAGGATTAGATACACGGCTCAGCAGACAGTATCACACAGGAGAGGATTAGATACACGGCTCAGCAGACAGTATCACACAGGATAGGATTAGATACACGGCTCAGCAGACAGTATCACACAGGAGAGGATTAGATACACGGCTCAGCAGACGGTATCACACAGAAGAGGATTAGATACACGGCTCAGCAGACGGTATCACACAGGATAGGATTGGATACACTGCTCAGCAGACAGTATCACACAGGAGAGGATTAGATACACGGCTCAGCAGTCAGAATCACACAGGAGAGGATTAGATACACGGCTCAGCAGACAGTATCACACAGGAGAGGATTAGATACACGGCTCAGCAGACAGTATCACACAGGATAGGATTAGATACACGGCTCAGCAGACAGTATCACACAGGAGAGGATTAGATACACGGCTCAGCAGACGGTATCACACAGAAGAGGATTAGATACACGGCTCAGCAGACGGTATCACACAGGATAGGATTAGATACACTGCTCAGCAGACAGTATCACACAGGAGAGGATTAGATACACGGCTCAGCAGTCAGAATCACACAGGAGAGGATTAGATACACGGCTCAGCAGACAGTATCACACAGGAGAAGATTAGATGCACGGCTCAGCAGACAGTATCACACGGGAGAGGATTAGATACACGGCTCAGCAGACAGTATCACACAGGAGAGGATTAGATACACGGCTCAGCAGACAGTATCACACAGGAGAGGATTAGATACACGGCTCAGCAGACAGTATCACACTGGATAGGATTAGATACATGGCTCAGCAGACAGTATCACACAGGAGAGGATTAGATACACGGCTCAGCAGTCAGAATCACACAGGAGAGGATTAGATACACTGCTCAGCAGTCAGTATCACACAGGAGAGGATTAGATACACGGCTCAGCAGTCAGTATCACACAGGAGAGGATTAGATACACTGCTCAGCAGTCAGTATCACACAGGAGAGGATTAGATACACGGCTCAGCAGACGGTATCACACAGGAGAGGATTAGATACACGGCTCAGCAGACAGTATCACACAGGAGAGGATTAGATACACTGCTCAGCAGACAGTATCACACAGGAGAGGATTAGATACACGGCTCAGCAGACAGTATCACACAGGAGAGGATTAGATACACGGCTCAGCAGTCAGTATCACACAGGAGAGGATTAGATACACTGCTCAGCAGTCAGTATCACACAGGAGAGGATTAGATACACTGCTCAGCAGACAGTATCACACAGGAGAGGATTAGATACACGGCTCAGCAGACAGTATCACACTGGATAGGATTAGATACACGGCTCAGCAGTCAGTATCACACAGGAGAGGATTAGATACACGGCTCAGCAGACAGTATCACACAGGAGAGGATTAGATACACGGCTCAGCAGTCAGTATCACACAGGAGAGGATTAGATACACTGCTCAGCAGTCAGTATCACACAGAAGAGGATTAGATACACTGCTCAGCAGACAGTATCACACAGGAGAGGATTAGATACACGGCTCAGCAGACGGTATCACACAGGAGAGGATTAGATACACGGCTCAGCAGACAGTATCACACAGGAGAGGATTAGATACACGGCTCAGCAGACAGTATCACACTGGATAGGATTAGATACACTGCTCAGTAGACAGTATCACACAGGAGAGGATTAGATACACAGCTCAGCAGACAGTATCACACAGGAGAGGATTAGATACACGGCTCAGCAGACAGTATCACACAGGAGAGGATTAGATACACGGCTCAGCAGACAGTATCACACAGGATAGGATTAGATACACGGCTCAGCAGACGGTATCACACAGGAGAGGATTAGATACACGGCTCAGCAGACAGTATCACACAGGAGGGATTAGATACACGGTTCAGCAGACAGTATCACACAGGAGAGGATTAGATACACGGCTCAGCAGACGGTATCACACAGGAGAGGATTAGATACACGGCTCAGCAGACGGTATCACACAGGAGAGGATTAGATACACGGCTCAGCAGACAGTATCACACAGGAGAGGATTAGATACACGGCTCAGCAGACGGTATCACACAGGAGAGGATTAGATACACGGCTCAGCAGAGGGTATCACACAGGATAGGATTAGATACACGGCTCAGCAGACAGTATCACACAGGAGGGATTAGATACACGGTTCAGCAGACAGTATCACACAGGAGAGGATTAGATACACGGCTCAGCAGACGGTATCACACAGGATAGGATTAGATACACGGCTCAGCAGACAGTATCACACAGGGGAGGATTAGATACACGGCTCAGCAGACAGTATCACACAGGAGAGGATTAGATACACAGCTCAGCAGACAGTATCACACAGGAGAGGATTAGATACACGGCTCAGCAGACAGTATCACACAGGAGAGGATTAGATACACGGCTCAGCAGACAGTATCACACAGGAGAGGATTAGATACACGGCTCAGCAGACGGTATCACACAGGAGAGGATTAGATACACGGCTCAGCAGACAGTATCACACAGGAGAGGATTAGATACACGGCTCAGCAGACGGTATCACACAGGAGAGGATTAGATACACGGCTCAGCAGACAGTATCACACAGGAGAGGATTAGATACACGGCTCAGCAGACAGTGTCACACAGGATAGGATTAGATACACGGCTCAGCAGACGGTATCACACAGGAGAGGATTAGATACACGGCTCAGCAGACAGTGTCACACAGGATAGGATTAGATACACGGCTCAGCAGACAGTATCACACAGGAGAGGATTAGATACACGGCTCAGCAGACGGTATCACACAGGAGAGGATTAGATACACGGCTCAGCAGACAGTATCACACAGGAGAGGATTAGATACACGGCTCAGCAGACAGTGTCACACAGGATAGGATTAGATACATGGCTCAGCAGACAGTATCACACAGGAGAGGCTTAGATACACGGCTCAGCAGTCAGTATCACACAGGAGAGGATTAGATACACGGCACAGCAGACAATATCACACAGGATAGGATTAGATACATGGCTCAGCAGACAGTATCACACAGGATAGGATTAGATACACGGCTCAGCAGACAGTATCACACAGGAGAGGATTAGATACACGGCTCAGCAAACAGTATCACACAGGAGAGGATTAGATACACGGCTCAGCAGACAGTATCACACAGGAGAGGATTAGATACACGGCTCAGCAGACAGTACCATACAGGAGAGGATTAGATACACGGCTCAGCAGACAGTATCACACAGGATAGGATTAGATACACAGCTCAGCAGACAGTATCACTCAGGATAGGATTAGATACACGGCTCAGCAGACAGTATCACACAGGAGAGGATTAGATACACGGCTCAGCAGACAGTATCACACAGGATAGGATTAGATACACGGCTCAGCAGACAGTATCACACTGGAGAGGATTAGATACACGGCTCAGCAGACAGTATCACACAGGATAGGATTAGATACACGGCTCAGCAGACAGTATCACACAGGATAGGATTAGATACACAGCTCAGCAGACAGTATCACACTGGAGAGGATTAGATACACGGCTCAGCAGACAGTATCACACAGGATAGGATTAGATACACGGCTCAGCAGACAGTATCACACAGGATAGGATTAGATACACTGCTCAGCAGACAGTATCACACGGGAGAGGATTAGATACACGGCTCAGCAGACAGTATCACACAGGAGAGGATTAGATACACGGCTCAGCAGACAGTATCACACAGGAGAGGATTAGATACACGGCTCAGCAGACAGTATCACACTGGATAGGATTAGATACACGGCTCAGCAGTCAGTATCACACAGGAGAGGATTAGATACACGGCTCAGCAGACAGTATCACACAGGATAGGATTAGATACACGGCTCAGCAGACAGTATCACACAGGAGAGGATTAGATACACGGCTCAGCAGACGGTATCACACAGGAGAGGATTAGATACACGGCTCAGCAGAGGGTATCACACAGGATAGGATTAGATACACGGCTCAGCAGACAGTATCACACAGGAGGGATTAGATACACGGTTCAGCAGACAGTATCACACAGGAGAGGATTAGATACACGGCTCAGCAGACGGTATCACACAGGATAGGATTAGATACACGGCTCAGCAGACAGTATCACACAGGGGAGGATTAGATACACGGCTCAGCAGACAGTATCACACAGGAGAGGATTAGATACACAGCTCAGCAGACAGTATCACACAGGAGAGGATTAGATACACGGCTCAGCAGACAGTATCACACAGGAGAGGATTAGATACACGGCTCAGCAGACAGTATCACACAGGAGAGGATTAGATACACGGCTCAGCAGACGGTATCACACAGGAGAGGATTAGATACACGGCTCAGCAGACAGTATCACACAGGAGAGGATTAGATACACGGCTCAGCAGACAGTATCACACAGGAGAGGATTAGATACACGGCTCAGCAGACAGTGTCACACAGGATAGGATTAGATACATGGCTCAGCAGACAGTATCACACAGGAGAGGCTTAGATACACGGCTCAGCAGTCAGTATCACACAGGAGAGGATTAGATACACGGCACAGCAGACAATATCACACAGGAAAGGATTAGATACATGGCTCAGCAGACAGTATCACACAGGATAGGATTAGATACACGGCTCAGCAGACAGTATCACACAGGAGAGGATTAGATACACGGCTCAGCAAACAGTATCACACAGGAGAGGATTAGATACACGGCTCAGCAGACAGTATCACACAGGAGAGGATTAGATACACGGCTCAGCAGACAGTACCATACAGGAGAGGATTAGATACACGGCTCAGCAGACAGTATCACACAGGATAGGATTAGATACACAGCTCAGCAGACAGTATCACTCAGGATAGGATTAGATACACGGCTCAGCAGACAGTATCACACAGGAGAGGATTAGATACACGGCTCAGCAGACAGTATCACACAGGATAGGATTAGATACACGGCTCAGCAGACAGTATCACACTGGAGAGGATTAGATACACGGCTCAGCAGACAGTATCACACAGGATAGGATTAGATACACGGCTCAGCAGACAGTATCACACAGGATAGGATTAGATACACAGCTCAGCAGACAGTATCACACTGGAGAGGATTAGATACACGGCTCAGCAGACAGTATCACACAGGATAGGATTAGATACACGGCTCAGCAGACAGTATCACACAGGATAGGATTAGATACACTGCTCAGAAGACAGTATCACACGGGAGAGGATTAGATACACGGCTCAGCAGACAGTATCACACAGGAGAGGATTAGATACACGGCTCAGCAGACAGTATCACACAGGAGAGGATTAGATACACGGCTCAGCAGACAGTATCACACTGGATAGGATTAGATACACGGCTCAGCAGTCAGTATCACACAGGAGAGGATTAGATACACGGCTCAGCAGACAGTATCACACAGGATAGGATTAGATACACGGCTCAGCAGACAGTATCACACAGGATAGGATTAGATACACGGCTCAGCAGACAGTATCACACAGGAGAGGATTAGATACACTGCTCAGCAGTCAGTATCACACAGGATAGGATTAGATACACGGCTCAGCAGAGGGTATCACACAGGATAGGATTAGATACACGGCTCAGCAGACAGTATCACACAGGAGAGGATTAGATACACGGCTCAGCAGTCAGTATCACACAGGAGAGGATTAGATACACGGCTCAGCAGTCAGTATCACACAGGAGAGGATTAGATACACGGCTCAGCAGTCAGTATCACACAGGAGAGGATTAGATACACTGCTCAGCAGTCAGTATCACACAGGATAGGATTAGATACACGGCTCAGCAGACAGTATCACACAGGAGAGGATTAGATACACTGCTCAGCAGTCAGTATCACACAGGATAGGATTAGATACACGGCTCAGCAGAGGGTATCACACAGGATAGGATTAGATACACGGCTCAGCAGACAGTATCACACAGGAGAGGATTAGATACACGGCTCAGCAGTCAGTATCACACAGGAGAGGATTAGATACACGGCTCAGCAGACAGTATCACACAGGATAGGATTAGATACACGGCTCAGCAGAGGGTATCACACAGGATAGGATTAGATACACGGCTCAGCAGACAGTATCACACAGGATAGGATTAGATACACGGCTCAGCAGACAGTATCACACAGGAGAGTATTAGATACACGGCTCAGCAGTCAGTATCACACAGGAGAGGATTAGATACACGGCTCAGCAGACAGTATCACACAGGATAGGATTAGATACACGGCTCAGCAGACAGTATCACACTGGATAGGATTAGATACACGGCTCAGCAGTCAGTATCACACAGGAGAGGATTAGATACACGGCTCAGCAGACAGTATCACACAGGATAGGATTAGATACACGGCTCAGCAGACAGTATCACACAGGAGAGGATTAGATACACGGCTCAGCAGACGGTATCACACAGAAGAGGATTAGATACACGGCTCAGCAGACGGTATCACACAGGATAGGATTAGATACACTGCTCAGCAGACAGTATCACACAGGAGAGGATTAGATACACGGCTCAGCATATAGTATCACACAGGAGAGGATTAGATACACGGCTCAGCAGACAGTATCACACAGGATAGGATTAGATACACTGCTCAGCAGTCAGAATCACACAGGAGAGGATTAGATACACGGCTCAGCAGACAGTATCACACAGGAGAAGATTAGATACACGGCTCAGCAGACAGTATCACACGGGAGAGGATTAGATACACGGCTCAGCAGACAGTATCACACAGGAGAGGATTAGATACACGGCTCAGCAGACAGTATCACACAGGAGAGGATTAGATACACGGCTCAGCAGACAGTATCACACTGGATAGGATTAGATACATGGCTCAGCAGACAGTATCACACAGGAGAGGATTAGATACACGGCTCAGCAGTCAGAATCACACAGGAGAGGATTAGATACACTGCTCAGCAGTCAGTATCACACAGGAGAGGATTAGATACACGGCTCAGCAGTCAGTATCACACAGGAGAGGATTAGATACACGGCTCAGCAGACGGTATCACACAGGAGAGGATTAGATACACGGCTCAGCAGACAGTATCACACAGGAGAGGATTAGATACACTGCTCAGCAGACAGTATCACACAGGAGAGGATTAGATACACGGCTCAGCAGACAGTATCACACAGGAGAGGATTAGATACACGGCTCAGCAGTCAGTATCACACAGGAGAGGATTAGATACACTGCTCAGCAGTCAGTATCACACAGGAGAGGATTAGATACACTGCTCAGCAGACAGTATCACACAGGAGAGGATTAGATACACGGCTCAGCAGACAGTATCACACTGGATAGGATTAGATACACGGCTCAGCAGTCAGTATCACACAGGAGAGGATTAGATACACGGCTCAGCAGACAGTATCACACAGGAGAGGATTAGATACACGGCTCAGCAGTCAGTATCACACAGGAGAGGATTAGATACACTGCTCAGCAGTCAGTATCACACAGGAGAGGATTAGATACACTGCTCAGCAGACAGTATCACACAGGAGAGGATTAGATACACGGCTCAGCAGACGGTATCACACAGGAGAGGATTAGATACACGGCTCAGCAGACAGTATCACACAGGAGAGGATTAGATACACGGCTCAGCAGACAGTATCACACTGGATAGGATTAGATACACTGCTCAGTAGACAGTATCACACAGGAGAGGATTAGATACACAGCTCAGCAGACAGTATCACACAGGAGAGGATTAGATACACGGCTCAGCAGACAGTATCACACAGGAGAGGATTAGATACACGGCTCAGCAGTCAGTATCACACAGGAGAGGATTAGATACACGGCTCAGCAGACAGTATCACACAGGAGAGGATTAGATACACGGCTCAGCAGTCAGTATCACACAGGAGAGGATTAGATACACAGCTCAGCAGACAGTATCACACAGGAGAGGATTAGATACACGACTCAGCAGTCAGTATCACACAGGAGAGGATTAGATACACGGCTCAGCAGACAGTATCACACAGGAGAGGATTAGATACACGGCTCAGCAGACAGTATCACACAGGATAGGATTAGATACACGGCTCAGCAGACGGTATCACACAGGAGAGGATTAGATACACGGCTCAGCAGACAGTATCACACAGGAGGGATTAGATACACGGTTCAGCAGACAGTATCACACAGGAGAGGATTAGATACACGGCTCAACAGACGGTATCACACAGGAGAGGATTAGATACACGGCTCAGCAGACGGTATCACACAGGAGAGGATTAGATACACGGCTCAGCAGACAGTATCACACAGGAGAGGATTAGATACACGGCTCAGCAGACGGTATCACACAGGAGAGGATTAGATACACGGCTCAGCAGAGGGTATCACACAGGATAGGATTAGATACACGGCTCAGCAGACAGTATCACACAGGAGGGATTAGATACACGGTTCAGCAGACAGTATCACACAGGAGAGGATTAGATACACGGCTCAGCAGACGGTATCACACAGGATAGGATTAGATACACGGCTCAGCAGACAGTATCACACAGGGGAGGATTAGATACACGGCTCAGCAGACAGTATCACACAGGAGAGGATTAGATACACAGCTCAGCAGACAGTATCACACAGGAGAGGATTAGATACACGGCTCAGCAGACAGTATCACACAGGAGAGGATTAGATACACGGCTCAGCAGACAGTATCACACAGGAGAGGATTAGATACACGGCTCAGCAGACAGTATCACACAGGAGAGGATTAGATACACGGCTCAGCAGACGGTATCACACAGGAGAGGATTAGATACACGGCTCAGCAGACAGTATCACACAGGAGAGGATTAGATACACGGCTCAGCAGACAGTATCACACAGGAGAGGATTAGATACACGGCTCAGCAGACAGTGTCACACAGGATAGGATTAGATACATGGCTCAGCAGACAGTATCACACAGGAGAGGCTTAGATACACGGCTCAGCAGTCAGTATCACACAGGAGAGGATTAGATACACGGCACAGCAGACAATATCACACAGGATAGGATTAGATACATGGCTCAGCAGACAGTATCACACAGGATAGGATTAGATACACGGCTCAGCAGACAGTATCACACAGGAGAGGATTAGATACACGGCTCAGCAAACAGTATCACACAGGAGAGGATTAGATACACGGCTCAGCAGACAGTATCACACAGGAGAGGATTAGATACACGGCTCAGCAGACAGTACCATACAGGAGAGGATTAGATACACGGCTCAGCAGACAGTATCACACAGGATAGGATTAGATACACAGCTCAGCAGACAGTATCACACAGGAGAGGATTAGATACACGGCTCAGCAGACAGTATCACACAGGAGAGGATTAGATACACGGCTCAGCAGACAGTATCACACAGGATAGGATTAGATACACAGCTCAGCAGACAGTATCACTCAGGATAGGATTAGATACACGGCTCAGCAGACAGTATCACACAGGAGAGGATTAGATACACGGCTCAGCAGACAGTATCACACAGGATAGGATTAGATACACGGCTCAGCAGACAGTATCACACTGGAGAGGATTAGATACACGGCTCAGCAGACAGTATCACACAGGATAGGATTAGATACACGGCTCAGCAGACAGTATCACACAGGATAGGATTAGATACACAGCTCAGCAGACAGTATCACACTGGAGAGGATTAGATACACGGCTCAGCAGACAGTATCACACAGGATAGGATTAGATACACGGCTCAGCAGACAGTATCACACAGGATAGGATTAGATACACTGCTCAGCAGACAGTATCACACGGGAGAGGATTAGATACACGGCTCAGCAGACAGTATCACACAGGAGAGGATTAGATACACGGCTCAGCAGACAGTATCACACAGGAGAGGATTAGATACACGGCTCAGCAGACAGTATCACACTGGATAGGATTAGATACACGGCTCAGCAGTCAGTATCACACAGGAGAGGATTAGATACACGGCTCAGCAGACAGTATCACACAGGAGAGGATTAGATACACGGCTCAGCAGTCAGAATCACACAGGAGAGGATTAGATACACGGCTCAGCAGACGGTATCACACAGGAGAGGATTAGATACACGGCTCAGCAGACAGTATCACACAGGATAGGATTAGATACACGGCTCAGCAGACAGTATCACACAGGAGAGGATTAAATACACGGCTCAGCAGACAGTATCACACAGGAGAAGATTAGATACACGGCTCAGCAGACAGTATCACACAGGAGAGGATTAAATACACGGCTCAGCAGACAGTATCACACAGGAGAGGATTAGATACACGGCTCAGCAGACGGTATCACACAGGATAGGATTAGATACACTGCTCAGCAGACAGTATCACACAGGAGAAGATTAGATACACGGCTCAGCAGACAGTATCACACTGGATAGGATTAGATACATGGCTCAGCAGACAGTATCACACAGGAGAGGATTAGATACACGGCTCAGCAGACAGTATCACACTGGATAGGATTAGATACATGGCTCAGCAGACAGTATCACACGGGAGAGGATTAGATACACGGCTCAGCAGACAGTATCACACAGGAGAGGATTAGATACACGGCTCAGCAGACAGTATCACACAGGAGAGGATTAGATACACGGCTCAGCAGACAGTATCACACTGGATAGGATTAGATACATGGCTCAGCAGACAGTATCACACAGGAGAGGATTAGATACACGGCTCAGCAGTCAGAATCACACAGGAGAGGATTAGATACACGGCTCAGCAGTCAGTATCACACAGGAGAGGATTAGATACATGGCTCAGCAGACAGTATCACACAGGAGAGGATTAGATACACGGCTCAGCAGTCAGAATCACACAGGAGAGGATTAGATACACGGCTCAGCAGTCAGTATCACACAGGAGAGGATTAGATACACGGCTCAGCAGTCAGTATCACACAGGAGAGGATTAGATACACTGCTCAGCAGTCAGTATCACACAGGAGAGGATTAGATACACGGCTCAGCAGACGGTATCACACAGGAGAGGATTAGATACATGGCTCAGCAGTCAGTATCACACAGGAGAGGATTAGATACACGGCTCAGCAGACAGTATCACACTGGATAGGATTAGATACACGGCTCAGCAGTCAGTATCACACAGGAGAGGATTAGATACATGGCTCAGCAGACGGTATCACACAGGAGAGGATTAGATACACTGCTCAGCAGACAGTATCACACAGGATAGGATTAGATACACGGCTCAGCAGTCAGTATCACACAGGAGAGGATTAGATACATGGCTCAGCAGACGGTATCACACAGGAGAGGATTAGATACACGGCTCAGCAGACAGTATCACACAGGAGAGGATTAGATACACGGCTCAGCAGACGGTATCACACAGGAGAGGATTAGATACACGGCTCAGCAGACAGTATCACACAGGAGAGGATTAGATACACGACTCAGCAGTCAGTATCACACAGGAGAGGATTAGATACACGGCTCAGCAGACGGTATCACACAGGAGAGGATTAGATACACGGCTCAGCAGACGGTATCACACAGGAGAGGATTAGATACACGGCTCAGCAGACAGTATCACACAGGAGAGGATTAGATACATGGCTCAGCAGACAGTATCACACAGGATAGGATTAGATACACGGCTCAGCAGAGAGTATCACACAGGATAGGATTAGATACACGGCTCAGCAGAGGGTATCACACAGGAGAGGATTAGATACACGGGCTCAGCAGACAGTATCACACAGGAGAGGATTAGATACACGGCTCAGCAGACAGTATCACACAGGAGAGGATTAGATACACGGCTCAGCAGTCAGTATCACACAGGAGAGGATTAGATACACGGCTCAGCAGACAGTATCACACAGGAGAGGATTAGATACATGGCTCAGCAGACAGTATCACACAGGAGAGGATTAGATACACGGCTCAGCAGACAGTATCACACAGGATAGGATTAGATACACGGCTCAGCAGACGGTATCACACAGGATAGGATTAGATACACGGCTCAGCAGACGGTATCACACAGGAGAGGATTAGATACACGGCTCAGCAGACGGTATCACACAGGATAGGATTAGATACACGGCTCAGCAGAGGGTATCACACAGGAGAGGATTAGATACACAGCTCAGCAGACAGGATCACACAGGAGAGGATTAGATACACAGCTCAGCAGACAGTATCACACAGGAGAGGATTAGATACACGGCTCAGCAGACAGTATCACACAGGAGAGGATTAGATACACGGCTCAGCAGACGGTATCACACAGGATAGGATTAGATACACGGCTCAGCAGACGGTATCACACAGGAGAGGATTAGATACACGGCTCAGCAGAGGGTATCACACAGGATAGGATTAGATACACGGCTCAGCAGACAGTATCACACAGGAGGGATTAGATACACGGTTCAGCAGACAGTATCACACAGGAGAGGATTAGATACACGGCTCAGCAGACAGTATCACACAGGATAGGATTAGATACACGGCTCAGCAGACGGTATCACACAGGAGAGGATTAGATACACGGCTCAGCAGAGGGTATCACACAGGATAGGATTAGATACACGGCTCAGCAGACAGTATCACACAGGAGGGATTAGATACACGGTTCAGCAGACAGTATCACACAGGAGAGGATTAGATACACGGCTCAGCAGACGGTATCACACAGGAGAGGATTAGATACACGGCTCAGCAGAGGGTATCACACAGGATAGGATTAGATACACGGCTCAGCAGACAGTATCACACAGGAGGGATTAGATACACGGTTCAGCAGACAGTATCACACAGGAGAGGATTAGATACACGGCTCAGCAGACGGTATCACACAGGATAGGATTAGATACACGGCTCAGCAGACAGTATCACACAGGGGAGGATTAGATACACGGCTCAGCAGACAGTATCACACAGGAGAGGATTAGATACACAGCTCAGCAGACAGTATCACACAGGAGAGGATTAGATACACGGCTCAGCAGACAGTATCACACAGGAGAGGATTAGATACACGGCTCAGCAGACAGTATCACACAGGAGAGGATTAGATACACGGCTCAGCAGACAGTATCACACAGGAGAGGATTAGATACACAGCTCAGCAGACGGTATCACACAGGAGAGGATTAGATACACGGCTCAGCAGACAGTATCACACAGGAGAGGATTAGATACACGGCTCAGCAGACAGTATCACACAGGATAGGATTAGATACACGGCTCAGCAGACAGTATCACACAGGAGGGATTAGATACACGGCTCAGCAGACAGTATCACACAGGAGAGGATTAGATACACGGCTCAGCAGACAGTATCACACAGGAGAGGATTAGATACACGGCACAGCAGACAATATCACACAGGATAGGATTAGATACACGGCTCAGCAGACGGTATCACACAGGAGAGGCTTAGATACACGGCTCAGCAGACAGTGTCACACAGGATAGGATTAGATACATGGCTCAGCAGACAGTATCACACAGGAGAGGATTAGATACACGGCTCAGCAGACAGTGTCACACAGGATAGGATTAGATACACGGCTCAGCAGACAGTATCACACAGGAGAGGATTAGATACACGGCTCAGCAGACAGTATCACACAGGAGAGGATTAGATACATGGCTCAGCAGACAGTATCACACAGGATAGGATTAGATACACGGCTCAGCAGTCAGTATCACACAGGATAGGATTAGATACATGGCTCAGCAGACAGTATCACACAGGAGAGGATTAGATACACGGCTCAGCAGACAGTATCACACAGGAGAGGATTAGATACACGGCTCAGCAGTCAGTATCACACAGGAGAGGATTAGATACACGGCTCAGCAGACAGTATCACACAGGATATGATTAGATACACGGCTCAGCAGACGGTATCACACAGGATAGGATTAGATACACCGCTCAGCAGTCAGTATCACACAGGATAGGATTAGATACACGGCTCAGCAGACAGTATCACACAGGATATGATTAGATACACGGCTCAGCAGACGGTATCACCCAGGATAGGATTAGATACACAGCTCAGCAGTCAGTATCACACAGGATAGGATTAGATACACGGCTCAGCAGACAGGATCACACAGGAGAGGATTAGATACACGGCTCAGCAGACAGTATCACACAGGATAGGATTATATACACGGCTCAGCAGACAGTATCACACAGGAGAGGATTAGATACACAGCTCAGCACACAGTATCACACAGGATAGGATTAGATACACGGCTCAGCAGACAGTATCACACAGGATAGGATTAGATACACGGCTCAGCAGACAGTATCACACAGGATAGGATTAGATACACAGCTCAGCAGTCAGTATCACACAGTAGAGGATTAGATACACGGCTCAGCAGACAGTATCACACAGGAGAGGATTAGATACACGGCTCAGCAGACAGTATCACACAGGAGAGGATTAGATACACGGCTCAGCAAACGGTATCACACAGGAGAGGATTAGATACACGGCTCAGTAGATGGTATCACACAGGATAGGATTAGATACACGGCTCAGCAGACAGTATCACACAGGATAGGATTAGATACACGGCTCAGCAGACAGTATCACACAGGAGAGGATTAGATACACGGCTCAGCAGACAGTATCACACAGGATAGGATTAGATACACGGCTCAGCAGACGGTATCACACAGGATAGGATTAGATACACGGCTCAGCAGACAGGATCACACAGGAGAGGATTAGATACACGGCTCAGCAGACAGTATCACACAGGATAGGATTAGATACACAGCTCAGCAGACAGTATCACACAGGAGAGGATTAGATACACGGCTCAGCAGACAGTATCACACAGGAGAGGATTAGATACACGGCTCAGCAGACGGTATCACACAGGATAGGATTAGATACACAGCTCAGCAGACAGTATCACACAGGAGAGGATTAGATACACGGCTCAGCAGACAGTATCACACAGGAGAGGATTAGATACACGGCTCAGCAGACGGTATCACACAGGATAGGATTAGATACACAGCTCAGCAGACAGTATCACACAGGAGAGGATTAGATACACAGCTCAGCACACAGTATCACACAGGATAGGATTAGATACACAGCTCAGCAGACAGTATCACACAGGAGAGGATTAGATACACGGCTCAGCAGACAGTATCACACAGGAGAGGATTAGATACACGGCTCAGCAGACGGTATCACACAGGATAGGATTAGATACACAGCTCAGCAGACAGTATCACACAGGAGAGGATTAGATACACGGCTCAGCAGTCAGTATCACACAGGAGAGGATTAGATACACGGCTCAGCAGACGGTATCACACAGGATAGGATTAGATACACGGCTCAGCAGACGGTATCACACAGGAGAGGATTAGATACACGGCTCAGCAGACGGTATCACACAGGATAGGATTAGATACACAGCTCAGCAGACAGTATCACACAGGAGAGGATTAGATACACGGCTCAGCAAACAGTATCACACAGGAGAGGATTAGATACACGGCTCAGCAGACAGTATCACACAGGAGAGGATTAGATACATGGCTCAGCAGTCAGTATCACACAGGATGGGATTAGATACACGGCTCAGCAGACAGTATCACACAGGATAGGATTAGATACACGGCTCAGCAGACAGCATCACACAGGAGAGGATTAGATACACGGCTCAGCAGATAGTATCACACAGGAGAGGATTAGATACACGGCTCAGCAGACTGTATCACACAGGATGGGATTAGATACACGGCTCAGCAGACAGTATCACACAGGATAGGATTAGATACACGGCTCAGCAGACAGTATCACACAGGAGAGGATTAGATACACAGCTCAGCAGACAGTATCACACAGGAGAGGATTAGATACATAGCTGAGCAGACAGTATCACACAGGATAGGATTAGATACACGGCTCAGCAAACGGTATCACACAGAATAGGATTAGATACACGGCTCAGCAGACAGTATCACACAGGAGAGGATTAGATACACAGCTCAGCAGTCAGTATCACGCAGGATAGGATTAGATACACGGCTCAGCAGACAGTATCACACAGGAGAGGATCAGATACACGGCTCAGCAGACTGTATCACACAGGAGAGGATTAGATACACGGCTCAGCAGACAGTATCACACAGGAGAGGATTAGATACACGGCTCAGCAGACAGTATCACACAGGAGAGGATTAGATACACGGCTCAGCAGACAGTATCACACAGGAGAGGATTAGATACACAGCTCAGCAGACAGTATCACACAGGATAGGATTAGATACAGGCTCAGCAGACAGTATCACACAGGAGAGGATTAGATACACGGCTCAGCAGACTGTATCACACAGGAGAGGATTAGATACACGGCTCAGCAGACTGTATCACACAGGAGAGGATTAGATACACAGCTCAGCAGACAGTATCACACAGGATAGAATCAGATACACGGCTCAGCAGACTGTATCACACAGGAGAGGATTAGATACACGGCTCAGCAGTCAGTATCACACAGGAGAGGATTAGATACACGGGCTCAGCAGACTGTATCACACAGGAGAGGATTAGATACACGGCTCAGCAGACAGTATCACACAGGAGAGGATTAGATACACGGCTCAGCAGTCAGTATCACACAGGAGAGGATTAGATACACGGCTCAGCAGACAGTATCACACAGGAGAGGATTAGATACACGGCTCAGCAGACAGTATCACACATTAGAGGATTAGATACACGGCTCAGCAGACGGTATCACACAGGAGAGGATTAGATACACGGCTCAGCAGTCAGTATCACACAGGATAGGATTAGATACACAGCTCAGCAGACAGGATCACACAGGAGAGGATTAGATACACGGCTCAGCAGTCAGTATCACACAGGAGAGGATTAGATACACGGCTCAGCAGTCAGTATCACACAGGAGAGGATTAGATACACGGCTCAGCAGACAGTATCACACAGGATAGGATTAGATACACAGCTCAGCAGACAGGATCACACAGGAGAGGATTAGATACACGGCTCAGCAGTCAGTATCACACAGGAGAGGATTAGATACACGGCTCAGCAGTCAGTATCACACAGGAGAGGATTAGATACACGGCTCAGCAGACAGTATCACACAGGAGAGGATTAGATACACGGCTCAGCAGACAGTATCACACAGGAGAGGATTAGATACACGGCTCAGCAGACAGTATCACACAGGATAGGATTAGATACACGGCTCAGCAGAGAGTATCACACAGGATAGGATTAGATACACGGCTCAGCAGAGGGTATCACACAGGAGAGGATTAGATACACGGGCTCAGCAGACAGTATCACACAGGAGAGGATTAGATACACGGCTCAGCAGACAATATCACACAGGAGAGGATTAGATACACGGCTCAGCAGACGGTATCACACAGGAGAGGATTAGATACACGGCTCAGCAGACAGTATCACACAGGAGAGGATTAGATACATGGCTCAGCAGACAGTATCACACAGGATAGGATTAGATACACGGCTCAGCAGAGAGTATCACACAGGATAGGATTAGATACACGGCTCAGCAGAGGGTATCACACAGGAGAGGATTAGATACACGGGCTCAGCAGACAGTATCACACAGGAGAGGATTAGATACACGGCTCAGCAGACAGTATCACACAGGAGAGGATTAGATACACGGCTCAGCAGTCAGTATCACACAGGAGAGGATTAGATACACGGCTCAGCAGACAGTATCACACAGGATAGGATTAGATACACGGCTCAGCAGACGGTATCACACAGGATAGGATTAGATACACGGCTCAGCAGACGGTATCACACAGGAGAGGATTAGATACACGGCTCAGCAGACGGTATCACACAGGATAGGATTAGATACACGGCTCAGCAGAGGGTATCACACAGGAGAGGATTAGATACACAGCTCAGCAGACAGGATCACACAGGAGAGGATTAGATACACGGCTCAGCAGACAGTATCACACAGGAGAGGATTAGATACACCGCTCAGCAGACAGTATCACACAGGAGAGGATTAGATACACGGCTCAGCAGACAGTATCACACAGGATAGGATTAGATACACGGCTCAGCAGACGGTATCACACAGGAGAGGATTAGATACACGGCTCAGCAGAGGGTATCACACAGGATAGGATTAGATACACGGCTCAGCAGACAGTATCACACAGGAGGGATTAGATACACGGTTCAGCAGACAGTATCACACAGGAGAGGATTAGATACACGGCTCAGCAGACGGTATCACACAGGAGAGGATTAGATACACGGCTCAGCAGAGGGTATCACACAGGATAGGATTAGATACACGGCTCAGCAGACAGTATCACACAGGAGGGATTAGATACACGGTTCAGCAGACAGTATCACACAGGAGAGGATTAGATACACGGCTCAGCAGACGGTATCACACAGGATAGGATTAGATACACGGCTCAGCAGACAGTATCACACAGGGGAGGATTAGATACACGGCTCAGCAGACAGTATCACACAGGAGAGGATTAGATACACAGCTCAGCAGACAGTATCACACAGGAGAGGATTAGATACACGGCTCAGCAGACAGTATCACACAGGAGAGGATTAGATACACGGCTCAGCAGACAGTATCACACAGGAGAGGATTAGATACACGGCTCAGCAGACAGTATCACACAGGAGAGGATTAGATACACAGCTCAGCAGACGGTATCACACAGGAGAGGATTAGATACACGGCTCAGCAGACAGTATCACACAGGAGAGGATTAGATACACGGCTCAGCAGACAGTATCACACAGGAGAGGATTAGATACACGGCTCAGCAGACAGTATCACACAGGAGGGATTAGATACACGGCTCAGCAGACAGTATCACACAGGAGAGGATTAGATACACGGCTCAGCAGACAGTGTCACACAGGATAGGATTAGATACACAGCTGAGCAGACAGTGTCACACAGGAGAGGATTAGATACACGGCTCAGCAGACAGTGTCACACAGGATAGGATTAGATACACGGCTCAGCAGACGGTATCACACAGGAGAGGATTAGATACACGGCTCAGCAGACAGTATCACACAGGAGAGGATTAGATACACGGCTCAGCAGACAGTATCACACAGGAGAGGATTAGATACACAGCTCAGCAGACAGTGTCACACAGGATAGGATTAGATACACGGCTCAGCAGACAGTATCACACAGGAGAGGATTAGATACACGGCTCAGCAGACAGTGTCACACAGGATAGGATTAGATACATGGCTCAGCAGACAGTATCACACAGGAGAGGATTAGATACACGGCTCAGCAGACAGTGTCACACAGGATAGGATTAGATACATGGCTCAGCAGACAGTATCACACAGGAGAGGATTAGATACACGGCTCAGCAGACAGTATCACACAGGAGAGGATTAGATACATGGCTCAGCAGACAGTATCACACAGGATAGGATTAGATACACGGCTCAGCAGTCAGTATCACACAGGATAGGATTAGATACATGGCTCAGCAGACAGTATCACACAGGAGAGGATTAGATACACGGCTCAGCAGACAGTATCACACAGGAGAGGATTAGATACACGGCTCAGCAGTCAGTATCACACAGGAGAGGATTAGATACACGGCACAGCAGACAATATCACACAGGATAGGATTAGATACACGGCTCAGCAGACAGTATCACACAGGATAGGATTAGATACACGGCTCAGCAGACAGTATCACACAGGAGAGGATTAGATACACGGCTCAGCAAACGGTATCACACAGGATAGGATTAGATACACGGCTCAGCAGACAGTATCACACAGGATAGGATTAGATACACGGCTCAGCAGACAGGATCACACAGGAGAGGATTAGATACACGGCTCAGCAGACAGTATCACACAGGATAGGATTAGATACACAGCTCAGCACACAGTATCACACAGGAGAGGATTAGATACACGGCTCAGCAGACAGTATCACACAGGAGAGGATTAGATACACGGCTCAGCAGTCAGTATCACACAGGAGAGGATTAGATACACGGCTCAGCAGACAGTATCACACAGGAGAGGATTAGGTACACGGCTCAGCAGACAGTATCACACAGGAGAGGATTAGATACACGGCTCAGCAGACAGTATCACACAGGAGAGGATTAGATACACGGCTCAGCAGACAGTATCACACAGGAGAGGATTAGATACACGGCTCAGCAGACAGGATCACACAGGAGAGGATTAGATACACGGCTCAGCAGACAGTATCACACAGGAGAGGATTAGATACACGGCTCAGCAGACAGTATCACACAGGAGAGGATTAGATACACGGCTCAGCAGACAGTATCACACAGGAGAGGATTAGATACACGGCTCAGCAGACAGTATCACACAGGAGAGGATTAGATACACGGCTCAGCAGACAGTATCACACAGGAGAGGATTAGATACACGGCTCAGCAGACAGTATCACACAGGAGAGGATTAGATACACGGCTCAGCAGACAGGATCACACAGGAGAGGATTAGATACACGGCTCAGCAGACAGTATCACACAGGAGAGGATTAGATACACGGCTCAGCAGAGGGTATCACACAGGAGAGGATTAGATACACGGCTCAGCAGACAGTATCACACAGGAGAGGATTAGATACACGGCTCAGCAGACAGTATCACACAGGAGAGGATTAGATACACAGCTCAGCAGACGGTATCACACAGGAGAGGATTAGATACACGGCTCAGCAGACAGTATCACACAGGAGAGGATTAGATACACGGCTCAGCAGACAGTATCACACAGGAGAGGATTAGATACACGGCTCAGCAGACAGTATCACACAGGAGAGGATTAGATACACGGCTCAGCAGACAGTATCACACAGGAGAGGATTAGATACACAGCTCAGCAGACGGTATCACACAGGAGAGGATTAGATACACGGCTCAGCAGACAGTATCACACAGGAGAGGATTAGATACACAGCTCAGCAGACGGTATCACACAGGAGAGGATTAGATACACAGCTCAGCAGACGGTATCACACAGGAGAGGATTAGATACACGGCTCAGCAGACAGTATCACACAGGAGGGATTAGATACACGGCTCAGCAGACAGTGTCACACAGGATAGGATTAGATACACAGCTCAGCAGACAGTATCACACAGGAGAGGATTAGATACACGGCTCAGCAGACAGTATCACACAGGAGAGGATTAGATACATGGCTCAGCAGTCAGTATCACACAGGATAGGATTAGATACACGGCTCAGCAGTCAGTATCACACAGGAGAGGATTAGATACACGGCACAGCAGACAATATCACACAGGATAGGATTAGATACACGGCTCAGCAGACAGTATCACACAGGATAGGATTAGATACACGGCTCAGCAGACAGTATCACACAGGAGAGGATTAGATACACGGCTCAGCAGACAGTATCACACAGGAGGGATTAGATACACGGCTCAGCAGACAGTATCACACAGGAGAGGATTAGATACACGGCTCAGCAGACAGTATCACACAGGAGAGGATTAGATACACGGCTCAGCAGACAGTATCACACAGGAGAGGATTAGATACACGGCTCAGCAAACGGTATCACACAGGAGAGGATTAGATACACGGCTCAGTAGATGGTATCACACAGGATAGGATTAGATACACGGCTCAGCAGACAGTATCACACAGGAGAGGATTAGATACACGGCTCAGCAGACAGTATCACACAGGATATGATTAGATACACGGCTCAGCAGACAGGATCACACAGGAGAGGATTAGATACACGGCTCAGCAGACAGTATCACACAGGATAGGATTAGATACACAGCTCAGCACACAGTATCACACAGGATAGGATTAGATACACGGCTCAGCAGACAGTATCACACAGGATAGGATTAGATACACGGCTCAGCAGACAGTATCACACAGGATAGGATTAGATACACAGCTCAGCAGTCAGTATCACACAGTAGAGGATTAGATACACGGCTCAGCAGACAGTATCACACAGGAGAGGATTAGATACACGGCTCAGCAGACAGTATCACACAGGAGAGGATTAGATACACGGCTCAGCAAACGGTATCACACAGGAGAGGATTAGATACACGGCTCAGTAGATGGTATCACACAGGATAGGATTAGATACACGGCTCAGCAGACAGTATCACACAGGATAGGATTAGATACACGGCTCAGCAGACAGTATCACACAGGAGAGGATTAGATACACGGCTCAGCAGACAGGATCACACAGGAGAGGATTAGATACACGGCTCAGCAGACAGTATCACACAGGATAGGATTAGATACACAGCTCAGCAGACAGTATCACACAGGAGAGGATTAGATACACGGCTCAGCAGACAGTATCACACAGGAGAGGATTAGATACACGGCTCAGCAGACGGTATCACACAGGATAGGATTAGATACACAGCTCAGCAGACAGTATCACACAGGAGAGGATTAGATACACAGCTCAGCACACAGTATCACACAGGATAGGATTAGATACACAGCTCAGCAGACAGTATCACACAGGAGAGGATTAGATACACGGCTCAGCAGACAGTATCACACAGGAGAGGATTAGATACACGGCTCAGCAGACGGTATCACACAGGATAGGATTAGATACACAGCTCAGCAGACAGTATCACACAGGAGAGGATTAGATACGCGGCTCAGCAGTCAGTATCACACAGGAGAGGATTAGATACACGGCTCAGCAGACGGTATCACACAGGATAGGATTAGATACACGGCTCAGCAGACGGTATCACACAGGAGAGGATTAGATACACGGCTCAGCAGACGGTATCACACAGGATAGGATTAGATACACAGCTCAGCAGACAGTATCACACAGGAGAGGATTAGATACACGGCTCAGCAAACAGTATCACACAGGAGAGGATTAGATACACGGCTCAGCAGACAGTATCACACAGGAGAGGATTAGATACACAGCTCAGCAGTCAGTATCACACAGGATGGGATTAGATACACGGCTCAGCAGACAGTATCACACAGGATAGGATTAGATACACGGCTCAGCAGACAGCATCACACAGGAGAGGATTAGATACACGGCTCAGCAGATAGTATCACACAGGAGAGGATTAGATACACGGCTCAGCAGACTGTATCACACAGGATGGGATTAGATACACGGCTCAGCAGACAGTATCACACAGGATAGGATTAGATACACGGCTCAGCAGACAGTATCACACAGGAGAGGATTAGATACACAGCTCAGCAGACAGTATCACACAGGAGAGGATTAGATACATAGCTGAGCAGACAGTATCACACAGGATAGGATTAGATACACGGCTCAGCAAACGGTATCACACAGAATAGGATTAGATACACGGCTCAGCAGACAGTATCACACAGGAGAGGATTAGATACACAGCTCAGCAGTCAGTATCACGCAGGATAGGATTAGATACACGGCTCAGCAGACAGTATCACACAGGAGAGGATCAGATACACGGCTCAGCAGACTGTATCACACAGGAGAGGATTAGATACACGGCTCAGCAGACAGTATCACACAGGAGAGGATTAGATACACGGCTCAGCAGACAGTATCACACAGGAGAGGATTAGATACACGGCTCAGCAGACAGTATCACACAGGAGAGGATTAGATACACAGCTCAGCAGACAGTATCACACAGGAGAGGATTAGATACACGGCTCAGCAGACTGTATCACACAGGAGAGGATTAGATACACGGCTCAGCAGACTGTATCACACAGGAGAGGATTAGATACACGGCTCAGCAGACAGTATCACACAGGATAGGATCAGATACACGGCTCAGCAGACTGTATCACACAGGAGAGGATTAGATACACGGCTCAGCAGTCAGTATCACACAGGAGAGGATTAGATACACGGGCTCAGCAGACTGTATCACACAGGAGAGGATTAGATACACGGCTCAGCAGACAGTATCACACAGGAGAGGATTAGATACACGGCTCAGCAGTCAGTATCACACAGGAGAGGATTAGATACACGGCTCAGCAGACAGTATCACACAGGAGAGGATTAGATACACGGCTCAGCAGACAGTATCACACATTAGAGGATTAGATACACGGCTCAGCAGACGCTATCACACAGGAGAGGATTAGATACACGGCTCAGCAGTCAGTATCACACAGGATAGGATTAGATACACAGCTCAGCAGACAGGATCACACAGGAGAGGATTAGATACACGGCTCAGCAGTCAGTATCACACAGGAGAGGATTAGATACACGGCTCAGCAGTCAGTATCACACAGGAGAGGATTAGATACACGGCTCAGCAGACAGTATCACACAGGAGAGGATTAGATACATGGCTCAGCAGACAGTATCACACAGGATAGGATTAGATACACGGCTCAGCAGAGAGTATCACACAGGATAGGATTAGATACACGGCTCAGCAGAGGGTATCACACAGGAGAGGATTAGATACACGGGCTCAGCAGACAGTATCACACAGGAGAGGATTAGATACACGGCTCAGCAGTCAGTATCACACAGGAGAGGATTAGATACACGGCTCAGCAGACAGTATCACACAGGAGAGGATTAGATACATGGCTCAGCAGACAGTATCACACAGGAGAGGATTAGATACACGGCTCAGCAGACAGTATCACACAGGATAGGATTAGATACACGGCTCAGCAGACGGTATCACACAGGATAGGATTAGATACACGGCTCAGCAGACGGTATCACACAGGAGAGGATTAGATACACGGCTCAGCAGACGGTATCACACAGGATAGGATTAGATACACGGCTCAGCAGAGGGTATCACACAGGAGAGGATTAGATACACAGCTCAGCAGACAGGATCACACAGGAGAGGATTAGATACACAGCTCAGCAGACAGTATCACACAGGAGAGGATTAGATACACGGCTCAGCAGACAGTATCACACAGGAGAGGATTAGATACACCGCTCAGCAGACAGTATCACACAGGAGAGGATTAGATACACGGCTCAGCAGACAGTATCACACAGGATAGGATTAGATACACGGCTCAGCAGAGGGTATCACACAGGATAGGATTAGATACACGGCTCAGCAGACAGTATCACACAGGAGGGATTAGATACACGGTTCAGCAGACAGTATCACACAGGAGAGGATTAGATACACGGCTCAGCAGACGGTATCACACAGGAGAGGATTAGATACACGGCTCAGCAGAGGGTATCACACAGGATAGGATTAGATACACGGCTCAGCAGACAGTATCACACAGGAGGGATTAGATACACGGTTCAGCAGACAGTATCACACAGGAGAGGATTAGATACACGGCTCAGCAGACGGTATCACACAGGATAGGATTAGATACACGGCTCAGCAGACAGTATCACACAGGGGAGGATTAGATACACGGCTCAGCAGACAGTATCACACAGGAGAGGATTAGATACACAGCTCAGCAGACAGTATCACACAGGAGAGGATTAGATACACGGCTCAGCAGACAGTATCACACAGGAGAGGATTAGATACACGGCTCAGCAGACAGTATCACACAGGAGAGGATTAGATACACGGCTCAGCAGACAGTATCACACAGGAGGGATTAGATACACGGCTCAGCAGACAGTATCACACAGGAGAGGATTAGATACACGGCTCAGCAGACAGTATCACACAGGAGAGGATTAGATACACGGCACAGCAGACAATATCACACAGGATAGGATTAGATACACGGCTCAGCAGACGGTATCACACAGGAGAGGCTTAGATACACGGCTCAGCAGACAGTGTCACACAGGATAGGATTAGATACATGGCTCAGCAGACAGTATCACACAGGAGAGGATTAGATACACGGCTCAGCAGACAGTGTCACACAGGATAGGATTAGATACATGGCTCAGCAGACAGTATCACACAGGAGAGGATTAGATACACGGCTCAGCAGACAGTATCACACAGGAGAGGATTAGATACACGGCTCAGCAGACAGTATCACACAGGATAGGATTAGATACACGGCTCAGCAGTCAGTATCACACAGGATAGGATTAGATACATGGCTCAGCAGACAGTATCACACAGGAGAGGATTAGATACACGGCTCAGCAGACAGTATCACACAGGAGAGGATTAGATACACGGCTCAGCAGTCAGTATCACACAGGAGAGGATTAGATACACGGCACAGCAGACAATATCACACAGGATAGGATTAGATACACGGCTCAGCAGACAGTATCACACAGGATAGGATTAGATACACGGCTCAGCAGACAGTATCACACAGGAGAGGATTAGATACACGGCTCAGCAAACGGTATCACACAGGATAGGATTAGATACACGGCTCAGCAGACAGTATCACACAGGATAGGATTAGATACACGGCTCAGCAGACAGGATCACACAGGAGAGGATTAGATACACGGCTCAGCAGACAGTATCACACAGGATAGGATTAGATACACAGCTCAGCACACAGTATCACACAGGAGAGGATTAGATACACGGCTCAGCAGACAGTATCACACAGGAGAGGATTAGATACACGGCTCAGCAGTCAGTATCACACAGGAGAGGATTAGATACACGGCTCAGCAGACAGTATCACACAGGAGAGGATTAGGTACACGGCTCAGCAGACAGTATCACACAGGAGAGGATTAGATACACGGCTCAGCAGACAGTATCACACAGGAGAGGATTAGATACACGGCTCAGCAGACAGTATCACACAGGAGAGGATTAGATACACGGCTCAGCAGACAGGATCACACAGGAGAGGATTAGATACACGGCTCAGCAGACAGTATCACACAGGAGAGGATTAGATACATGGCTCAGCAGACAGTATCACACAGGAGAGGATTAGATACACGGCTCAGCAGACAGTATCACACAGGAGAGGATTAGATACACGGCTCAGCAGACAGTATCACACAGGAGAGGATTAGATACACGGCTCAGCAGACAGTATCACACAGGAGAGGATTAGATACACGGCTCAGCAGACAGTATCACACAGGAGAGGATTAGATACACGGCTCAACAGACAGGAGCACACAGGAGAGGATTAGATACACGGCTCAGCAGACAGTATCACACAGGAGAGGATTAGATACATGGCTCAGCAGAGGGTATCACACAGGAGAGGATTAGATACACGGCTCAGCAGACAGTATCACACAGGAGAGGATTAGATACACGGCTCAGCAGACAGTATCACACAGGAGAGGATTAGATACACAGCTCAGCAGACGGTATCACACAGGAGAGGATTAGATACACGGCTCAGCAGACAGTATCACACAGGAGAGGATTAGATACACGGCTCAGCAGACAGTATCACACAGGAGAGGATTAGATACACGGCTCAGCAGACAGTATCACACAGGAGAGGATTAGATACACAGCTCAGCAGACGGTATCACACAGGAGAGGATTAGATACACGGCTCAGCAGACAGTATCACACAGTAGAGGATTAGATACACGGCTCAGCAGACAGTATCACACAGGAGGGATTAGATACACGGCTCAGCAGACAGTGTCACACAGGATAGGATTAGATACACAGCTCAGCAGACAGTATCACACAGGAGAGGATTAGATACACGGCTCAGCAGACAGTATCACACAGGAGAGGATTAGATACATGGCTCAGCAGTCAGTATCACACAGGATAGGATTAGATACACGGCTCAGCAGTCAGTATCACACAGGAGAGGATTAGATACACGGCACAGCAGACAATATCACACAGGATAGGATTAGATACACGGCTCAGCAGACAGTATCACACAGGATAGAATTAGATACACGGCTCAGCAGACAGTATCACACAGGAGAGGATTAGATACACGGCTCAGCAGACAGTATCACACAGGAGGGATTAGATACACGGCTCAGCAGACAGTATCACACAGGAGAGGATTAGATACACGGCTCAGCAGACAGTATCACACAGGAGAGGATTAGATACACGGCTCAGCAGACAGTATCACACAGGAGAGGATTAGATACACGGCTCAGCAGACAGTATCACACAGGAGAGGATTAGATACACGGCTCAGCAAACGGTATCACACAGGAGAGGATTAGATACACGGCTCAGTAGATGGTATCACACAGGATAGGATTAGATACACGGCTCAGCAGACAGTATCACACAGGAGAGGATTAGATACATAGCTGAGCAGACAGTATCACACAGGATAGGATTAGATACACGGCTCAGCAAACGGTATCACACAGAATAGGATTAGATACACGGCTCAGCAGACAGTATCACACAGGAGAGGATTAGATACACAGCTCAGCAGTCAGTATCACACAGGAGAGGATTAGATACACGGCTCAGCAGACAGTATCACACAGGAGAGGATTAGATACACGGCTCAGCAGACAGTATCACACAGGAGAGGATTAGATACACAGCTCAGCAGACAGTATCACACAGGAGAGGATTAGATACACGGCTCAGCAGACTGTATCACACAGGAGAGGATTAGATACACGGCTCAGCAGACTGTATCACACAGGAGAGGATTAGATATCCGGATCAGCAGACAGTATCACACAGGAGAGGATTAGATACCCGGATCAGCAGACAGTATCACACAGGAGAGGATTAGATACACAGCTCAGCAGACAGTATCACACAGGATAGGATTAGATACACGGCTCAGCAGACAGTATCACACAGGAGAGGATTAGATACACGGCTCAGCAGACAGTATCACACAGGAGAGGATTAGATACACGGCTCAGCAGTCAGTATCACACAGGAGAGGATTAGATACACGGCTCAGCAGGGAGTATCACACGGGATAGGATTAGATACACGGCTCAGCAGACAGTATCACACAGGAGAGGATTAGATACACAGCTCAGCAGACAGTATCACACAGGAGAGGATTAGATACACGGCTCAGCAGACAGTATCACACAGGAGAGGATTAGATACACGGCTCAGCAGGGAGTATCACACAGGAGAGGATTAGATACACAGCTCAGCAGACAGTATCACACAGGAGAGGATTAGATACACGGCTCAGCAGACGGTATCACACAGGATAGGATTAGATTCACGGCTCAGCAGACAGTATCACACAGGAGAGGATTAGATACACGGCTCAGCAGACAGTATCACACAGGATAGGATTAGATACACGGCTCAGCAGGGAGTATCACACAGGATAGGATTAGATACACGGCTCAGCAGACAGTATCACACAGGAGAGGATTAGATACACGGCTCAGCAGACAGTATCACACAGGAGAGGATCAGATACATGGTTCAGCAGACAGTATCACACAGGAGAGGATTAGATACACGGCTCAGCAGACAGTATCACACAGGAGAGGATTAGATACACGGCTCAGCAGACAGTATCACACAGGAGAGGATCAGATACACAGCTCAGCAGTCAGTATCACACAGGAGACGATTAGATACACAGCTCAGCAGACAGTATCACACAGGAGAGGATTAGATACACTGCTCAGCAGTCAGTATCACACAGGAGAGGATTAGATACACGGCTCAGCAGACAGTATCACACAGGAGAGGATTAGATACACGGCTCAGCAGACAGTATCACACAGGAGAGGATTAGATACACGGCTCAGCAGACAGAATCACACAGGAGAGGATTAGATACACGGCTCAGCAGACAGTATCACACAGGATAGGATTAGATACACGGCTCAGCAGACAGTATCACACAGGAGAGGATTAGATACACAGCTCAGCAGTCAGTATCACACAGGAGAGGATTAGATACACGGCTCAGCAGACAGTATCACACAGGAGAGGATTAGATACACGGCTCAGCAGACAGTGTCACACAGGAGAGGATTAGATACACGGCTCAGCAGTCAGTATCACACAGGAGAGGATTAGATACACGGCTCAGCAGAC
This sequence comes from Phyllobates terribilis, assembly GCF_046119375.1. Classification (NCBI taxonomy): domain Eukaryota; kingdom Metazoa; phylum Chordata; class Amphibia; order Anura; family Dendrobatidae; genus Phyllobates; species Phyllobates terribilis. Next base: position 305,103 of record NW_027363600.1, on the reverse strand, counting down.
AGTATCACACAGGAGAGGATTAGATACACGGCTCAGCAGTCAGTATCACACAGGAGAGGATTAGATACACGGCTCAGCAGTCAGTGTCACACAGGAGAGGATTAGATACACGGCTCAGCAGACAGTATCACACAGGAGAGGATTAGATACACGGGCTCAGCAGAGGGTATCACACAGGAGAGGATTAGATACACAGCTCAGCAGACAGTATCACACAGGAGAGGATTAGATACACGCCTCAGCAGACAGTATCACACAGGAGAGGATTAGATACACGGCTCAGCAGACAGTATCACACAGGATAGGATTAGATACACGGCTCAGCAGACAGTATCACACAGGATAGGATTAGATACACGGCTCAGCAGACGGTATCACACAGGATAGGATTAGATACACGGCTCAGCAGACAGTATCACACAGGAGAGGATTAGATACACGGCTCAGCAGACAGTATCACACAGGATAGGATTAGATACACGGCTCAGCAGACAGTATCACACAGGAGAGGATTAGATACACAGCTCAGCAGACAGTATCACACAGGATAGGATTAGATACACGGCTCAGCAGACGGTATCACACAGGAGAGGATTAGATACACGGCTCAGCAGACGGTATCACACAGGAAAGGATTAGATACACGGCTCAGCAGAGGGTATCACACAGGATAGGATTAGATACACGGCTCAGCAGACAGTATCACACAGGAGAGGATTAGATACACGGCTCAACAGACGGTATGACACAGGAGAGGATTAGATACACGGCTCAGCAGACAGTATCACACAGGATAGGATTAGATACACGGCTCAGCAGACGGTATCACACAGGATAGGATTAGATACACGGCTCAGCAGACAGTATCACACAGGAGAGGATTAGATACACGGCTCAGCAGACAGTATCACACAGGATAGGATTAGATACACGGCTCAGCAGACAGTATCACACAGGAGAGGATTAGATACACAGCTCAGCAGACAGGATCACACAGGATAGGAATAGATACACGGCTCAGCAGACGGTATCACACAGGAGAGGATTAGATACACGGCTCAGCAGACGGTATCACACAGGAGAGGATTAGATACACGGCTCAGCAGACAGTATCACACAGGATAGGAATAGATACACAGCTCAGCAGACAGGATCACACAGGATAGGAATAGATACACAGCTCAGCAGACGGTATCACACAGGAGAGGATTAGATACACGGCTCAGCAGACGGTATCACACAGGAGAGGATTAGATACACGGCTCAGCAGACGGTATCACACAGGAGAGGATTAGATACACGGCTCAGCAGACGGTATCACACAGGAGAGGATTAGATACACGGCTCAGCAGACAGTATCACACAGGAGAGGATTAGATACACGGCTCAGCAGACGGTATCACACAGGAGAGGATTAGATACACGGCTCAGCAGACGGTATCACACAGGAGAGGATTAGATACACGGCTCAGCAGACAGTATCACACAGGAGAGGATTAGATACACAGCTCAGCAGACAGGATCACACAGGATAGGAATAGATACACGGCTCAGCAGACAGTATCACACAGGAGAGGATTAGATACACGGCTCAGCAGACGGTATCACACAGGAGAGGATTAGATACACGGCTCAGCAGACGGTATCACACAGGAGAGGATTAGATACACGGCTCAGCAGACGGTATCACACAGGAGAGGATTAGATACACAGCTCAGCAGACAGTATCACACAGGAGAGGATTAGATACACGGCTCAGCAGACAGTATCACACAGGAGAGGATTAGATACACGGCTCAGCAGACGGTATCACACAGGAGAGGATTAGATACACGGCTCAGCAGACAGTATCACACAGGAGAGGATTAGATACACGGCTCAGCAGACGGTATCACACAGGAGAGGATTAGATACACAGCTCAGCAGTCAGTATCACACAGGATAGGATTAGATACACTGCTCAGCAGACAGTATCACACAGGATATGATTAGATACACGGCTCAGCAGACAGTATCACACAGGATAGGATTAGATACACGGCTCAGCAGACGGTATCACACAGGAGAGGATTAGATACACTGCTCAGTAGACAGTATCACACGGGAGAGGATTAGATACACGGCTCAGCAGACAGTATCACACTGGATAGGATTAGATACACTGCTCAGCAGACAGTATCACACGGGAGAGGATTAGATACACTGCTCAGTAGACAGTATCACACTGGATAGGATTAGATACACTGCTCAGCAGACAGTATCACACGGGAGAGGATTAGATACACTGCTCAGTAGACAGTATCACACAGGAGAGGATTAGATACACGGCTCAGCAGACAGTATCACACGGGAGAGGATTAGATACACGGCTCAGCAGATGGTATCACACAGTATAGGATTAGATACACGGCTCAGCAGACAGTATCACACTGGATAGGATTAGATACACAGCTCAGCAGACAGTATCACACAGGAGAGGATTAGATACACGGCTCAGCAGACAGTATCACACAGGAGAGGATTAGATACACTGCTCAGCAGACAGTATCACACGGGAGAGGATTAGATACACAGCTCAGCAGACAGTATCACACAGGAGAGGATTAGATACACGGCTCAGCAGACAGTATCACACAGGAGAGGATTAGATACACGGCTCAGCAGACGGTATCACACAGGATAGGATTAGATACACGGCTCAGCAGACAGTATCACACAGGAGAGGATTAGATACACAGCTCAGCAGACAGTATCACACAGGAGAGGATTAGATACACGGCTCAGCAGACAGTCTCACACAGGAGAGGATTAGATACACGGCTCAGCAGACAGTACCATACAGGAGAGGATTAGATACACGGCTCAGCAGACAGTATCACACAGGATAGGATTAGATACACAGCTCAGCAGACAGTATCACACAGGAGAGGATTAGATACACGGCTCAGCAGACAGTATCACACAGGAAAGGATTAGATACACAGCTCAGCAGACAGTATCACACAGGAGAGGATTAGATACACGGCTCAGCAGACAGTATCACACAGGATAGGATTAGATACACGGCTCAGCAGACAGTATCACACTGGAGAGGATTAGATACACGGCTCAGCAGACAGTATCACACAGGATAGGATTAGATACACGGCTCAGTAGACAGTATCACACAGGATAGGATTAGATACACAGCTCAGCAGACAGTATCACACTGGAGAGGATTAGATACACGGCTCAGCAGACAGTATCACACAGGATAGGATTAGATACACTGCTCAGCAGACAGTATCACACGGGAGAGGATTAGATACACGGCTCAGCAGACAGTATCACACAGGAGAGGATTAGATACACGGCTCAGCAGACAGTATCACACAGGATAGGATTAGATACACGGCTCAGCAGACAGTATCACACAGGATAGGATTAGATACACTGCTCAGCAGACAGTATCACACGGGAGAGGATTAGATACACGGCTCAGCAGACAGTATCACACAGGAGAGGATTAGATACACGGCTCAGCAGTCAGTATCACACAGGAGAGGATTAGATACACGGCTCAGCAGACAGTATCACACTGGATAGGATTAGATACACGGCTCAGCAGTCAGTATCACACAGGAGAGGATTAGATACACGGCTCAGCAGACAGTATCACACAGGATAGGATTAGATACACGGCTCAGCAGACAGTATCACACAGGATATGATTAGATACACGGCTCAGCAGACAGTATCACACAGAAGAGGATTAGATACACGGCTCAGCAGACAGTATCACACAGAAGAGGATTAGATACACGGCTCAGCAGACAGTATCACACAGAAGAGGATTAGATACACGGCTCAGCAGTCAGTATCACACAGGAGAGGATTAGATACACGGCTCAGCAGACAGTATCACACTGGATAGGATTAGATACACGGCTCAGCAGTCAGTATCACACAGGAGAGGATTAGATACACGGCTCAGCAGACAGTATCACACAGGATAGGATTAGATACACGGCTCAGCAGACAGTATCACACAGGATATGATTAGATACACGGCTCAGCAGACAGTATCACACAGAAGAGGATTAGATACACGGCTCAGCAGACAGTATCACACAGGAGAGGATTAGATACACGGCTCAGCAGACAGTATCACACAGAAGAGGATTAGATACACGGCTCAGCAGACGGTATCACACAGGATAGGATTAGATACACTGCTCAGCAGACAGTATCACACAGGAGAAGATTAGATACACGGCTCAGCAGACAGTATCACACAGGAGAGGATTAGATACACGGCTCAGCAGACAGTATCACACAGGAGAGGATTAGATACACGGCTCAGCAGACAGTATCACACAGGAGAGGATTAGATACACGGCTCAGCAGACAGTATCACACTGGATAGGATTAGATACATGGCTCAGCAGACAGTATCACACAGGAGAGGATTAGATACACGGCTCAGCAGTCAGAATCACACAGGAGAGGATTAGATACACTGCTCAGCAGTCAGTATCACACAGGAGAGGATTAGATACACGGCTCAGCAGTCAGTATCACACAGGAGAGGATTAGATACACTGCTCAGCAGTCAGTATCACACAGGAGAGGATTAGATACACGGCTCAGCAGACGGTATCACACAGGAGAGGATTAGATACACGGCTCAGCAGTCAGAATCACACAGGAGAGGATTAGATACACGGCTCAGCAGACAGTATCACACAGGAGAGGATTAGATACACGGCTCAGCAGTCAGTATCACACAGGAGAGGATTAGATACACTGCTCAGCAGTCAGTATCACACAGGAGAGGATTAGATACACTGCTCAGCAGACAGTATCACACAGGAGAGGATTAGATACACGGCTCAGCAGACAGTATCACACTGGATAGGATTAGATACACAGCTCAGCAGACAGTATCACACAGGAGAGGATTAGATACACAGCTCAGCAGTCAGTTTCACACAGGATAGGATTAGATACACGGCTCAGCAGACAGTATCACACAGGAGAGGATTAGATACACGGCTCAGCAGACAGTATCACACAGGAGAGGATTAGATACACCGCTCAGCAGACAGTATCACACAGGAGAGGATTAGATACACGGCTCAGCAGACAGTATCACACAGGATAGGATTAGATACACGGCTCAGCAGACGGTATCACACAGGAGAGGATTAGATACACGGCTCAGCAGACGGTATCACACAGGATAGGATTAGATACACGGCTCAGCAGACAGTATCACACAGGAGGGATTAGATACACGGTTCAGCAGACAGTATCACACAGGAGAGGATTAGATACACGGCTCAGCAGACGGTATCACACAGGAGAGGATTAGATACACGGCTCAGCAGACAGTATCACACAGGATAGGATTAGATACACTGCTCAGCAGATGGTATCACACAGGATAGGATTAGATACACGGCTCAGCAGACAGTATCACACAGGAGGGATTAGATACACGGTTCAGCAGACAGTATCACACAGGAGAGGATTAGATACACGGCTCAGCAGACGGTATCACACAGGATAGGATTAGATACACGGCTCAGCAGACAGTATCACACAGGAGAGGATTAGATACACAGCTCAGCAGACAGTATCACACAGGAGAGGATTAGATACACGGCTCAGCAGACAGTATCACACAGGAGAGGATTAGATACACGGCTCAGCAGACAGTATCACACAGGAGAGGATTAGATACACGGCTCAGCAGACAGTATCACACAGGAGAGGATTAGATACACGGCTCAGCAGACAGTATCACACAGGAGAGGATTAGATACACAGCTCAGCAGACGGTATCACACAGGAGAGGATTAGATACACGGCTCAGCAGACAGTATCACACAGGAGAGGATGAGATACACGGCTCAGCAGACAGTATCACACAGGAGAGGATTAGATACACGGCTCAGCAGACAGTATCACACAGGAGGGATTAGATACACGGCTCAGCAGACAGTGTCACACAGGATAGGATTAGATACACAGCTCAGCAGACAGTATCACACAGGAGAGGATTAGATACACGGCTCAGCAGACAGTATCACACAGGAGAGGATTAGATACATGGCTCAGCAGTCAGTATCACACAGGATAGGATTAGATACATGGCTCAGCAGACAGTATCACACAGGAGAGGCTTAGATACACGGCTCAGCAGTCAGTATCACACAGGAGAGGATTAGATACACGGCACAGCAGACAATATCACACAGGATAGGATTAGATACACGGCTCAGCAGACAGTATCACACAGGATAGGATTAGATACACGGCTCAGCAGACAGTATCACACAGGAGAGGATTAGATACACGGCTCAGCAAACAGTATCACACAGGAGAGGATTAGATACACGGCTCAGCAGACAGTATCACACAGGAGAGGATTAGATACACGGCTCAGCAGACAGTACCATACAGGAGAGGATTAGATACACGGCTCAGCAGACAGTATCACACAGGATAGGATTAGATACACGGCTCAGCAGACAGTATCACACAGGATAGGATTAGATACACGGCTCAGCAGACAGTATCACACTGGAGAGGATTAGATACACGGCTCAGCAGACAGTATCACACAGGATAGGATTAGATACACGGCTCAGCAGACAGTATCACACAGGATAGGATTAGATACACAGCTCAGCAGACAGTATCACACTGGAGAGGATTAGATACACGGCTCAGCAGACAGTATCACACAGGATAGGATTAGATACACGGCTCAGCAGACAGTATCACACAGGATAGGATTAGATACACTGCTCAGCAGACAGTATCACACGGGAGAGGATTAGATACACGGCTCAGCAGACAGTATCACACAGGAGAGGATTAGATACACGGCTCAGCAGACAGTATCACACAGGAGAGGATTAGATACACGGCTCAGCAGACAGTATCACACTGGATAGGATTAGATACACGGCTCAGCAGTCAGTATCACACAGGAGAGGATTAGATACACGGCTCAGCAGACAGTATCACACAGGATAGGATTAGATACACTGCTCAGCAGACAGTATCACACGGGAGAGGATTAGATACACGGCTCAGCAGACAGTATCACACAGGAGAGGATTAGATACACGGCTCAGCGGACAGTATCACACAGGAGAGGATTAGATACACGGCTCAGCAGACGGTATCACACAGGAGAGGATTAGATACACGGCTCAGCAGACAGTATCACACAGGATAGGATTAGATACACGGCTCAGCAGACAGTATCACACAGGAGAAGATTAGATACACGGCTCAGCAGACAGTATCACACTGGATAGGATTAGATACATGGCTCAGCAGACAGTATCACACAGGAGAGGATTAGATACACGGCTCAGCAGACAGTATCACACAGGAGAGGATTAGATACACGGCTCAGCAGACGGTATCACACAGGAGAGGATTAGATACACGGCTCAGCAGACAGTATCACACTGGATAGGATTAGATACATGGCTCAGCAGACAGTATCACACGGGAGAGGATTAGATACATGGCTCAGCAGACAGTATCACACAGGAGAGGATTAGATACACGGCTCAGCAGACAGTATCACACAGGAGAGGATTAGATACACGGCTCAGCAGTCAGTATCACACAGGAGAGGATTAGATACACTGCTCAGCAGTCAGTATCACACAGGAGAGGATTAGATACACGGCTCAGCAGACGGTATCACACAGGAGAGGATTAGATACACGGCTCAGCAGTCAGAATCACACAGGAGAGGATTAGATACACGGCTCAGCAGACAGTATCACACAGGAGAGGATTAGATACACGGCTCAGCAGTCAGTATCACACAGGAGAGGATTAGATACACTGCTCAGCAGTCAGTATCACACAGGAGAGGATTAGATACACTGCTCAGCAGACAGTATCACACAGGAGAGGATTAGATACACGGCTCAGCAGACAGTATCACACTGGATAGGATTAGATACACGGCTCAGCAGTCAGTATCACACAGGAGAGGATTAGATACATAGCTCAGCAGACGGTATCACACAGGAGAGGATTAGATACACTGCTCAGCAGACAGTATCACACAGGATAGGATTAGATACACGGCTCAGCAGTCAGTATCACACAGGAGAGGATTAGATACATGGCTCAGCAGACGGTATCACACAGGAGAGGATTAGATACATGGCTCAGCAGACAGTATCACACAGGATACGATTAGATACACGGCTCAGCAGTCAGTTTCACACAGGAGAGGATTAGATACACGGCTCAGCAGACGGTATCACACAGCATAGGATTAGATACACGGCTCAGCAGTCAGTATCACACAGGAGAGGATTAGATACACTGCTCAGCAGACAGTATCACACAGGAGAGGATTAGATACACTGCTCAGCAGACAGTATCACACAGGAGAGGATTAGATACATGGCTCAGCAGACAGTATCACACAGGAGAGGATTAGATACACGGCTCAGCAGACAGTATCACACAGGAGAGGATTAGATACACGGCTCAGCAGACAGTATCACACAGGAGAGGATTAGATACACGGCTCAGCAGACAGTATCACACAGGATAGGATTAGATACACAGCTCAGCAGACAGTATCACACAGGAGAGGATTAGATACACGACTCAGCAGTCAGTATCACACAGGAGAGGATTAGATACACAGCTCAGCAGACAGTATCACACAGGAGAGGATTAGATACACGGCTCAGCAGACAGTATCACACAGGAGAGGATTAGATACACAGCTCAGCATACAGTATCACACAGGAGAGGATTAGATACACGACTCAGCAGTCAGTATCACACAGGAGAGGATTAGATACACAGCTCAGCAGACAGTATCACACAGGAGAGGATTAGATACACGGCTCAGCAGACAGTATCACACAGGAGAGGATTAGATACACAGCTCAGCAGACAGTATCACACAGGAGAGGATTAGATACACGGCTCAGCAGACAGTATCACATAGGAGAGGATTAGATACACGACTCAGCAGTCAGTATCACACAGGAGAGGATTAGATACATGGCTCAGCAGACAGTATCACACAGGATAGGATTAGATACACGGCTCAGCAGAGAGTATCACACAGGATAGGATTAGATACACAGCTCAGCAGACAGTATCACACAGGATAGGATTAGATACATGGCTCAGCAGACAGTATCACACAGGAGAGGATTAGATACACGGCTCAGCAGACAGTATCACACAGGAGAGGATTAGATACACGGCTCAGCAGAGGGTATCACACAGGAGAGGATTAGATACACGGGCTCAGCAGACAGTATCACACAGGAGAGGATTAGATACACGGCTCAGCAGACAGTATCACACAGGAGAGGATTAGATACACGGCTCAGCAGTCAGTATCACACAGGAGAGGATTAGATACACGGCTCAGCAGACAGTATCACACAGGAGAGGATTAGATACATGGCTCAGCAGACAGTATCACACAGGAGAGGATTAGATACACGGCTCAGCAGACAGTATCACACAGGATAGGATTAGATACACGGCTCAGCAGACGGTATCACACAGGATAGGATTAGATACACGGCTCAGCAGACGGTATCACACAGGAGAGGATTAGATACACGGCTCAGCAGACGGTATCACACAGGATAGGATTAGATACACGGCTCAGCAGAGGGTATCACACAGGAGAGGATTAGATACACAGCTCAGCAGACAGGATCACACAGGAGAGGATTAGATACACAGCTCAGCAGACAGTATCACACAGGAGAGGATTAGATACACGGCTCAGCAGACAGTATCACACAGGAGAGGATTAGATACACCGCTCAGCAGACAGTATCACACAGGAGAGGATTAGATACACGGCTCAGCAGACAGTATCACACAGGAGAGGATTAGATACACGGCTCAGCAGACAGTATCACACAGGAGAGGATTAGATACACAGCTCAGCAGACGGTATCACACAGGAGAGGATTAGATACACGGCTCAGCAGACAGTATCACACAGGAGAGGATTAGATACACGGCTCAGCAGACAGTATCACACAGGAGAGGATTAGATACACGGCACAGCAGACAATATCACACAGGATAGGATTAGATACACGGCTCAGCAGACAGTATCACACAGGATAGAATTAGATACACGGCTCAGCAGACAGTATCACACAGGAGAGGATTAGATACACGGCTCAGCAGACAGTATCACACAGGAGGGATTAGATACACGGCTCAGCAGACAGTATCACACAGGAGAGGATTAGATACACGGCTCAGCAGACAGTATCACACAGGAGAGGATTAGATACACGGCTCAGCAGACAGTATCACACAGGAGAGGATTAGATACACGGCTCAGCAAACGGTATCACACAGGAGAGGATTAGATACACGGCTCAGTAGATGGTATCACACAGGATAGGATTAGATACACGGCTCAGCAGACAGTATCACACAGGAGAGGATTAGATACATAGCTGAGCAGACAGTATCACACAGGATAGGATTAGATACACGGCTCAGCAAACGGTATCACACAGAATAGGATTAGATACACGGCTCAGCAGACAGTATCACACAGGAGAGGATTAGATACACAGCTCAGCAGTCAGTATCACGCAGGATAGGATTAGATACACGGCTCAGCAGACAGTATCACACAGGAGAGGATTAGATACACGGCTCAGCAGACAGTATCACACAGGAGAGGATTAGATACACGGCTCAGCAGACAGTATCACACAGGAGAGGATTAGATACACGGCTCAGCAGACAGTATCACACAGGAGAGGATTAGATACACAGCTCAGCAGACAGTATCACACAGGAGAGGATTAGATACACGGCTCAGCAGACTGTATCACACAAGAGAGGATTAGATACACGGCTCAGCAGACTGTATCACACAGGAGAGGATTAGATACACGGCTCAGCAGACAGTATCACACAGGATAGGATCAGATACACGGCTCAGCAGACTGTATCACACAGGAGAGGATTAGATACACGGCTCAGCAGTCAGTATCACACAGGAGAGGATTAGATACACGGGCTCAGCAGACTGTATCACACAGGAGAGGATTAGATACACGGCTCAGCAGACAGTATCACACAGGAGAGGATTAGATACACTGCTCAGCAGTCAGTATCACACAGGAGAGGATTAGATACACGGCTCAGCAGACAGTATCACACAGGAGATGATTAGATACACGGCTCAGCAGACAGTATCACACATTAGAGGATTAGATACACGGCTCAGCAGACGGTATCACACAGGAGAGGATTAGATACACGGCTCAGCAGTCAGTATCACACAGGATAGGATTAGATACACAGCTCAGCAGACAGGATCACACAGGAGAGGATTAGATACACGGCTCAGCAGTCAGTATCACACAGGAGAGGATTAGATACACGGCTCAGCAGTCAGTATCACACAGGAGAGGATTAGATACACGGCTCAGCAGACAGTATCACACAGGATAGGATTAGATACACAGCTCAGCAGACAGGATCACACAGGAGAGGATTAGATACACGGCTCAGCAGTCAGTATCACACAGGAGAGGATTAGATACACGGCTCAGCAGTCAGTATCACACAGGAGAGGATTAGATACACGGCTCAGCAGACAGTATCACACAGGAGAGGATTAGATACACGGCTCAGCAGACAGTATCACACAGGAGAGGATTAGATACACGGCTCAGCAGACAGTATCACACAGGAGAGGATTAGATACACGGCTCAGCAGTCAGTATCACACAGGATAGGATTAGATACACAGCTCAGCAGACAGGATCACACAGGAGAGGATTAGATACACGGCTCAGCAGTCAGTATCACACAGGAGAGGATTAGATACACGGCTCAGCAGTCAGTATCACACAGGAGAGGATTAGATACACGGCTCAGCAGACAGTATCACACAGGAGAGGATTAGATACACGGCTCAGCAGACGGTATCACACAGGAGAGGATTAGATACACGGCTCAGCAGTCAGTATCACACAGGAGAGGATTAGATACACGGCTCAGCAGACAGTATCACACAGGATAGGATTAGATACACGGCTCAGCAGACAGTATCACACAGGAGAGGATTAGATACACAGCTCAGCAGACAGTATCACACAGGAGAGGATTAGATACACGGCTCCGCAGACAGTATCACACAGGAGAGGATTAGATACACTGCTCAGCAGTCAGTATCACACAGGATAGGATTAGATACACAGCTCAGCAGACAGTATCACACAGGAGAGGATTAGATACACAGCTCAGCAGAAAGTATCACACAGGAGAGGATTAGATACACAGCTCAGCAGACGGTATCACACAGGATAGGATTAGATACACGGCTCAGCAGACAGTATCACACAGGATAGGATTAGATACACGGCTCAGCAGACAGTATCATACAGGATAGGATTAGATACACAGCTCAGCAGACGGTATCACACAGGAGAGGATTAGATACACGGCTCAGCAGACAGTATCACACAGGAGAGGATTAGATACACTGCTCAGCAGTCAGTATCACACAGGAGAGGATTAGATACACGGCTCAGCAGACAGTATCACACAGGAGAGGATTAGATACACTGCTCAGCAGTCAGTATCACACAGGAGAGGATTAGATACACGGCTCAGCAGACAGTATCACACAGGAGAGGATTAGATACACGGCTCAGCAGAAAGTATCACACAGGAGAGGATTAGATACACAGCTCAGCAGACGGTATCACACAGGATAGGATTAGATACACGGCTCAGCAGACAGTATCACACAGGATAGGATTAGATACACGGCTCAGCAGACAGTATCATACAGGATAGGATTAGATACACAGCTCAGCAGACGGTATCACACAGGAGAGGATTAGATACACGGCTCAGCAGACAGTATCACACAGGAGAGGATTAGATACACGGCTCAGCAGACAGTATCACACAGGAGAGGATTAGATACACAGCTCAGCAGACAGTATCACACAGGAGAGGATTAGATACACAGCTCGGCAGACAGTATCACACAGGAGAGGATTAGATACACGGCTCAGCAGACAGTATCATACAGGAGAGGATTAGATACACAGCTCAGCAGACAGTATCACACAGGAGAGGATTAGATACACGGCTCCGCAGACAGTATCACACAGGAGAGGATTAGATACACTGCTCAGCAGTCAGTATCACACAGGATAGGATTAGATACACGGCTCAGCAGAAAGTATCACACAGGAGAGGATTAGATACACAGCTCAGCAGACGGTATCACACAGGATAGGATTAGATACACGGCTCAGCAGACAGTATCACACAGGATAGGATTAGATACACGGCTCAGCAGACAGTATCATACAGGATAGGATTAGATACACAGCTCAGCAGACGGTATCACACAGGAGAGGATTAGATACACGGCTCAGCAGACAGTATCACACAGGAGAGGATTAGATACACGGCTCAGCAGACAGTATCACACAGGATAGGATTAGATACACAGCTCAGCAGACGGTATCACACAGGAGAGGATTAGATACACGGCTCAGCAGACAGTATCACACATGAGAGGATTAGATACACAGCTCAGCAGACAGTATCACACAGGAGAGGATTAGATACACAGCTCGGCAGACAGTATCACACAGGAGAGGATTAGATACACAGCTCTGCAGACAGTATCACACAGGAGAGGATTAGATACACGGCTCCGCAGACAGTATCACACAGGAGAGGATTAGATACACTGCTCAGCAGACAGTATCACACAGGAGAGGATTAGATACACGGCTCAGCAGATAGTATCACACAGGATAGGATTAGATACACGGCTCAGCAGACAGTATCACACAGGAGAGGATTAGATACACGGCTCAGCAGACAGTATCACACAGGATAGGATTAGATACACGGCTCAGCAGACAGTATCACACAGGATAGGATTAGATACACGGCTTAGCAGACAGTATCACACAGGAGAGGATTAGATACACGGCTCAGCAGACAGTGTCACACAGGAGAGGATCAGATACACAGCTCAGCAGACAGTATCACACAGGATAGGATTAGATACACGGCTCAGCAGACAGTATCACACAGGAGAGGATTAGATACACGGCTCAGCAGACAGTATCACACAGGAGAGGATTAGATACACGGCTCAGCAGTCAGTATCACACAGGAGAGGATTAGATACACGGCTCAGCAGTCAGTATCACACAGGAGAGGATTAGATACACGGCTCAGCAGGGAGTATCACACGGGATAGGATTAGATACACGGCTCAGCAGACAGTATCACACAGGAGAGGATTAGATACACAGCTCAGCAGACAGTATCACACAGGAGAGGATTAGATACACGGCTCAGCAGACGGTATCACACAGGATAGGATTAGATTCACGGCTCAGCAGACAGTATCACACAGGAGAGGATTAGATACACGGCTCAGCAGACAGTATCACACAGGATAGGATTAGATACACGGCTCAGCAGGGAGTATCACACAGGATAGGATTAGATACACGGCTCAGCAGACAGTATCACACAGGAGAGGATTAGATACACGGCTCAGCAGACAGTATCACACAGGAGAGGATCAGATACATGGTTCATCAGACAGTATCACACAGGAGAGGATTAGATACACGGCTCAGCAGACAGTATCACACAGGAGAGGATTAGATACACGGCTCAGCAGACAGTATCACACAGGAGAGGATTAGATACCCGGATCAGCAGACAGTATCACACAGGAGAGGATTAGATACCCGGATCAGCAGACAGTATCACACAGGAGAGGATTAGATACACAGCTCAGCAGACAGTATCACACAGGATAGGATTAGATACACGGCTCAGCAGACAGTATCACACAGGAGAGGATTAGATACACGGCTCAGCAGACAGTATCACACAGGAGAGGATTAGATACACGGCTCAGCAGTCAGTATCACACAGGAGAGGATTAGATACACGGCTCAGCAGGGAGTATCACACGGGATAGGATTAGATACACGGCTCAGCAGACAGTATCACACAGGAGAGGATTAGATACACAGCTCAGCAGACAGTATCACACAGGAGAGGATTAAATACACGGCTCAGCAGACGGTATCACACAGGAGAGGATTAGATACACGGCTCAGCAGACAGTATCACACAGGAGAGGATTAGATTCACGGCTCAGCAGACAGTATCACACAGGAGAGGATTAGATACACGGCTCAGCAGACAGTATCACACAGGATAGGATTAGATACACGGCTCAGCAGGGAGTATCACACAGGATAGGATTAGATACACGGCTCAGCAGACAGTATCACACAGGAGAGGATTAGATACACGGCTCAGCAGACAGTATCACACAGGAGAGGATCAGATACATGGTTCAGCAGACAGTATCACACAGGAGAGGAGTAGATACACGGCTCAGCAGACAGTATCACACAGGAGAGGATTAGATACACGGCTCAGCAGACAGTATCACACAGGAGAGGATCAGATACACAGCTCAGCAGTCAGTATCACACAGGAGACGATTAGATACACAGCTCAGCAGACAGTATCACACAGGAGAGGATTAGATACACTGCTCAGCAGTCAGTATCACACAGGAGAGGATTAGATACACGGCTCAGCAGACAGTATCACACAGGAGAGGATTAGATACACGGCTCAGCAGACAGTATCACACAGGAGAGGATTAGATACACGGCTCAGCAGACAGAATCACACAGGAGAGGATTAGATACACGGCTCAGCAGACAGTATCACACAGGATAGGATTAGATACACGGCTCAGCAGACAGTATCACACAGGAGAGGATTAGATACACAGCTCAGCAGTCAGTATCACACAGGAGAGGATTAGATACACGGCTCAGCAGACAGTATCACACAGGAGAGGATTAGATACACGGCTCAGCAGACAGTGTCACACAGGAGAGGATTAGATACACGGCTCAGCAGTCAGTATCACACAGGAGAGGATTAGATACACGGCTCAGCAGACAGTATCACACAGGAGAGGATTAGATACACGGCTCAGCAGTCAGTATCACACAGGAGAGGATTAGATACACGGCTCAGCAGTCAGTGTCACACAGGAGAGGATTAGATACACGGCTCAGCAGACAGTATCACACAGGAGAGGATTAGATACACGGGCTCAGCAGAGGGTATCACACAGGAGAGGATTAGATACACAGCTCAGCAGACAGTATCACACAGGAGAGGATTAGATACACGCCTCAGCAGACAGTATCACACAGGAGAGGATTAGATACACGGCTCAGCAGACAGTATCACACAGGATAGGATTAGATACACGGCTCAGCAGACAGTATCACACAGGATAGGATTAGATACACGGCTCAGCAGACGGTATCACACAGGATAGGATTAGATACACGGCTCAGCAGACAGTATCACACAGGAGAGGATTAGATACACGGCTCAGCAGACAGTATCACACAGGATAGGATTAGATACACGGCTCAGCAGACAGTATCACACAGGAGAGGATTAGATACACAGCTCAGCAGACAGTATCACACAGGATAGGATTAGATACACGGCTCAGCAGACGGTATCACACAGGAGAGGATTAGATACACGGCTCAGCAGACGGTATCACACAGGAGAGGATTAGATACACGGCTCAGCAGTCATTATCACACAGGATAGGATTAGATACACGGCTCAGCAGAGGGTATCACACAGGATAGGATTAGATACACGGCTCAGCAGACAGTATCACACAGGAGAGGATTAGATACACGGCTCAACAGACGGTATGACACAGGAGAGGATTAGATACACGGCTCAGCAGACAGTATCACACAGGATAGGATTAGATACACGGCTCAGCAGACGGTATCACACAGGATAGGATTAGATACACGGCTCAGCAGACAGTATCACACAGGAGAGGATTAGATACACGGCTCAGCAGACAGTATCACACAGGATAGGATTAGATACACGGCTCAGCAGACAGTATCACACAGGAGAGGATTAGATACACAGCTCAGCAGACAGGATCACACAGGATAGGAATAGATACACGGCTCAGCAGACGGTATCACACAGGAGAGGATTAGATACACGGCTCAGCAGACGGTATCACACAGGAGAGGATTAGATACACGGCTCAGCAGACAGTATCACACAGGATAGGAATAGATACACAGCTCAGCAGACAGGATCACACAGGATAGGAATAGATACACGGCTCAGCAGACGGTATCACACAGGAGAGGATTAGATACACGGCTCAGCAGACGGTATCACACAGGAGAGGATTAGATACACGGCTCAGCAGACGGTATCACACAGGAGAGGATTAGATACACGGCTCAGCAGACAGTATCACACAGGATAGGATTAGATACACGGCTCAGCAGACAGTATCACACAGGAGAGGATTAGATACACGGCTCAGCAGACGGTATCACACAGGAGAGGATTAGATACACGGCTCAGCAGACGGTATCACACAGGATAGGATTAGATACACGGCTCAGCAGACAGTATCACACAGGAGAGGATTAGATACACGGCTCAGCAGACGGTATCACACAGGAGAGGATTAGATACACGGCTCAGCAGACGGTATCACACAGGAGAGGATTAGATACACGGCTCAGCAGACGGTATCACACAGGAGAGGATTAGATACACGGCTCAGCAGACAGTATCACACAGGAGAGGATTAGATACACGGCTCAGCAGACAGTATCACACAGGAGAGGATTAGATACACAGCTCAGCAGACAGGATCACACAGGATAGGAATAGATACACGGCTCAGCAGACGGTATCACACAGGAGAGGATTAGATACACGGCTCAGCAGACGGTATCACACAGGAGAGGATTAGATACACGGCTCAGCAGACAGTATCACACAGGAGAGGATTAGATACACGGCTCAGCAGACAGTATCACACAGGATAGGATTAGATACACGGCTCAGCAGACAGTATCACACAGGAGAGGATTAGATACACAACTCAGCAGACAGTATCACACAGGATAGGATTAGATACACGGCTCAGCAGACGGTATCACACAGGAGAGGATTAGATACACGGCTCAGCAGACAGTATCACACAGGATAGGATTAGATACACGGCTCAGCAGAAAGTATCACACAGGAGAGGATTAGATACACGGCTCAGCAGACAGTATCACACAGGATAGGATTAGATACACGGTTCAGCAGACGGTATCACACAGGAGAGGATTAGATACACGGCTCAGCAGACAGTATCACACAGGAGAGGATTAGATACACGGCTCAGCAGACGGTATCACACAGGAGAGGATTAGATACACGGCTCAGCAGACAGTATCACACAGGAGAGGATTAGATACACGGCTCAGCAGACGGTATCACACAGGAGAGGATTAGATACACAGCTCAGCAGTCAGTATCACACAGGATAGGATTAGATACACTGCTCAGCAGACAGTATCACACAGGATATGATTAGATACACGGCTCAGCAGACAGTATCACACAGGATAGGATTAGATACACGGCTCAGCAGACGGTATCACACAGGAGAGGATTAGATACACTGCTCAGTAGACAGTATCACACGGGAGAGGATTAGATACACGGCTCAGCAGACAGTATCACACTGGATAGGATTAGATACACTGCTCAGCAAACAGTATCACACGGGAGAGGATTAGATACACTGCTCAGTAGACAGTATCACACTGGATAGGATTAGATACACTGCTCAGCAGACAGTATCACACGGGAGAGGATTAGATACACTGCTCAGTAGACAGTATCACACAGGATAGGATTAGATACACGGCTCAGCAGACAGTATCACACGGGAGAGGATTAGATACACGGCTCAGCAGATGGTATCACACAGTATAGGATTAGATACACGGCTCAGCAGACAGTATCACACTGGATAGGATTAGATACACAGCTCAGCAGACAGTATCACACAGGAGAGGATTAGATACACGGCTCAGCAGACAGTATCACACAGGAGAGGATTAGATACACTGCTCAGCAGACAGTATCACACGGGAGAGGATTAGATACACAGCTCAGCAGACAGTATCACACAGGAGAGGATTAGATACACGGCTCAGCAGACAGTATCACACAGGAGAGGATTAGATACACGGCTCAGCAGACGGTATCACACAGGATAGGATTAGATACACGGCTCAGCAGACAGTATCACACAGGAGAGGATTAGATACACAGCTCAGCAGACAGTATCACACAGGAGAGGATTAGATACACGGCTCAGCAGACAGTCTCACACAGGAGAGGATTAGATACACGGCTCAGCAGACAGTACCATACAGGAGAGGATTAGATACACGGCTCAGCAGACAGTATCACACAGGATAGGATTAGATACACAGCTCAGCAGACAGTATCACACAGGAGAGGATTAGATACACGGCTCAGCAGACAGTATCACACAGTATAGGATTAGATACACAGCTCAGCAGACAGTATCACACAGGAGAGGATTAGATACACGGCTCAGCAGACAGTATCACACAGGATAGGATTAGATACACGGCTCAGCAGACAGTATCACACTGGAGAGGATTAGATACACGGCTCAGCAGACAGTATCACACAGGATAGGATTAGATACACGGCTCAGCAGACAGTATCACACAGGATAGGATTAGATACACAGCTCAGCAGACAGTATCACACTGGAGAGGATTAGATACACGGCTCAGCAGACAGTATCACACAGGATAGGATTAGATACACTGCTCAGCAGACAGTATCACACGGGAGAGGATTAGATACACGGCTCAGCAGACAGTATCACACAGGAGAGGATTAGATACACGGCTCAGCAGACAGTATCACACAGGATAGGATTAGATACACGGCTCAGCAGACAGTATCACACAGGATAGGATTAGATACACTGCTCAGCAGACAGTATCACACGGGAGAGGATTAGATACACGGCTCAGCAGACAGTATCACACAGGAGAGGATTAGATACACGGCTCAGCAGACAGTATCACACAGGAGAGGATTAGATACACGGCTCAGCAGTCAGTATCACACAGGAGAGGATTAGATACACGGCTCAGCAGACAGTATCACACTGGATAGGATTAGATACACGGCTCAGCAGTCAGTATCACACAGGAGAGGATTAGATACACGGCTCAGCAGACAGTATCACACAGGATAGGATTAGATACACGGCTCAGCAGACAGTATCACACAGGATATGATTAGATACACGGCTCAGCAGACAGTATCACACAGAAGAGGATTAGATACACGGCTCAGCAGACAGTATCACACAGAAGAGGATTAGATACACGGCTCAGCAGACAGTATCACACAGAAGAGGATTAGATACACGGCTCAGCAGTCAGTATCACACAGGAGAGGATTAGATACACGGCTCAGCAGACAGTATCACACTGGATAGGATTAGATACACGGCTCAGCAGTCAGTATCACACAGGAGAGGATTAGATACACGGCTCAGCAGACAGTATCACACAGGATAGGATTAGATACACGGCTCAGCAGACAGTATCACACAGGATATGATTAGATACACGGCTCAGCAGACAGTATCACACAGAAGAGGATTAGATACACGGCTCAGCAGACAGTATCACACAGGAGAGGATTAGATACACGGCTCAGCAGACAGTATCACACAGAAGAGGATTAGATACACGGCTCAGCAGACGGTATCACACAGGATAGGATTAGATACACTGCTCAGCAGACAGTATCACACAGGAGAAGATTAGATACACGGCTCAGCAGACAGTATCACACAGGAGAGGATTAGATACACGGCTCAGCAGACAGTATCACACAGGAGAGGATTAGATACACGGCTCAGCAGACAGTATCACACAGGAGAGGATTAGATACACGGCTCAGCAGACAGTATCACACTGGATAGGATTAGATACATGGCTCAGCAGACAGTATCACACAGGAGAGGATTAGATACACGGCTCAGCAGTCAGAATCACACAGGAGAGGATTAGATACACGGCTCAGCACACAGTATCACACAGGATAGGATTAGATACACGGCTCAGCACACAGTATCACACAGGATAGGATTAGATACACTGCTCAGCAGTCAGTATCACACAGGAGAGGATTAGATACACGGCTCAGCAGTCAGTATCACACAGGAGAGGATTAGATACACTGCTCAGCAGTCAGTATCACACAGGAGAGGATTAGATACACGGCTCAGCAGACGGTATCACACAGGAGAGGATTAGATACACGGCTCAGCAGTCAGAATCACACAGGAGAGGATTAGATACACGGCTCAGCAGACAGTATCACACAGGAGAGGATTAGATACACGGCTCAGCAGTCAGTATCACACAGGAGAGGATTAGATACACTGCTCAGCAGTCAGTATCACACAGGAGAGGATTAGATACACTGCTCAGCAGACAGTATCACACAGGAGAGGATTAGATACACGGCTCAGCAGACAGTATCACACTGGATAGGATTAGATACACAGCTCAGCAGACAGTATCACACAGGAGAGGATTAGATACACAGCTCAGCAGTCAGTTTCACACAGGATAGGATTAGATACACGGCTCAGCAGACAGTATCACACAGGAGAGGATTAGATACACGGCTCAGCAGACGGTATCACACAGGAGAGGATTAGATACACCGCTCAGCAGACAGTATCACACAGGAGAGGATTAGATACACGGCTCAGCAGACAGTATCACACAGGAGAGGATTAGATACACCGCTCAGCAGACAGTATCACACAGGAGAGGATTAGATACACCGCTCAGCAGACAGTATCACACAGGAGAGGATTAGATACACGGCTCAGCAGACAGTATCACACAGGATAGGATTAGATACACGGCTCAGCAGACGGTATCACACAGGAGAGGATTAGATACACGGCTCAGCAGACGGTATCACACAGGATAGGATTAGATACACGGCTCAGCAGACAGTATCACACAGGAGGGATTAGATACACGGTTCAGCAGACAGTATCACACAGGAGAGGATTAGATACACGGCTCAGCAGACGGTATCACACAGGAGAGGATTAGATACACGGCTCAGCAGACAGTATCACACAGGATAGGATTAGATACACTGCTCAGCAGATGGTATCACACAGGATAGGATTAGATACACGGCTCAGCAGACAGTATCACACAGGAGGGATTAGATACACGGTTCAGCAGACAGTATCACACAGGAGAGGATTAGATACACGGCTCAGCAGACGGTATCACACAGGATAGGATTAGATACACGGCTCAGCAGACAGTATCACACAGGAGAGGATTAGATACACAGCTCAGCAGACAGTATCACACAGGAGAGGATTAGATACACGGCTCAGCAGACAGTATCACACAGGAGAGGATTAGATACACGGCTCAGCAGACAGTATCACACAGGAGAGGATTAGATACACGGCTCAGCAGACAGTATCACACAGGAGAGGATTAGATACACGGCTCAGCAGACAGTATCACACAGGAGAGGATTAGATACACAGCTCAGCAGACGGTATCACACAGGAGAGGATTAGATACACGGCTCAGCAGACAGTATCACACAGGAGAGGATGAGATACACGGCTCAGCAGACAGTATCACACAGGAGAGGATTAGATACACGGCTCAGCAGACAGTATCACACAGGAGGGATTAGATACACGGCTCAGCAGACAGTGTCACACAGGATAGGATTAGATACACAGCTCAGCAGACAGTATCACACAGGAGAGGATTAGATACACGGCTCAGCAGACAGTATCACACAGGAGAGGATTAGATACACGGCTCAGCAGACAGTATCACACAGGAGAGGATTAGATACACGGCTCAGCAGACAGTATCACACAGGAGAGGATTAGATACACGGCTCAGCAGTCAGTATCACACAGGATAGGATTAGATACATGGCTCAGCAGACAGTATCACACAGGAGAGGCTTAGATACACGGCTCAGCAGTCAGTATCACACAGGAGAGGATTAGATACACGGCACAGCAGACAATATCACACAGGATAGGATTAGATACACGGCTCAGCAGACAGTATCACACAGGATAGGATTAGATACACGGCTCAGCAGACAGTATCACACAGGAGAGGATTAGATACACGGCTCAGCAAACAGTATCACACAGGAGAGGATTAGATACACGGCTCAGCAGACAGTATCACACAGGAGAGGATTAGATACACGGCTCAGCAGACAGTACCATACAGGAGAGGATTAGATACACGGCTCAGCAGACAGTATCACACAGGATAGGATTAGATACACGGCTCAGCAGACAGTATCACACAGGATAGGATTAGATACACGGCTCAGCAGACAGTATCACACTGGAGAGGATTAGATACACGGCTCAGCAGACAGTATCACACAGGATAGGATTAGATACACGGCTCAGCAGACAGTATCACACAGGATAGGATTAGATACACAGCTCAGCAGACAGTATCACACTGGAGAGGATTAGATACACGGCTCAGCAGACAGTATCACACAGGATAGGATTAGATACACGGCTCAGCAGACAGTATCACACAGGATAGGATTAGATACACTGCTCAGCAGACAGTATCACACGGGAGAGGATTAGATACACGGCTCAGCAGACAGTATCACACAGGAGAGGATTAGATACACGGCTCAGCAGACAGTATCACACAGGAGAGGATTAGATACACGGCTCAGCAGACAGTATCACACTGGATAGGATTAGATACACGGCTCAGCAGTCAGTATCACACAGGAGAGGATTAGATACACGGCTCAGCAGACAGTATCACACAGGATAGGATTAGATACACTGCTCAGCAGACAGTATCACACGGGAGAGGATTAGATACACGGCTCAGCAGACAGTATCACACAGGAGAGGATTAGATACACGGCTCAGCGGACAGTATCACACAGGAGAGGATTAGATACACGGCTCAGCAGACGGTATCACACAGGAGAGGATTAGATACACGGCTCAGCAGACAGTATCACACAGGATAGGATTAGATACACGGCTCAGCAGACAGTATCACACAGGAGAAGATTAGATACACGGCTCAGCAGACAGTATCACACTGGATAGGATTAGATACATGGCTCAGCAGACAGTATCACACAGGAGAGGATTAGATACACGGCTCAGCAGACAGTATCACACAGGAGAGGATTAGATACACGGCTCAGCAGACGGTATCACACAGGAGAGGATTAGATACACGGCTCAGCAGACAGTATCACACTGGATAGGATTAGATACATGGCTCAGCAGACAGTATCACACGGGAGAGGATTAGATACATGGCTCAGCAGACAGTATCACACAGGAGAGGATTAGATACACGGCTCAGCAGACAGTATCACACAGGAGAGGATTAGATACACGGCTCAGCAGTCAGTATCACACAGGAGAGGATTAGATACACTGCTCAGCAGTCAGTATCACACAGGAGAGGATTAGATACACGGCTCAGCAGACGGTATCACACAGGAGAGGATTAGATACACGGCTCAGCAGTCAGAATCACACAGGAGAGGATTAGATACACGGCTCAGCAGACAGTATCACACAGGAGAGGATTAGATACACGGCTCAGCAGTCAGTATCACACAGGAGAGGATTAGATACACTGCTCAGCAGTCAGTATCACACAGGAGAGGATTAGATACACTGCTCAGCAGACAGTATCACACAGGAGAGGATTAGATACACGGCTCAGCAGACAGTATCACACTGGATAGGATTAGATACACGGCTCAGCAGTCAGTATCACACAGGAGAGGATTAGATACATGGCTCAGCAGACGGTATCACACAGGAGAGGATTAGATACACTGCTCAGCAGACAGTATCACACAGGATAGGATTAGATACACGGCTCAGCAGTCAGTATCACACAGGAGAGGATTAGATACATGGCTCAGCAGACGGTATCACACAGGAGAGGATTAGATACATGGCTCAGCAGACAGTATCACACAGGATACGATTAGATACACGGCTCAGCAGTCAGTTTCACACAGGAGAGGATTAGATACACGGCTCAGCAGACGGTATCACACAGGATAGGATTAGATACACGGCTCAGCAGTCAGTATCACACAGGAGAGGATTAGATACACTGCTCAGCAGACAGTATCACACAGGAGAGGATTAGATACACTGCTCAGCAGACAGTATCACACAGGAGAGGATTAGATACATGGCTCAGCAGACAGTATCACACAGGAGAGGATTAGATACACGGCTCAGCAGACAGTATCACACAGGAGAGGATTAGATACACGGCTCAGCAGACAGTATCACACAGGAGAGGATTAGATACACGGCTCAGCAGACAGTATCACACAGGATAGGATTAGATACACAGCTCAGCAGACAGTATCACACAGGAGAGGATTAGATACACGACTCAGCAGTCAGTATCACACAGGAGAGGATTAGATACACAGCTCAGCAGACAGTATCACACAGGAGAGGATTAGATACACGGCTCAGCAGACAGTATCACACAGGAGAGGATTAGATACACAGCTCAGCATACAGTATCACACAGGAGAGGATTAGATACACGACTCAGCAGTCAGTATCACACAGGAGAGGATTAGATACACAGCTCAGCAGACAGTATCACACAGGAGAGGATTAGATACACGGCTCAGCAGACAGTATCACACAGGAGAGGATTAGATACACAGCTCAGCAGACAGTATCACACAGGAGAGGATTAGATACACGGCTCAGCAGACAGTATCACATAGGAGAGGATTAGATACACGACTCAGCAGTCAGTATCACACAGGAGAGGATTAGATACATGGCTCAGCAGACAGTATCACACAGGATAGGATTAGATACACGGCTCAGCAGAGGGTATCACACAGGAGAGGATTAGATACACGGCTCAGCAGACAGTATCACACAGGAGAGGATTAGATACACAGCTCAGCAGACAGTATCACACAGGAGAGGATTAGATACACGGCTCAGCAGACAGTATCACACAGGAGAGGATTAGATACACCGCTCAGCAGACAGTATCACACAGGAGAGGATTAGATACACGGCTCAGCAGACAGTATCACACAGGAGAGGATTAGATACACGGCTCAGCAGACAGTATCACACAGGAGAGGATTAGATACACAGCTCAGCAGACGGTATCACACAGGAGAGGATTAGATACACGGCTCAGCAGACAGTATCACACAGGAGAGGATTAGATACACGGCTCAGCAGA
This sequence comes from Phyllobates terribilis, assembly GCF_046119375.1. Lineage (NCBI taxonomy): Eukaryota > Metazoa > Chordata > Amphibia > Anura > Dendrobatidae > Phyllobates > Phyllobates terribilis. The sequence goes on along the minus strand of NW_027363600.1, from coordinate 278,785 downwards.
CAGTATCACACAGGAGAGGATTAGATACACGGCTCAGCAGACAGTATCACACAGGAGAGGATTAGATACACGGCTCAGCAGACTATCACACAGGAGAGGATTAGATACACGGCTCAGCAGACAGTATCACACAGGAGAGGATTAGATACACGGCTCAGCAGTCAGTATCACACAGGAGAGGATTAGATACACGGCTCAGCAGACAGTATCACACAGGAGGGATTAGATACACGGCTCAGCAGACAGTATCACACAGGAGAGGATTAGATACACGGCTCAGCAGACAGTATCACACAGGAGAGGATTAGATACACGGCTCAGCAGTCAGTATCACACAGGAGAGGATTAGATACACGGCTCAGCAGACAGTATCACAAAGGATAGGATTAGATACACGGCTCAGCAGACAATATCACACAGGATAGGATTAGATACACGGCTCAGCAGACAGTATCACACAGGATAGGATTAGATACACGGCTCAGCAGACAGTATCACACAGGAGAGGATTAGATACACGGCTCAGCAAACGGTATCACACAGGAGAGGATTAGATACACGGCTCAGTAGATGGTATCACACAGGATAGGATTAGATACACGGCTCAGCAGACAGTATCACACAGGATAGGATTAGATACACGGCTCAGCAGACAGGATCACACAGGAGAGGATTAGATACACGGCTCAGCAGACAGTATCACACAGGATAGGATTAGATACACAGCTCAGCACACAGTATCACACAGGAGAGGATTAGATACACGGCTCAGCAGACAGTATCACACAGGAGAGGATTAGATACACGGCTCAGCAGTCAGTATCACACAGGAGAGGATTAGATACACGGCTCAGCAGACAGTATCACACAGGAGAGGATTAGGTACACGGCTCAGCAGACAGTATCACACAGGAGAGGATTAGATACACGGCTCAGCAGACAGTATCACACAGGAGAGGATTAGATACACGGCTCAGCAGACAGTATCACACAGGAGAGGATTAGATACACGGCTCAGCAGACAGTATCACACAGGAGAGGATTAGATACACCGCTCAGCAGACAGTATCACACAGGAGAGGATTAGATACACGGCTCAGCAGACAGTATCACACAGGATAGGATTAGATACACGGCTCAGCAGACGGTATCACACAGGAGAGGATTAGATACACGGCTCAGCAGACGGTATCACACAGGATAGGATTAGATACACGGCTCAGCAGACAGTATCACACAGGAGGGATTAGATACACGGTTCAGCAGACAGTATCACACAGGAGAGGATTAGATACACGGCTCAGCAGACGGTATCACACAGGAGAGGATTAGATACACGGCTCAGCAGACAGTATCACACAGGATAGGATTAGATACACTGCTCAGCAGATGGTATCACACAGGATAGGATTAGATACACGGCTCAGCAGACAGTATCACACAGGAGGGATTAGATACACGGTTCAGCAGACAGTATCACACAGGAGAGGATTAGATACACGGCTCAGCAGACAGTATCACACAGGAGAGGATTAGATACACGGCTCAGCAGACAGTATCACACAGGAGAGGATTAGATACACGGCTCAGCAGACAGTATCACACAGGAGAGGATTAGATACACGGCTCAGCAGACAGTATCACACAGGAGAGGATTAGATACACAGCTCAGCAGACGGTATCACACAGGAGAGGATTAGATACACGGCTCAGCAGACAGTATCACACAGGAGAGGATGAGATACACGGCTCAGCAGACAGTATCACACAGGAGAGGATTAGATACACGGCTCAGCAGACAGTATCACACAGGAGGGATTAGATACACGGCTCAGCAGACAGTGTCACACAGGATAGGATTAGATACACAGCTCAGCAGACAGTATCACACAGGAGAGGATTAGATACACGGCTCAGCAGACAGTATCACACAGGAGAGGATTAGATACACGGCTCAGCAGACAGTATCACACAGGAGAGGATTAGATACACGGCTCAGCAGACAGTATCACACAGGAGAGGATTAGATACACGGCTCAGCAGTCAGTATCACACAGGATAGGATTAGATACATGGCTCAGCAGACAGTATCACACAGGAGAGGCTTAGATACACGGCTCAGCAGTCAGTATCACACAGGAGAGGATTAGATACACGGCACAGCAGACAATATCACACAGGATAGGATTAGATACACGGCTCAGCAGACAGTATCACACAGGATAGGATTAGATACACGGCTCAGCAGACAGTATCACACAGGAGAGGATTAGATACACGGCTCAGCAAACAGTATCACACAGGAGAGGATTAGATACACGGCTCAGCAGACAGTATCACACAGGAGAGGATTAGATACACGGCTCAGCAGACAGTACCATACAGGAGAGGATTAGATACACGGCTCAGCAGACAGTATCACACAGGATAGGATTAGATACACGGCTCAGCAGACAGTATCACACAGGATAGGATTAGATACACGGCTCAGCAGACAGTATCACACTGGAGAGGATTAGATACACGGCTCAGCAGACAGTATCACACAGGATAGGATTAGATACACGGCTCAGCAGACAGTATCACACAGGATAGGATTAGATACACAGCTCAGCAGACAGTATCACACTGGAGAGGATTAGATACACGGCTCAGCAGACAGTATCACACAGGATAGGATTAGATACACGGCTCAGCAGACAGTATCACACAGGATAGGATTAGATACACTGCTCAGCAGACAGTATCACACGGGAGAGGATTAGATACACGGCTCAGCAGACAGTATCACACAGGAGAGGATTAGATACACGGCTCAGCAGACAGTATCACACAGGAGAGGATTAGATACACGGCTCAGCAGACAGTATCACACTGGATAGGATTAGATACACGGCTCAGCAGTCAGTATCACACAGGAGAGGATTAGATACACGGCTCAGCAGACAGTATCACACAGGATAGGATTAGATACACTGCTCAGCAGACAGTATCACACGGGAGAGGATTAGATACACGGCTCAGCAGACAGTATCACACAGGAGAGGATTAGATACACGGCTCAGCGGACAGTATCACACAGGAGAGGATTAGATACACGGCTCAGCAGACGGTATCACACAGGAGAGGATTAGATACACGGCTCAGCAGACAGTATCACACAGGATAGGATTAGATACACGGCTCAGCAGACAGTATCACACAGGAGAAGATTAGATACACGGCTCAGCAGACAGTATCACACTGGATAGGATTAGATACATGGCTCAGCAGACAGTATCACACAGGAGAGGATTAGATACACGGCTCAGCAGACAGTATCACACAGGAGAGGATTAGATACACGGCTCAGCAGACGGTATCACACAGGAGAGGATTAGATACACGGCTCAGCAGACAGTATCACACTGGATAGGATTAGATACATGGCTCAGCAGACAGTATCACACGGGAGAGGATTAGATACATGGCTCAGCAGACAGTATCACACAGGAGAGGATTAGATACACGGCTCAGCAGACAGTATCACACAGGAGAGGATTAGATACACGGCTCAGCAGTCAGTATCACACAGGAGAGGATTAGATACACTGCTCAGCAGTCAGTATCACACAGGAGAGGATTAGATACACGGCTCAGCAGACGGTATCACACAGGAGAGGATTAGATACACGGCTCAGCAGTCAGAATCACACAGGAGAGGATTAGATACACGGCTCAGCAGACAGTATCACACAGGAGAGGATTAGATACACGGCTCAGCAGTCAGTATCACACAGGAGAGGATTAGATACACTGCTCAGCAGTCAGTATCACACAGGAGAGGATTAGATACACTGCTCAGCAGACAGTATCACACAGGAGAGGATTAGATACACGGCTCAGCAGACAGTATCACACTGGATAGGATTAGATACACGGCTCAGCAGTCAGTATCACACAGGAGAGGATTAGATACATGGCTCAGCAGACGGTATCACACAGGAGAGGATTAGATACACTGCTCAGCAGACAGTATCACACAGGATAGGATTAGATACACGGCTCAGCAGTCAGTATCACACAGGAGAGGATTAGATACATGGCTCAGCAGACGGTATCACACAGGAGAGGATTAGATACATGGCTCAGCAGACAGTATCACACAGGATACGATTAGATACACGGCTCAGCAGTCAGTTTCACACAGGAGAGGATTAGATACACGGCTCAGCAGACGGTATCACACAGGATAGGATTAGATACACGGCTCAGCAGTCAGTATCACACAGGAGAGGATTAGATACACTGCTCAGCAGACAGTATCACACAGGAGAGGATTAGATACACTGCTCAGCAGACAGTATCACACAGGAGAGGATTAGATACATGGCTCAGCAGACAGTATCACACAGGAGAGGATTAGATACACGGCTCAGCAGACAGTATCACACAGGAGAGGATTAGATACACGGCTCAGCAGACAGTATCACACAGGAGAGGATTAGATACACGGCTCAGCAGACAGTATCACACAGGATAGGATTAGATACACAGCTCAGCAGACAGTATCACACAGGAGAGGATTAGATACACGACTCAGCAGTCAGTATCACACAGGAGAGGATTAGATACACAGCTCAGCAGACAGTATCACACAGGAGAGGATTAGATACACGGCTCAGCAGACAGTATCACACAGGAGAGGATTAGATACACAGCTCAGCATACAGTATCACACAGGAGAGGATTAGATACACGACTCAGCAGTCAGTATCACACAGGAGAGGATTAGATACACAGCTCAGCAGACAGTATCACACAGGAGAGGATTAGATACACGGCTCAGCAGACAGTATCACACAGGAGAGGATTAGATACACAGCTCAGCAGATAGTATCACACAGGAGAGGATTAGATACACGGCTCAGCAGACAGTATCACATAGGAGAGGATTAGATACACGACTCAGCAGTCAGTATCACACAGGAGAGGATTAGATACATGGCTCAGCAGACAGTATCACACAGGATAGGATTAGATACACGGCTCAGCAGAGAGTATCACACAGGATAGGATTAGATACACAGCTCAGCAGACAGTATCACACAGGATAGGATTAGAAACATGGCTCAGCAGACAGTATCACACAGGAGAGGATTAGATACACGGCTCAGCAGACAGTATCACACAGGAGAGGATTAGATACATGGCTCAGCAGACAGTATCACACAGGATAGGATTAGATACACGGCTCAGCAGACAGTATCACACAGGAGAGGATTAGATACACGGCTCAGCAGAGGGTATCACACAGGAGAGGATTAGATACACGGGCTCAGCAGACAGTATCACACAGGAGAGGATTAGATACACGGCTCAGCAGACAGTATCACACAGGAGAGGATTAGATACACGGCTCAGCAGTCAGTATCACACAGGAGAGGATTAGATACACGGCTCAGCAGACAGTATCACACAGGAGAGGATTAGATACATGGCTCAGCAGACAGTATCACACAGGAGAGGATTAGATACACGGCTCAGCAGACAGTATCACACAGGATAGGATTAGATACACGGCTCAGCAGACGGTATCACACAGGATAGGATTAGATACACGGCTCAGCAGACGGTATCACACAGGAGAGGATTAGATACACGGCTCAGCAGACGGTATCACACAGGATAGGATTAGATACACGGCTCAGCAGAGGGTATCACACAGGAGAGGATTAGATACACAGCTCAGCAGACAGGATCACACAGGAGAGGATTAGATACACAGCTCAGCAGACAGTATCACACAGGAGAGGATTAGATACACGGCTCAGCAGACAGTATCACACAGGAGAGGATTAGATACACCGCTCAGCAGACAGTATCACACAGGAGAGGATTAGATACACGGCTCAGCAGACAGTATCACACAGGAGAGGATTAGATACACGGCTCAGCAGACAGTATCACACAGGAGAGGATTAGATACACAGCTCAGCAGACGGTATCACACAGGAGAGGATTAGATACACGGCTCAGCAGACAGTATCACACAGGAGAGGATTAGATACACGGCTCAGCAGACAGTATCACACAGGAGAGGATTAGATACACGGCTCAGCAGACAGTATCACACAGGAGAGGATTAGATACACGGCTCAGCAGACTATCACACAGGAGAGGATTAGATACACGGCTCAGCAGACAGTATCACACAGGAGAGGATTAGATACACGGCTCAGCAGTCAGTATCACACAGGAGAGGATTAGATACACGGCTCAGCAGACAGTATCACACAGGAGGGATTAGATACACGGCTCAGCAGACAGTATCACACAGGAGAGGATTAGATACACGGCTCAGCAGACAGTATCACACAGGAGAGGATTAGATACACGGCTCAGCAGTCAGTATCACACAGGAGAGGATTAGATACACGGCTCAGCAGACAGTATCACAAAGGATAGGATTAGATACACGGCTCAGCAGACAATATCACACAGGATAGGATTAGATACACGGCTCAGCAGACAGTATCACACAGGATAGGATTAGATACACGGCTCAGCAGACAGTATCACACAGGAGAGGATTAGATACACGGCTCAGCAAACGGTATCACACAGGAGAGGATTAGATACACGGCTCAGTAGATGGTATCACACAGGATAGGATTAGATACACGGCTCAGCAGACAGTATCACACAGGATAGGATTAGATACACGGCTCAGCAGACAGGATCACACAGGATAGGATTAGATACACAGCTCAGCACACAGTATCACACAGGAGAGGATTAGATACACGGCTCAGCAGACAGTATCACACAGGAGAGGATTAGATACACGGCTCAGCAGTCAGTATCACACAGGAGAGGATTAGATACACGGCTCAGCAGACAGTATCACACAGGAGAGGATTAGGTACACGGCTCAGCAGACAGTATCACACAGGAGAGGATTAGATACACGGCTCAGCAGACAGTATCACACAGGAGAGGATTAGATACACGGCTCAGCAGACAGTATCACACAGGAGAGGATTAGATACACGGCTCAGCAGACAGGATCACACAGGAGAGGATTAGATACACGGCTCAGCAGACAGTATCACACAGGAGAGGATTAGATACACGGCTCAGCAGAGGGTATCACACAGGAGAGGATTAGATACACGGCTCAGCAGACAGTATCACACAGGATAGGATTAGATACACGGCTCAGCAGACAGTATCACACAGGAGAGGATTAGATACACAGCTCAGCAGACGGCATCACACAGGAGAGGATTAGATACACGGCTCAGCAGACAGTATCACACAGGAGAGGATTAGATACACGGCTCAGCAGACAGTATCACACAGGAGAGGATTAGATACACGGCTCAGCAGACAGTATCACACAGGAGGGATTAGATACACGGCTCAGCAGACAGTGTCACACAGGATAGGATTAGATACACAGCTCAGCAGACAGTATCACACAGGAGAGGATTAGATACACGGCTCAGCAGACAGTATCACACAGGAGAGGATTAGATACACGGCTCAGCAGACAGTATCACACAGGAGGGATTAGATACACGGCTCAGCAGACAGTGTCACACAGGATAGGATTAGATACACAGCTCAGCAGACAGTATCACACAGGAGAGGATTAGATACACGGCTCAGCAGTCAGTATCACACAGGATAGGATTAGATACATGGCTCAGCAGACAGTATCACACAGGAGAGGATTAGATACATGGCTCAGCAGTCAGTATCACACAGGATAGGATTAGATACACGGCTCAGCAGTCAGTATCACACAGGAGAGGATTAGATACACGGCACAGCAGACAATATCACACAGGATAGGATTAGATACACGGCTCAGCAGACAGTATCACACAGGATAGGATTAGATACACGGCTCAGCAGACAGTATCACACAGGAGAGGATTAGATACACGGCTCAGCAGACAGTATCACACAGGAGGGATTAGATACACGGCTCAGCAGACAGTATCACACAGGAGAGGATTAGATACACGGCTCAGCAGACAGTATCACACAGGAGAGGATTAGATACACGGCTCAGCAGACAGTATCACACAGGAGAGGATTAGATACACGGCTCAGCAAACGGTATCACACAGGAGAGGATTAGATACACGGCTCAGTAGATGGTATCACACAGGATAGGATTAGATACACGGCTCAGCAGACAGTATCACACAGGATATGATTAGATACACGGCTCAGCAGACAGGATCACACAGGAGAGGATTAGATACACGGCTCAGCAGACAGTATCACACAGGATAGGATTAGATACACAGCTCAGCACACAGTATCACACAGGATAGGATTAGATACACGGCTCAGCAGACAGTATCACACAGGATATGATTAGATACACGGCTCAGCAGACAGGATCACACAGGAGAGGATTAGATACACGGCTCAGCAGACAGTATCACACAGGATAGGATTAGATACACAGCTCAGCACACAGTATCACACAGGATAGGATTAGATACACAGCTCAGCAGACAGTATCACACAGGAGAGGATTAGATACACGGCTCAGCAGACAGTATCACACAGGAGAGGATTAGATACACGGCTCAGCAGACGGTATCACACAGGATAGGATTAGATACACAGCTCAGCAGACAGTATCACACAGGAGAGGATTAGATACACGGCTCAGCAGTCAGTATCACACAGGAGAGGATTAGATACACGGCTCAGCAGACAGTATCACACAGGAGAGGATTAGATACACGGCTCAGCAGACGGTGTCACACAGGAGAGGATTAGATACACAGCTCAGCAGACAGTATCACACAGGAGAGGATTAGATACACGGCTCAGCAGACAGTATCACACAGGAGAGGATCAGATACACAGCTCAGCAGTCAGTATCACACAGGAGAGGATTAGATACATGGCTCAGCAGACAGTATCACACAGGATGGGATTAGATACACGGCTCAGCAGACAGTATCACACAGGATAGGATTAGATACACGGCTCAGCAGACAGCATCACACAGGAGAGGATTAGATACACGGCTCAGCAGATAGTATCACACAGGAGAGGATTAGATACACGGCTCAGCAGACTGTATCACACAGGATGGGATTAGATACACGGCTCAGCAGACAGTATCACACAGGATAGGATTAGATACACGGCTCAGCAGACAGTATCACACAGGAGAGGATTAGATACACAGCTCAGCAGACAGTATCACACAGGAGAGGATTAGATACATAGCTGAGCAGACAGTATCACACAGGATAGGATTAGATACACGGCTCAGCAAACGGTATCACACAGAATAGGATTAGATACACGGCTCAGCAGACAGTATCACACAGGAGAGGATTAGATACACAGCTCAGCAGACAGTATCACACAGGAGAGGATTAGATACACGGCTCAGCAGACAGTATCACACAGGAGAGGATTAGATACACGGCTCAGCAGACAGTATCACACAGGAGAGGATTAGATACACGGCTCAGCAGACAGTATCACACAGGAGAGGATTAGATACACAGCTCAGCAGACGGTATCACACAGGAGAGGATTAGATACACGGCTCAGCAGACAGTATCACACAGGAGAGGATGAGATACACGGCTCAGCAGACAGTATCACACAGGAGAGGATTAGATACACGGCTCAGCAGACAGTATCACACAGGAGGGATTAGATACACGGCTCAGCAGACAGTGTCACACAGGATAGGATTAGATACACAGCTCAGCAGACAGTATCACACAGGAGAGGATTAGATACACGGCTCAGCAGACAGTATCACACAGGAGAGGATTAGATACATGGCTCAGCAGACGGTATCACACAGGAGAGGCTTAGATACACGGCTCAGCAGTCAGTATCACACAGGAGAGGATTAGATACACGGCACAGCAGACAATATCACACAGGATAGGATTAGATACACGGCTCAGCAGACAGTATCACACAGGATAGGATTAGATACACGGCTCAGCAGACAGTATCACACAGGAGAGGATTAGATACACGGCTCAGCAGACAGTATCACACAGGAGAGGATTAGATACACGGCTCAGCAAACAGTATCACACAGGAGAGGATTAGATACACGGCTCAGCAGACAGTATCACACAGGAGAGGATTAGATACACGGCTCAGCAGACAGTACCATACAGGAGAGGATTAGATACACGGCTCAGCAGACAGTATCACACAGGATAGGATTAGATACACGGCTCAGCAGACAGTATCACACAGGATAGGATTAGATACACGGCTCAGCAGACAGTATCACACTGGAGAGGATTAGATACACGGCTCAGCAGACAGTATCACACAGGATAGGATTAGATACACGGCTCAGCAGACAGTATCACACAGGATAGGATTAGATACACGGCTCAGCAGACAGTATCACACAGGAGAGGATTAGATACACGGCTCAGCAGTCAGTATCACACAGGAGAGGATTAGATACACGGCTCAGCAGTCAGTATCACACAGGAGAGGATTAGATACACTGCTCAGCAGTCAGTATCACACAGGAGAGGATTAGATACACGGCTCAGCAGACGGTATCACACAGGAGAGGATTAGATACACGGCTCAGCAGACAGTATCACACAGGACAGGATTAGATACACGGCTCAGCAGTCAGAATCACACAGGAGAGGATTAGATACACGGCTCAGCAGACAGTATCACACAGGAGAGGATTAGATACACGGCTCAGCAGTCAGTATCACACAGGAGAGGATTAGATACACTGCTCAGCAGTCAGTATCACACAGGAGAGGATTAGATACACTGCTCAGCAGACAGTATCACACAGGAGAGGATTAGATACACGGCTCAGCAGACAGTATCACACTGGATAGGATTAGATACACGGCTCAGCAGTCAGTATCACACAGGAGAGGATTAGATACATGGCTCAGCAGACGGTATCACACAGGAGAGGATTAGATACACGGCTCAGCAGACAGTATCACACTGGATAGGATTAGATACACGGCTCAGCAGTCAGTATCACACAGGAGAGGATTAGATACACGGCTCAGCAGACGGTATCACACAGGAGAGGATTAGATACACGGCTCAGCAGACGGTATCACACAGGAGAGGATTAGATACACGGCTCAGCAGTCAGAATCACACAGGAGAGGATTAGATACACGGCTCAGCAGACAGTATCACACAGGAGAGGATTAGATACACGGCTCAGCAGTCAGTATCACACAGGAGAGGATTAGATACACTGCTCAGCAGTCAGTATCACACAGGAGAGGATTAGATACACTGCTCAGCAGACAGTATCACACAGGAGAGGATTAGATACACGGCTCAGCAGACAGTATCACACTGGATAGGATTAGATACACGGCTCAGCAGTCAGTATCACACAGGAGAGGATTAGATACATGGCTCAGCAGACGGTATCACACAGGAGAGGATTAGATACACTGCTCAGCAGACAGTATCACACAGGATAGGATTAGATACACGGCTCAGCAGTCAGTATCACACAGGAGAGGATTAGATACATGGCTCAGCAGACGGTATCACACAGGAGAGGATTAGATACATGGCTCAGCAGACAGTATCACACAGGATACGATTAGATACACGGCTCAGCAGTCAGTTTCACACAGGAGAGGATTAGATACACTGCTCAGCAGTCAGTATCACACAGGAGAGGATTAGATACACTGCTCAGCAGACAGTATCACACAGGAGAGGATTAGATACACTGCTCAGCAGACAGTATCACACAGGAGAAGATTAGATACACAGCTCAGCAGACAGTATCACACAGGAGAGGATTAGATACACGGCTCAGCAGACAGTATCACACAGGAGAGGATTAGATACACGACTCAGCAGTCAGTATCACACAGGAGAGGATTAGATACACGGCTCAGCAGAGGGTATCACACAGGAGAGGATTAGATACACGGCTCAGCAGACAGTATCACACAGGAGAGGATTAGATACATGGCTCAGCAGACAGTATCACACAGGATAGGATTAGATACACGGCTCAGCAGAGAGTATCACACAGGATAGGATTAGATACACAGCTCAGCAGACAGTATCACACAGGAGAGGATTAGATACACGGCTCAGCAGAGGGTATCACACAGGAGAGGATTAGATACACGGGCTCAGCAGACAGTATCACACAGGAGAGGATTAGATACACTGCTCAGCAGACAGTATCACACAGGAGAGGATTAGATACACTGCTCAGTAGACAGTATCACACAGGATAGGATTAGATACACAGCTCAGCAGACAGTATCACACAGGAGAGGATTAGATACACGGCTCAGCAGACAGTATCACACAGGAGAGGATTAGATACACGGCTCAGCAGTCAGTATCACACAGGAGAGGATTAGATACACGGCTCAGCACACAGTATCACACAGGAGAGGATTAGATACATGGCTCAGCAGACAGTATCACACAGGAGAGGATTAGATACACGGCTCAGCAGACAGTATCACACAGGATAGGATTAGATACACGGCTCAGCAGACGGTATCACACAGGATAGGATTAGATACACGGCTCAGCAGACGGTATCACACAGGAGAGGATTAGATACACGGCTCAGCAGACGGTATCACACAGGATAGGATTAGATACACGGCTCAGCAGAGGGTATCACACAGGAGAGGATTAGATACACAGCTCAGCAGACAGGATCACACAGGAGAGGATTAGATACACAGCTCAGCAGACAGTATCACACAGGAGAGGATTAGATACACGGCTCAGCAGACAGTATCACACAGGAGAGGATTAGATACACCGCTCAGCAGACAGTATCACACAGGAGAGGATTAGATACACGGCTCAGCAGACAGTATCACACAGGATAGGATTAGATACACGGCTCAGCAGACGGTATCACACAGGAGAGGATTAGATACACGGCTCAGCAGACGGTATCACACAGGATAGGATTAGATACACGGCTCAGCAGAGGGTATCACACAGGATAGGATTAGATACACGGCTCAGCAGACAGTATCACACAGGAGGGATTAGATACACGGTTCAGCAGACAGTATCACACAGGAGAGGATTAGATACACGGCTCAGCAGACAGTATCACACAGGATAGGATTAGATACACGGCTCAGCAGACAGTATCACACAGGGGAGGATTAGATACACGGCTCAGCAGACAGTATCACACAGGAGAGGATTAGATACACAGCTCAGCAGACAGTATCACACAGGAGAGGATTAGATACACGGCTCAGCAGACAGTATCACACAGGAGAGGATTAGATACACGGCTCAGCAGACAGTATCACACAGGAGAGGATTAGATACACGGCTCAGCAGACAGTATCACACAGGAGAGGATTAGATACACAGCTCAGCAGACGGTATCACACAGGAGAGGATTAGATACACGGCTCAGCAGACAGTATCACACAGGAGAGGATTAGATACACGGCTCAGCAGACAGTATCACACAGGAGAGGATTAGATACACGGCTCAGCAGACAGTATCACACAGGAGGGATTAGATACACGGCTCAGCAGACAGTATCACACAGGAGAGGATTAGATACACGGCTCAGCAGACAGTATCACACAGGAGAGGATTAGATACATGGCTCAGCAGTCAGTATCACACAGGATAGGATTAGATACATGGCTCAGCAGACAGTATCACACAGGAGAGGATTAGATACACGGCTCAGCAGACAGTATCACACAGGAGAGGATTAGATACACGGCTCAGCAGTCAGTATCACACAGGAGAGGATTAGATACACGGCACAGCAGACAATATCACACAGGATAGGATTAGATACACGGCTCAGCAGACAGTATCACACAGGATAGGATTAGATACACGGCTCAGCAGACAGTATCACACAGGAGAGGATTAGATACACGGCTCAGCAAACGGTATCACACAGGAGAGGATTAGATACACGGCTCAGTAGATGGTATCACACAGGATAGGATTAGATACACGGCTCAGCAGACAGTATCACACAGGATAGGATTAGATACACGGCTCAGCAGACAGGATCACACAGGAGAGGATTAGATACACGGCTCAGCAGACAGTATCACACAGGATAGGATTAGATACACAGCTCAGCACACAGTATCACACAGGAGAGGATTAGATACACGGCTCAGCAGACAGTATCACACAGGAGAGGATTAGATACACGGCTCAGCAGTCAGTATCACACAGGAGAGGATTAGATACACGGCTCAGCAGACAGTATCACACGGGAGAGGATTAGGTACACGGCTCAGCAGACAGTATCACACAGGAGAGGATTAGATACACGGCTCAGCAGACAGTATCACACAGGAGAGGATTAGATACACGGCTCAGCAGACAGGATCACACAGGAGAGGATTAGATACACGGCTCAGCAGACAGTATCACACAGGAGAGGATTAGATACACGGCTCAGCAGAGGGTATCACACAGGAGAGGATTAGATACACGGCTCAGCAGACAGTATCACACAGGAGAGGATTAGATACACGGCTCAGCAGACAGTATCACACAGGAGAGGATTAGATACACAGCTCAGCAGACGGTATCACACAGGAGAGGATTAGATACACGGCTCAGCAGACAGTATCACACAGGAGAGGATTAGATACACGGCTCAGCAGACAGTATCACACAGGAGAGGATTAGATACACGGCTCAGCAGACAGTGTCACACAGGATAGGATTAGATACACAGCTCAGCAGACAGTATCACACAGGAGAGGATTAGATACACGGCTCAGCAGACAGTATCACACAGGAGAGGATTAGATACATGGCTCAGCAGTCAGTATCACACAGGATAGGATTAGATACACGGCTCAGCAGACAGTATCACACAGGAGGGATTAGATACACGGCTCAGCAGACAGTATCACACAGGAGAGGATTAGATACACGGCTCAGCAGACAGTATCACACAGGAGAGGATTAGATACACGGCTCAGCAGACAGTATCACACAGGAGAGGATTAGATACACGGCTCAGCAAACGGTATCACACAGGAGAGGATTAGATACACGGCTCAGTAGATGGTATCACACAGGATAGTATTAGATACACGGCTCAGCAGACAGTATCACACAGGATAGGATTAGATACACGGCTCAGCAGACAGGATCACACAGGATATGATTAGATACACGGCTCAGCAGACAGGATCACACAGGAGAGGATTAGATACACGGCTCAGCAGACAGTATCACACAGGATAGGATTAGATACACGGCTCAGCAGACAGTATCACACAGGATAGGATTAGATACACGGCTCAGCAGACAGTATCACACAGGATAGGATTAGATACACAGCTCAGCAGTCAGTATCACACAGTAGAGGATTAGATACACGGCTCAGCAGACAGTATCACACAGGAGAGGATTAGATACACGGCTCAGCAGACAGTATCACACAGGAGAGGATTAGATACACGGCTCAGCAAACGGTATCACACAGGAGAGGATTAGATACACGGCTCAGTAGATGGTATCACACAGGATAGGATTAGATACACGGCTCAGCAGACAGTATCACACAGGATATGATTAGATACACGGCTCAGCAGACAGGATCACACAGGAGAGGATTAGATACACGGCTCAGCAGACAGTATCACACAGGATAGGATTAGATACACAGCTCAGCACACAGTATCACACAGGATAGGATTAGATACACAGCTCAGCAGACAGTATCACACAGGAGAGGATTAGATACACGGCTCAGCAGACAGTATCACACAGGAGAGGATTAGATACACGGCTCAGCAGACAGTATCACACAGGAGAGGATTAGATACACGGCTCAGCAGACGGTATCACACAGGATAGGATTAGATACACAGCTCAGCAGACAGTATCACACAGGAGAGGATTAGATACACGGCTCAGCAGTCAGTATCACACAGGAGAGGATTAGATACACGGCTCAGCAGACGGTATCACACAGGATAGGATTAGATACACGGCTCAGCAGACGGTATCACACAGGAGAGGATTAGATACACGGCTCAGCAGACGGTATCACACAGGATAGGATTAGATACACGGCTCAGCAGACAGTATCACACAGGATAGGATTAGATACACGGCTCAGCAGACAGTATCACACAGGAGAGGATTAGATACACGGCTCAGCAGACAGTATCACACAGGAGAGGATTAGATACACAGCTCAGCAGACAGTATCACACAGGAGAGGATTAGATACACGGCTCAGCAGACGGTATCACACAGGATAGGATTAGATACACGGCTCAGCAGACAGTATCACACAGGATAGGATTAGATACACAGCTCAGCAGACAGTATCACACAGGAGAGGATTAGATACACGGCTCAGCAGACAGTATCACACAGGAGAGGATTAGATACACGGCTCAGCAGACAGTATCACACAGGAGAGGATTAGATACACGGCTCAGCAGACGGTATCACACAGGATAGGATTAGATACACAGCTCAGCAGACAGTATCACACAGGAGAGGATTAGATACACGGCTCAGCAGTCAGTATCACACAGGAGAGGATTAGATACACGGCTCAGCAGACGGTATCACACAGGATAGGATTAGATACACGGCTCAGCAGACGGTATCACACAGGAGAGGATTAGATACACGGCTCAGCAGACGGTATCACACAGGATAGGATTAGATACACAGCTCAGCAGACAGTATCACACAGGAGAGGATTAGATACACGGCTCAGCAAACAGTATCACACAGGAGAGGATTAGATACACGGCTCAGCAGACAGTATCACACAGGAGAGGATTAGATACACAGCTCAGCAGTCAGTATCACACAGGATGGGATTAGATACACGGCTCAGCAGACAGTATCACACAGGATAGGATTAGATACACAGCTCAGCAGACAGTATCACACAGGAGAGGATTAGATACACGGCTCAGCAGACAGCATCACACAGGAGAGGATTAGATACACGGCTCAGCAGATAGTATCACACAGGAGAGGATTAGATACACGGCTCAGCAGACTGTATCACACAGGATGGGATTAGATACACGGCTCAGCAGACAGTATCACACAGGATAGGATTAGATACACGGCTCAGCAGACAGTATCACACAGGAGAGGATTAGATACACAGCTCAGCAGACAGTATCACACAGGAGAGGATTAGATACATAGCTGAGCAGACAGTATCACACAGGATAGGATTAGATACACGGCTCAGCAAACGGTATCACACAGAATAGGATTAGATACACGGCTCAGCAGACAGTATCACACAGGAGAGGATTAGATACACAGCTCAGCAGTCAGTATCACACAGGAGAGGATTAGATACACGGCTCAGCAGACGGTATCACACAGGAGAGGATTAGATACACGGCTCAGCAGTCAGAATCACACAGGAGAGGATTAGATACACGGCTCAGCAGACAGTATCACACAGGAGAGGATTAGATACACGGCTCAGCAGTCAGTATCACACAGGAGAGGATTAGATACACTGCTCAGCAGTCAGTATCACACAGGAGAGGATTAGATACACTGCTCAGCAGACAGTATCACACAGGAGAGGATTAGATACACGGCTCAGCAGACAGTATCACACTGGATAGGATTAGATACACGGCTCAGCAGTCAGTATCACACAGGAGAGGATTAGATACACGGCTCAGCAGTCAGTATCACACAGGAGAGGATTAGATACACTGCTCAGCAGACAGTATCACACAGGAGAGGATTAGATACACAGCTCAGCAGACAGTATCACACAGGATAGGATTAGATACACGGCTCAGCAGACAGTATCACACAGAATAGGATTAGATACACAGCTCAGCAGACAGTATCACACAGGAGAGGATTAGATACACGGCTCAGCAGACAGTATCACACTGGATATAATTAGATACACGGCTCAGCAGTCAGTATCACACAGGAGAGGATTAGATACATGGCTCAGCAGACGGTATCACACAGGAGAGGATTAGATACACTGCTCAGCAGACAGTATCACACAGGATAGGATTAGATACACGGCTCAGCAGTCAGTTTCACACAGGAGAGGATTAGATACACTGCTCAGCAGTCAGTATCACACAGGAGAGGATTAGATACACTGCTCAGCAGACAGTATCACACAGGAGAGGATTAGATACACAGCTCAGCAGACAGTACCACACAGGGGAGGATTAGATACACGGCTCAGCAGACAGTATCACACAGGAGAGGATTAGATACACGGCTCAGCAGACAGTATCACACAGGAGAGGATTAGATACATGGCTCAGCAGACAGTATCACACAGGAGAGGATTAGATACACGGCTCAGCAGACAGTATCACACAGGAGAGGATTAGATACACGGCTCAGCAGACAGTATCACACAGGAGAGGATTAGATACACGGCTCAGCAGACAGTATCACACAGGATAGGATTAGATACACAGCTCAGCAGACAGTATCACACAGGAGAGGATTAGATACACGGCTCAGCAGACAGTATCACACAGGAGAGGATTAGATACACGACTCAGCAGTCAGTATCACACAGGAGAGGATTAGATACATGGCTCAGCAGACAGTATCACACAGGATAGGATTAGATACACGGCTCAGCAGAGAGTATCACACAGGATAGGATTAGATACACAGCTCAGCAGACAGTATCACACAGGATAGGATTAGATACATGGCTCAGCAGACAGTATCACACAGGAGAGGATTAGATACACGGCTCAGCAGACAGTATCACACAGGAGAGGATTAGATACATGGCTCAGCAGACAGTATCACACAGGATAGGATTAGATACACGGCTCAGCAGAGAGTATCACACAGGATAGGATTAGATACACAGCTCAGCAGACAGTATCACACAGGAGAGGATTAGATACACGGCTCAGCAGAGGGTATCACACAGGAGAGGATTAGATACACGGGCTCAGCAGACAGTATCACACAGGAGAGGATTAGATACACGGCTCAGCAGACAGTATCACACAGGAGAGGATTAGATACACGGCTCAGCAGTCAGTATCACACAGGAGAGGATTAGATACACGGCTCAGCAGACAGTATCACACAGGAGAGGATTAGATACATGGCTCAGCAGACAGTATCACACAGGAGAGGATTAGATACACGGCTCAGCAGACAGTATCACACAGGATAGGATTAGATACACGGCTCAGCAGACGGTATCACACAGGATAGGATTAGATACACGGCTCAGCAGACGGTATCACACAGGAGAGGATTAGATACACGGCTCAGCAGACGGTATCACACAGGATAGGATTAGATACACGGCTCAGCAGAGGGTATCACACAGGAGAGGATTAGATACACAGCTCAGCAGACAGGATCACACAGGAGAGGATTAGATACACAGCTCAGCAGACAGTATCACACAGGAGAGGATTAGATACACGGCTCAGCAGACAGTATCACACAGGAGAGGATTAGATACACCGCTCAGCAGACAGTATCACACAGGAGAGGATTAGATACACGGCTCAGCAGACAGTATCACACAGGATAGGATTAGATACACGGCTCAGCAGACGGTATCACACAGGAGAGGATTAGATACACGGCTCAGCAGACGGTATCACACAGGATAGGATTAGATACACGGCTCAGCAGAGGGTATCACACAGGATAGGATTAGATACACGGCTCAGCAGACAGTATCACACAGGAGGGATTAGATACACGGTTCAGCAGACAGTATCACACAGGAGAGGATTAGATACACGGCTCAGCAGACGGTATCACACAGGAGAGGATTAGATACACGGCTCAGCAGAGGGTATCACACAGGATAGGATTAGATACACGGCTCAGCAGACAGTATCACACAGGAGGGATTAGATACACGGTTCAGCAGACAGTATCACACAGGAGAGGATTAGATACACGGCTCAGCAGACGGTATCACACAGGATAGGATTAGATACACGGCTCAGCAGACAGTATCACACAGGGGAGGATTAGATACACGGCTCAGCAGACAGTATCACACAGGAGAGGATTAGATACACGGCTCAGCAGACAGTATCACACAGGAGAGGATTAGATACACGGCTCAGCAAACGGTATCACACAGGAGAGGATTAGATACACGGCTCAGTAGATGGTATCACACAGGATAGGATTAGATACACGGCTCAGCAGACAGTATCACACAGGATAGGATTAGATACACGGCTCAGCAGACAGGATCACACAGGAGAGGATTAGATACACGGCTCAGCAGACAGTATCACACAGGATAGGATTAGATACACAGCTCAGCACACAGTATCACACAGGAGAGGATTAGATACACGGCTCAGCAGACAGTATCACACAGGAGAGGATTAGATACACGGCTCAGCAGTCAGTATCACACAGGAGAGGATTAGATACACGGCTCAGCAGACAGTATCACACAGGAGAGGATTAGGTACACGGCTCAGCAGACAGTATCACACAGGAGAGGATTAGATACACGGCTCAGCAGACAGTATCACACAGGAGAGGATTAGATACACGGCTCAGCAGACAGGATCACACAGGAGAGGATTAGATACACGGCTCAGCAGACAGTATCACACAGGAGAGGATTAGATACACGGCTCAGCAGAGGGTATCACACAGGAGAGGATTAGATACACGGCTCAGCAGACAGTATCACACAGGAGAGGATTAGATACACGGCTCAGCAGACAGTATCACACAGGAGAGGATTAGATACACAGCTCAGCAGACGGTATCACACAGGAGAGGATTAGATACACGGCTCAGCAGACAGTATCACACAGGAGAGGATTAGATACACGGCTCAGCAGACAGTATCACACAGGAGAGGATTAGATACACGGCTCAGCAGACAGTATCACACAGGAGGGATTAGATACACGGCTCAGCAGACAGTGTCACACAGGATAGGATTAGATACACAGCTCAGCAGACAGTATCACACAGGAGAGGATTAGATACACGGCTCAGCAGACAGTATCACACAGGAGAGGATTAGATACACAGCTCAGCAGACAGTATCACACAGGATAGGATTAGATACACGGCACAGCAGACAGTATCACACAGGATAGGATTAGATACACAGCTCAGCAGACAGTATCACACAGGAGAGGATTAGATACACAGCTCAGCAGACAGTATCACACAGGAGAGGATTAGATACACGGCTCAGCAGACAGTATCACACAGGAGAGGATTAGATACACGGCTCAGCAGTCAGTATCACACAGGAGAGGATTAGATACACGGCACAGCAGACAATATCACACAGGATAGGATTAGATACACGGCTCAGCAGACAGTATCACACAGGATAGGATTAGATACATGGCTCAGCAGACAGTATCACACAGGAGAGGATTAGATACACGGCTCAGCAGTCAGTATCACACAGGAGAGGATTAGATACACGGCACAGCAGACAATATCACACAGGATAGGATTAGATACACGGCTCAGCAGACAGTATCACACAGGATAGGATTAGATACACGGCTCAGCAGACAGTATCACACAGGAGAGGATTAGATACACGGCTCAGCAGACAGTATCACACAGGAGGGATTAGATACACGGCTCAGCAGACAGTATCACACAGGAGAGGATTAGATACACGGCTCAGCAGACAGTATCACACAGGAGAGGATTAGATACACGGCTCAGCAGACAGTATCACACAGGAGAGGATTAGATACACGGCTCAGCAAACAGTATCACACAGGAGAGGATTAGATACACGGCTCAGTAGATGGTATCACACAGGATAGGATTAGATACACGGCTCAGCAGACAGTATCACACAGGATAGGATTAGATACACGGCTCAGCAGACAGTATCACACAGGATATGATTAGATACACGGCTCAGCAGACAGGATCACACAGGAGAGGATTAGATACACGGCTCAGCAGACAGTATCACACAGGATAGGATTAGATACACAGCTCAGCAGACAGTATCACACAGGATAGGATTAGATACACGGCTCAGCAGACAGTATCACACAGGATAGGATTAGATACACGGCTCAGCAGACAGTATCACACAGGATAGGATTAGATACACGGCTCAGCAGACAGTATCACACAGGATAGGATTAGATACACAGCTCAGCAGTCAGTATCACACAGTAGAGGATTAGATACACGGCTCAGCAGACAGTATCACACAGGAGAGGATTAGATACACGGCTCAGCAGACAGTATCACACAGGAGAGGATTAGATACACGGCTCAGCAAACGGTATCACACAGGAGAGGATTAGATACACGGCTCAGCAGACGGTATCACACAGGATAGGATTAGATACACAGCTCAGCAGTCAGTATCACGCAGGAGAGGATTAGATACACGGCTCAGCAGACAGTATCACACAGGAGAGGATTAGATACACAGCTCAGCAGTCAGTATCACACAGGATGGGATTAGATACACGGCTCAGCAGACAGTATCACACAGGATAGGATTAGATACACGGCTCAGCAAACGGTATCACACAGAATAGGATTAGATACACGGCTCAGCAGACAGTATCACACAGGAGAGGATTAGATGCACAGCTCAGCAGTCAGTATCACACAGGAGAGGATTAGATACACAGCTCAGCAGTCAGTATCACGCAGGATAGGATTAGATACACGGCTCAGCAGACAGTATCACACAGGAGAGGATTAGATACACGGGCTCAGCAGACTGTATCACACAGGAGAGGATTAGATACACGGCTCAGCAGACAGTATCACACAGGAGAGGATTAGATACACGGCTCAGCAGTCAGTATCACACAGGAGAGGATTAGATACACGGCTCAGCAGACAGTATCACACATTAGAGGATTAGATACACGGCTCAGCAGACGGTATCACACAGGAGAGGATTAGATACACGGCTCAGCAGTCAGTATCACATAGGATAGGATTAGATACACAGCTCAGCAGACAGGATCACACAGGAGAGGATTAGATACACGGCTCAGCAGTCAGTATCACACAGGAGAGGATTAGATACACGGCTCAGCAGTCAGTATCACACAGGAGAGGATTAGATACACGGCTCAGCAGACAGTATCACACAGGATAGGATTAGATACACAGCTCAGCAGACAGGATCACACAGGAGAGGATTAGATACACGGCTCAGCAGTCAGTATCACACAGGAGAGGATTAGATACACGGCTCAGCAGTCAGTATCACACAGGAGAGGATTAGATACACGGCTCAGCAGACAGTATCACACAGGAGAGGATTAGATACACGGCTCAGCAGACAGTATCACACAGGAGAGGATTAGATACATGGCTCAGCAGTCAGTATCACACAGGATAGGATTAGATACACAGCTCAGCAGACAGGATCACACAGGAGAGGATTAGATACACGGCTCAGCAGTCAGTATCACACAGGAGAGGATTAGATACACGGCTCAGCAGTCAGTATCACACAGGAGAGGATTAGATACACGGCTCAGCAGACAGTATCACACAGGAGAGGATTAGATACACGGCTCAGCAGACGGTATCACACAGGAGAGGATTAGATACACGGCTCAGCAGTCAGTATCACACAGGAGAGGATTAGATACACGGCTCAGCAGACAGTATCACACAGGATAGGATTAGATACGCGGCTCAGCAGACAGTATCACACAGGAGAGGATTAGATACACAGCTCAGCAGACAGTATCACACAGGAGAGGATTAGATACACGGCTCCGCAGACAGTATCACACAGGAGAGGATTAGATACACTGCTCAGCAGTCAGTATCACACAGGATAGGATTAGATACACTGCTCAGCAGTCAGTATCACACAGGATAGGATTAGATACACGGCTCAGCAGAAAGTATCACACAGGAGAGGATTAGATACACAGCTCAGCAGACGGTATCACACAGGATAGGATTAGATACACGGCTCAGCAGACAGTATCATACAGGATAGGATTAGATACACAGCTCAGCAGACGGTATCACACAGGATAGGATTAGATACACGGCTCAGCAGACAGTATCACACAGGAGAGGATTAGATACACGGCTCAGCAGACAGTATCACACAGGATAGGATTAGATACACGGCTCAGCAGACAGTATCACACAGGAGAGGATTAGATACACGGGCTCAGTAGACAGTATCACACAGGAGAGGATTAGATACACAGCTCGGCAGACAGTATCACACAGGAGAGGATTAGATACACGGCTCAGCAGACAGTATCATACAGGAGAGGATTAGATACACAGCTCAGCAGACAGTATCACACAGGAGAGGATTAGATACACAGCTCGGCAGACAGTATCACACAGGATAGGATTAGATACACGGCTCAGCAGACAGTATCACACAGGAGAGGATTAGATACACGGCTCAGCAGACAGTATCACACAGGAGAGGATTAGATACACAGCTCAGCAGACAGTATCACACAGGAGAGGATTAGATACACGGGCTCAGTAGACTGTATCACACAGGAGAGGATTAGATACACAGCTCAGCAGACAGTATCACACAGGAGAGGATTAGATACACAGCTCGGCAGACAGTATCACACAGGAGAGGATTAGATACACAGCTCGGCAGACAGTATCACACAGGAGAGGATTAGATACACGGCTCAGCAGACAGTATCATACAGGAGAGGATTAGATACACAGCTCATCAGACAGTATCACACAGGAGAGGATTAGATACACAGCTCGGCAGACAGTATCACACAGGATAGGATTAGATACACGGCTCAGCAGACAGTATCACACAGGAGAGGATTAGATACACGGCTCAGCAGACAGTATCACACAGGAGAGGATTAGATACACAGCTCAGCAGACAGTATCACACAGGAGAGGATTAGATACACAGCTCAGCAGACAGTATCACACAGGAGAGGATTAGATACACAGCTCAGCAGACAGTATCACACAGGAGAGGATTAGATACACAGCTCGGCAGACAGTATCACACAGGATAGGATTAGATACACGGCTCAGCAGTCAGTATCACACAGGAGAGGATTAGATACACGGCTCCGCAGACAGTATCACACAGGAGAGGATTAGATACACGGCTCAGCAGACAGTATCACACAGGAGAGGATTAGATACACAGCTCAGCAGACAGTATCACACAGGAGAGGATTAGATACACGACTCAGCAGACAGTATCACACAGGAGAGGATTAGATACACGGCTCAGCAGACAGTATCACACAGGAGAGGATTAGATACACGGCTCAGCAGACAGTATCACACAGGAGAGGATTAGATACACAGCTCAGCAGACAGTATCACACAGGAGAGGATCAGATACACGGCTCAGCAGACTGTATCACACAGGAGAGGATTAGATACACGGCTCAGCAGTCAGTATCACACAGGAGAGGATTAGATACACGGGCTCAGCAGACTGTATCACACAGGAGAGGATTAGATACACGGCTCAGCAGACAGTCTCACACAGGAGAGGATTAGATACACGGCTCAGCAGTCAGTATCACACAGGAGAGGATTAGATACACGGCTCAGCAGACAGTATCACACATTAGAGGATTAGATACACGGCTCAGCAGACGGTATCACACAGGAGAGGATTAGATACACGGCTCAGCAGTCAGTATCACACAGGATAGGATTAGATACACAGCTCAGCAGACAGGATCACACAGGAGAGGATTAGATACACGGCTCAGCAGTCAGTATCACACAGGAGAGGATTAGATACACGGCTCAGCAGTCAGTATCACACAGGAGAGGATTAGATACACGGCTCAGCAGACAGTATCACACAGGATAGGATTAGATACACGGCTCAGCAGTCAGTATCACACGGGAGAGGATTAGATACACAGCTCAGCAGACAGGATCACACGGGAGAGGATTAGATACACAGCTCAGCAGACAGGATCACACAGGAGAGGATTAGATACACGGCTCAGCAGTCAGTATCACACGGGAGAGGATTAGATACACGGCTCAGCAGACAGTATCACACGGGAGAGGATTAGATACACAGCTCAGCAGACAGGATCACACAGGAGAGGATTAGATACACGGCTCAGCAGTCAGTATCACACAGGAGAGGATTAGATACACGGCTCAGCAGTCAGTATCACACAGGAGAGGATTAGATACACGGCTCAGCAGACAGTATCACACAGGAGAGGATTAGATACACGGCTCAGCAGACAGTATCACACAGGAGAGGATTAGATACACGGCTCAGCAGTCAGTATCACACAGGATAGGATTAGATACACAGCTCAGCAGACAGGATCACACAGGAGAGGATTAGATACACGGCTCAGCAGTCAGTATCACACAGGAGAGGATTAGATACACGGCTCAGCAGTCAGTATCACACAGGAGAGGATTAGATACACGGCTCAGCAGACAGTATCACACAGGAGAGGATTAGATACACGGCTCAGCAGACGGTATCACACAGGAGAGGATTAGATACACGGCTCAGCAGTCAGTATCACACAGGAGAGGATTAGATACACGGCTCAGCAGACAGTATCACACAGGATAGGATTAGATACGCGGCTCAGCAGACAGTATCACACAGGAGAGGATTAGATACACAGCTCAGCAGACAGTATCACACAGGAGAGGATTAGATACACGGCTCCGCAGACAGTATCACACAGGAGAGGATTAGATACACTGCTCAGCAGTCAGTATCACACAGGATAGGATTAGATACACTGCTCAGCAGTCAGTATCACACAGGATAGGATTAGATACACGGCTCAGCAGAAAGTATCACACAGGAGAGGATTAGATACACAGCTCAGCAGACGGTATCACACAGGATAGGATTAGATACACGGCTCAGCAGACAGTATCATACAGGATAGGATTAGATACACAGCTCAGCAGACGGTATCACACAGGATAGGATTAGATACACGGCTCAGCAGACAGTATCACACAGGAGAGGATTAGATACACGGCTCAGCAGACAGTATCACACAGGATAGGATTAGATACACGGCTCAGCAGACAGTATCACACAGGAGAGGATTAGATACACGGGCTCAGTAGACAGTATCACACAGGAGAGGATTAGATACACAGCTCGGCAGACAGTATCACACAGGAGAGGATTAGATACACGGCTCAGCAGACAGTATCATACAGGAGAGGATTAGATACACAGCTCAGCAGACAGTATCACACAGGAGAGGATTAGATACACAGCTCGGCAGACAGTATCACACAGGATAGGATTAGATACACGGCTCAGCAGACAGTATCACACAGGAGAGGATTAGATACACGGCTCAGCAGACAGTATCACACAGGAGAGGATTAGATACACAGCTCAGCAGACAGTATCACACAGGAGAGGATTAGATACACGGGCTCAGTAGACAGTATCACACAGGAGAGGATTAGATACACAGCTCGGCAGACAGTATCACACAGGAGAGGATTAGATACACGGCTCAGCAGACAGTATCATACAGGAGAGGATTAGATACACGGCTCAGCAGACAGTATCACACAGGAGAGGATTAGATACACAGCTCGGCAGACAGTATCACACAGGAGAGGATTAGATACACGGCTCAGCAGACAGTATCACACAGGATAGGATTAGATACACGGCTCAGCAGACAGTATCACACAGGAGGGATTAGATACACGGTTCAGCAGACAGTATCACACAGGAGAGGATTAGATACACGGCTCAGCAGACGGTATCACACAGGATAGGATTAGATACACGGCTCAGCAGACAGTATCACACAGGGGAGGATTAGATACACGGCTCAGCAGACAGTATCACACAGGAGAGGATTAGATACACGGCTCAGCAGACAGTATCACACAGGAGAGGATTAGATACACGGCTCAGCAAACGGTATCACACAGGAGAGGATTAGATACACGGCTCAGTAGATGGTATCACACAGGATAGGATTAGATACACGGCTCAGCAGACAGTATCACACAGGATAGGATTAGATACACGGCTCAGCAGACAGTATCACACAGGATAGGATTAGATACACGGCTCAGCAGACAGGATCACACAGGAGAGGATTAGATACACGGCTCAGCAGACAGTATCACACAGGATAGGATTAGATACACAGCTCAGCACACAGTATCACACAGGAGAGGATTAGATACACGGCTCAGCAGACAGTATCACACAGGAGAGGATTAGATACACGGCTCAGCAGTCAGTATCACACAGGAGAGGATTAGATACACGGCTCAGCAGACAGTATCACACAGGAGAGGATTAGGTACACGGCTCAGCAGACAGTATCACACAGGAGAGGATTAGATACACGGCTCAGCAGACAGTATCACACAGGAGAGGATTAGATACACGGCTCAGCAGACAGGATCACACAGGAGAGGATTAGATACACGGCTCAGCAGACAGTATCACACAGGAGAGGATTAGATACACGGCTCAGCAGAGGGTATCACACAGGAGAGGATTAGATACACGGCTCAGCAGACAGTATCACACAGGAGAGGATTAGATACACGGCTCAGCAGACAGTATCACACAGGAGAGGATTAGATACACAGCTCAGCAGACGGTATCACACAGGAGAGGATTAGATACACGGCTCAGCAGACAGTATCACACAGGAGAGGATTAGATACACGGCTCAGCAGACAGTATCACACAGGAGAGGATTAGATACACGGCTCAGCAGACAGTATCACACAGGAGGGATTAGATACACGGCTCAGCAGACAGTGTCACACAGGATAGGATTAGATACACAGCTCAGCAGACAGTATCACACAGGAGAGGATTAGATACACGGCTCAGCAGACAGTATCACACAGGAGAGGATTAGATACATGGCTCAGCAGTCAGTATCACACAGGAGAGGATTAGATACACGGCACAGCAGACAATATCACACAGGATAGGATTAGATACACGGCTCAGCAGACAGTATCACACAGGATAGGATTAGATACATGGCTCAGCAGACAGTATCACACAGGAGAGGATTAGATACACGGCTCAGCAGTCAGTATCACACAGGAGAGGATTAGATACACGGCACAGCAGACAATATCACACAGGATAGGATTAGATACACGGCTCAGCAGACAGTATCACACAGGATAGGATTAGATACACGGCTCAGCAGACAGTATCACACAGGAGAGGATTAGATACACGGCTCAGCAGACAGTATCACACAGGAGGGATTAGATACACGGCTCAGCAGACAGTATCACACAGGAGAGGATTAGATACACGGCTCAGCAGACAGTATCACACAGGAGAGGATTAGATACACGGCTCAGCAGACAGTATCACACAGGAGAGGATTAGATACACGGCTCAGCAAACAGTATCACACAGGAGAGGATTAGATACACGGCTCAGTAGATGGTATCACACAGGATAGGATTAGATACACGGCTCAGCAGACAGTATCACACAGGATAGGATTAGATACACGGCTCAGCAGACAGTATCACACAGGATATGATTAGATACACGGCTCAGCAGACAGGATCACACAGGAGAGGATTAGATACACGGCTCAGCAGACAGTATCACACAGGATAGGATTAGATACACAGCTCAGCAGACAGTATCACACAGGATAGGATTAGATACACGGCTCAGCAGACAGTATCACACAGGATAGGATTAGATACACGGCTCAGCAGACAGTATCACACAGGATAGGATTAGATACACGGCTCAGCAGACAGTATCACACAGGATAGGATTAGATACACGGCTCAGCAGACAGTATCACACAGGATAGGATTAGATACACAGCTCAGCAGTCAGTATCACACAGTAGAGGATTAGATACACGGCTCAGCAGACAGTATCACACAGGAGAGGATTAGATACACGGCTCAGCAGACAGTATCACACAGGAGAGGATTAGATACACGGCTCAGCAAACGGTATCACACAGGAGAGGATTAGATACACGGCTCAGTAGATGGTATCACACAGGATAGGATTAGATACACGGCTCAGCAGACAGTATCACACAGGATATGATTAGATACACGGCTCAGCAGACAGGATCACACAGGAGAGGATTAGATACACGGCTCAGCAGACAGTATCACACAGGATAGGATTAGATACACAGCTCAGCACACAGTAACACACAGGATAGGATTAGATACACAGCTCAGCAGACAGTATCACACAGGAGAGGATTAGATACACGGCTCAGCAGACAGTATCACACAGGAGAGGATTAGATACACGGCTCAGCAGACGGTATCACACAGGATAGGATTAGATACACAGCTCAGCAGACAGTATCACACAGGAGAGGATTAGATACACGGCTCAGCAGTCAGTATCACACAGGAGAGGATTAGATACACGGCTCAGCAGACGGTATCACACAGGATAGGATTAGATACACGGCTCAGCAGACGGTATCACACAGGAGAGGATTAGATACACGGCTCAGCAGACGGTATCACACAGGATAGGATTAGATACACAGCTCAGCAGACAGTATCACACAGGAGAGGATTAGATACACGGCTCAGCAGACAGTATCACACAGGAGAGGATTAGATACACAGCTCAGCAGTCAGTATCACACAGGATGGGATTAGATACACGGCTCAGCAGACAGTATCACACAGGATAGGATTAGATACACGGCTCAGCAGACAGTATCACACAGGAGAGGATTAGATACACAGCTCAGCAGACAGTATCACACAGGAGAGGATTAGATACATAGCTGAGCAGACAGTATCACACAGGATAGGATTAGATACACGGCTCAGCAAACGGTATCACACAGAATAGGATTAGATACACGGCTCAGCAGACGGTATCACACAGGACAGGATTAGATGCACAGCTCAGCAGTCAGTATCACACAGGAGAGGATTAGATACACAGCTCAGCAGTCAGTATCACGCAGGATAGGATTAGATACACGGCTCAGCAGACAGTATCACACAGGAGAGGATCAGATACACGGCTCAGCAGACGGTATCACACAGGAGAGGATTAGATACACGACTCAGCAGACAGTATCACACAGGAGAGGATTAGATACACGGCTCAGCAGACAGTATCACACAGGAGAGGATTAGATACACGGCTCAGCAGACAGTATCACACAGGAGAGGATTAGATACACAGCTCAGCAGACAGTATCACACAGGAGAGGATCAGATACACGGCTCAGCAGACTGTATCACACAGGAGAGGATTAGATACACGGCTCAGCAGTCAGTATCACACAGGAGAGGATTAGATACACGGGCTCAGCAGACTGTATCACACAGGAGAGGATTAGATACACGGCTCAGCAGACAGTATCACACAGGAGAGGATTAGATACACGGCTCAGCAGTCAGTATCACACAGGAGAGGATTAGATACACGGCTCAGCAGACAGTATCACACATTAGAGGATTAGATACACGGCTCAGCAGACGGTATCACACAGGAGAGGATTAGATACACGGCTCAGCAGTCAGTATCACATAGGATAGGATTAGATACACAGCTCAGCAGACAGGATCACACAGGAGAGGATTAGATACACGGCTCAGCAGTCAGTATCACACAGGAGAGGATTAGATACACGGCTCAGCAGTCAGTATCACACAGGAGAGGATTAGATACACGGCTCAGCAGACAGTATCACACAGGATAGGATTAGATACACAGCTCAGCAGACAGGATCACACAGGAGAGGATTAGATACACGGCTCAGCAGTCAGTATCACACAGGAGAGGATTAGATACACGGCTCAGCAGTCAGTATCACACAGGAGAGGATTAGATACACGGCTCAGCAGACAGTATCACACAGGAGAGGATTAGATACACGGCTCAGCAGACAGTATCACACAGGAGAGGATTAGATACACGGCTCAGCAGTCAGTATCACACAGGATAGGATTAGATACACAGCTCAGCAGACAGGATCACACAGGAGAGGATTAGATACACGGCTCAGCAGTCAGTATCACACAGGAGAGGATTAGATACACGGCTCAGCAGTCAGTATCACACAGGAGAGGATTAGATACACGGCTCAGCAGACAGTATCACACAGGAGAGGATTAGATACACGGCTCAGCAGACGGTATCACACAGGAGAGGATTAGATACACGGCTCAGCAGTCAGTATCACACAGGAGAGGATTAGATACACGGCTCAGCAGACAGTATCACACAGGATAGGATTAGATACGCGGCTCAGCAGACAGTATCACACAGGAGAGGATTAGATACACAGCTCAGCAGACAGTATCACACAGGAGAGGATTAGATACACGGCTCCGCAGACAGTATCACACAGGAGAGGATTAGATACACTGCTCAGCAGTCAGTATCACACAGGATAGGATTAGATACACTGCTCAGCAGTCAGTATCACACAGGATAGGATTAGATACACGGCTCAGCAGAAAGTATCACACAGGAGAGGATTAGATACACAGCTCAGCAGACGGTATCACACAGGATAGGATTAGATACACGGCTCAGCAGACAGTATCATACAGGATAGGATTAGATACACAGCTCAGCAGACGGTATCACACAGGATAGGATTAGATACACGGCTCAGCAGACAGTATCACACAGGAGAGGATTAGATACACGGCTCAGCAGACAGTATCACACAGGATAGGATTAGATACACGGCTCAGCAGACAGTATCACACAGGAGAGGATTAGATACACGGG
Source organism: Phyllobates terribilis (assembly GCF_046119375.1). NCBI lineage: Eukaryota > Metazoa > Chordata > Amphibia > Anura > Dendrobatidae > Phyllobates > Phyllobates terribilis. The sequence continues at coordinate 246,047 of NW_027363600.1, read as the reverse complement.
CTCAGTAGACAGTATCACACAGGAGAGGATTAGATACACAGCTCGGCAGACAGTATCACACAGGAGAGGATTAGATACACGGCTCAGCAGACAGTATCATACAGGAGAGGATTAGATACACAGCTCAGCAGACAGTATCACACAGGAGAGGATTAGATACACAGCTCGGCAGACAGTATCACACAGGATAGGATTAGATACACGGCTCAGCAGACAGTATCACACAGGAGAGGATTAGATACACGGCTCAGCAGACAGTATCACACAGGAGAGGATTAGATACACAGCTCAGCAGACAGTATCACACAGGAGAGGATTAGATACACGGGCTCAGTAGACTGTATCACACAGGAGAGGATTAGATACACAGCTCAGCAGACAGTATCACACAGGAGAGGATTAGATACACAGCTCGGCAGACAGTATCACACAGGAGAGGATTAGATACACAGCTCGGCAGACAGTATCACACAGGAGAGGATTAGATACACGGCTCAGCAGACAGTATCATACAGGAGAGGATTAGATACACAGCTCAGCAGACAGTATCACACAGGAGAGGATTAGATACACAGCTCGGCAGACAGTATCACACAGGATAGGATTAGATACACGGCTCAGCAGACAGTATCACACAGGAGAGGATTAGATACACGGCTCAGCAGACAGTATCACACAGGAGAGGATTAGATACACAGCTCAGCAGACAGTATCACACAGGAGAGGATTAGATACACAGCTCAGCAGACAGTATCACACAGGAGAGGATTAGATACACAGCTCAGCAGACAGTATCACACAGGAGAGGATTAGATACACAGCTCGGCAGACAGTATCACACAGGATAGGATTAGATACACGGCTCAGCAGTCAGTATCACACAGGAGAGGATTAGATACACGGCTCCGCAGACAGTATCACACAGGAGAGGATTAGATACACGGCTCAGCAGACAGTATCACACAGGAGAGGATTAGATACACAGCTCAGCAGACAGTATCACACAGGAGAGGATTAGATACACGACTCAGCAGACAGTATCACACAGGAGAGGATTAGATACACGGCTCAGCAGACAGTATCACACAGGAGAGGATTAGATACACGGCTCAGCAGACAGTATCACACAGGAGAGGATTAGATACACAGCTCAGCAGACAGTATCACACAGGAGAGGATCAGATACACGGCTCAGCAGACTGTATCACACAGGAGAGGATTAGATACACGGCTCAGCAGTCAGTATCACACAGGAGAGGATTAGATACACGGGCTCAGCAGACTGTATCACACAGGAGAGGATTAGATACACGGCTCAGCAGACAGTCTCACACAGGAGAGGATTAGATACACGGCTCAGCAGTCAGTATCACACAGGAGAGGATTAGATACACGGCTCAGCAGACAGTATCACACATTAGAGGATTAGATACACGGCTCAGCAGACGGTATCACACAGGAGAGGATTAGATACACGGCTCAGCAGTCAGTATCACACAGGATAGGATTAGATACACAGCTCAGCAGACAGGATCACACAGGAGAGGATTAGATACACGGCTCAGCAGTCAGTATCACACAGGAGAGGATTAGATACACGGCTCAGCAGTCAGTATCACACAGGAGAGGATTAGATACACGGCTCAGCAGACAGTATCACACAGGATAGGATTAGATACACGGCTCAGCAGTCAGTATCACACGGGAGAGGATTAGATACACAGCTCAGCAGACAGGATCACACGGGAGAGGATTAGATACACAGCTCAGCAGACAGGATCACACAGGAGAGGATTAGATACACGGCTCAGCAGTCAGTATCACACGGGAGAGGATTAGATACACGGCTCAGCAGACAGTATCACACGGGAGAGGATTAGATACACAGCTCAGCAGACAGGATCACACAGGAGAGGATTAGATACACGGCTCAGCAGTCAGTATCACACAGGAGAGGATTAGATACACGGCTCAGCAGTCAGTATCACACAGGAGAGGATTAGATACACGGCTCAGCAGACAGTATCACACAGGAGAGGATTAGATACACGGCTCAGCAGACAGTATCACACAGGAGAGGATTAGATACACGGCTCAGCAGTCAGTATCACACAGGATAGGATTAGATACACAGCTCAGCAGACAGGATCACACAGGAGAGGATTAGATACACGGCTCAGCAGTCAGTATCACACAGGAGAGGATTAGATACACGGCTCAGCAGTCAGTATCACACAGGAGAGGATTAGATACACGGCTCAGCAGACAGTATCACACAGGAGAGGATTAGATACACGGCTCAGCAGACGGTATCACACAGGAGAGGATTAGATACACGGCTCAGCAGTCAGTATCACACAGGAGAGGATTAGATACACGGCTCAGCAGACAGTATCACACAGGATAGGATTAGATACGCGGCTCAGCAGACAGTATCACACAGGAGAGGATTAGATACACAGCTCAGCAGACAGTATCACACAGGAGAGGATTAGATACACGGCTCCGCAGACAGTATCACACAGGAGAGGATTAGATACACTGCTCAGCAGTCAGTATCACACAGGATAGGATTAGATACACTGCTCAGCAGTCAGTATCACACAGGATAGGATTAGATACACGGCTCAGCAGAAAGTATCACACAGGAGAGGATTAGATACACAGCTCAGCAGACGGTATCACACAGGATAGGATTAGATACACGGCTCAGCAGACAGTATCATACAGGATAGGATTAGATACACAGCTCAGCAGACGGTATCACACAGGATAGGATTAGATACACGGCTCAGCAGACAGTATCACACAGGAGAGGATTAGATACACGGCTCAGCAGACAGTATCACACAGGATAGGATTAGATACACGGCTCAGCAGACAGTATCACACAGGAGAGGATTAGATACACGGGCTCAGTAGACAGTATCACACAGGAGAGGATTAGATACACAGCTCGGCAGACAGTATCACACAGGAGAGGATTAGATACACGGCTCAGCAGACAGTATCATACAGGAGAGGATTAGATACACAGCTCAGCAGACAGTATCACACAGGAGAGGATTAGATACACAGCTCGGCAGACAGTATCACACAGGATAGGATTAGATACACGGCTCAGCAGACAGTATCACACAGGAGAGGATTAGATACACGGCTCAGCAGACAGTATCACACAGGAGAGGATTAGATACACAGCTCAGCAGACAGTATCACACAGGAGAGGATTAGATACACGGGCTCAGTAGACAGTATCACACAGGAGAGGATTAGATACACAGCTCGGCAGACAGTATCACACAGGAGAGGATTAGATACACGGCTCAGCAGACAGTATCATACAGGAGAGGATTAGATACACGGCTCAGCAGACAGTATCACACAGGAGAGGATTAGATACACAGCTCGGCAGACAGTATCACACAGGAGAGGATTAGATACACGGCTCAGCAGACAGTATCACACAGGAGAGGATTAGATACACAGCTCGGCAGACAGTATCACACAGGATAGGATTAGATACACGGCTCAGCAGACAGTATCACACAGGAGAGGATTAGATACACGGCTCAGCAGACAGTATCACACAGGAGAGGATTAGATACACAGCCCAGCAGACAGTATCACACAGGAGAGGATTAGATACACAGCTCAGCAGACAGTATCACACAGGAGAGGATTAGATACACAGCTCAGCAGACAGTATCACACAGGAGAGGATTAGATACACAGCTCGGCAGACAGTATCACACAGGATAGGATTAGATACACGGCTCAGCAGTCAGTATCACACAGGAGAGGATTAGATACACGGCTCCGCAGACAGTATCACACAGGAGAGGATTAGATACACGGCTCAGCAGACAGTATCACACAGGAGAGGATTAGATACACAGCTCAGCAGACAGTATCACACAGGAGAGGATTAGATACACAGCTCAGCAGACAGTATCACACAGGAGAGGATTAGATACACGGCTCCGCAGACAGTATCACACAGGAGAGGATTAGATACACTGCTCAGCAGACAGTATCACACAGGAGAGGATTAGATACACGGCTCAGCAGATAGTATCACACAGGATAGGATTAGATACATGGTTCAGCAGACAGTATCACACAGGAGAGGATTAGATACACTGCTCAGCAGACAGTATCACACAGGAGAGGATTAGATACACGGCTCAGCAGATAGTATCACACAGGATAGGATTAGATACATGGCTCAGCAGACAGTATCACACAGGAGAGGATTAGATACACAGCTCAGCAGACATTATCACACAGGATAGGATTAGATACACGGCTCAGCAGACAGTATCACACAGGAGAGGATTAGATACACGGCTCAGCAGACAGTATCACACAGGAGAGGATTAGATACACGGCTCAGCAGTCAGTATCACACAGGAGAGGATTAGATACACGGCTCAGCAGTCAGTATCACACAGGAGAGGATTAGATACACGGCTCAGCAGGGAGTATCACACGGGATAGGATTAGATACACAGCTCAGCAGACAGTATCACACAGGAGAGGATTAGATACACGGCTCAGCAGACAGTATCACACAGGAGAGGATTAGATACACGGCTCAGCAGACAGTATCACACAGGATAGGATTAGATACACAGCTCAGCAGACAGTATCACACAGGAGAGGATTAGATACACGGCTCCGCAGACAGTATCACACAGGAGAGGATTAGATACACGGCTCCGCAGACAGTATCACACAGGAGAGGATTAGATACACTGCTCAGCAGACAGTATCACACAGGAGAGGATTAGATACACGGCTCAGCAGATAGTATCACACAGGATAGGATTAGATACACGGCTCAGCAGACAGTATCACACAGGAGAGGATTAGATACACAGCTCAGCAGACATTATCACACAGGATAGGATTAGATACACGGCTCAGCAGACAGTATCACACAGGAGAGGATTAGATACACGGCTCAGCAGACAGTATCACACAGGAGAGGATTAGATACACGGCTCAGCAGTCAGTATCACACAGGAGAGGATTAGATACACGGCTCAGCAGACGGTATCACACAGGATAGGATTAGATTCACGGCTCAGCAGACAGTATCACACAGGAGAGGATTAGATACACGGCTCAGCAGACAGTATCACACAGGATAGGATTAGATACACGGCTCAGCAGGGAGTATCACACAGGATAGGATTAGATACACGGCTCAGCAGACGGTATCACACAGGATAGGATTAGATACACGGCTCAGCAGTCAGTATCACACAGGAGAGGATTAGATACACGGCTCAGCAGACAGTATCACACAGGAGAGGATTAGATACACGGCTCAGCAGACAGTATCACACAGGAGAGGATTAGATACACGGCTCAGCAGTCAGTATCACACAGGATAGGATTAGATACACGGCTCAGCAGACAGTATCACACAGGATAGGATTAGATACACGGCTCAGCAGGGAGTATCACACAGGATAGGATTAGATACACGGCTCAGCAGACAGTATCACACAGGAGAGGATTAGATACACGGCTCAGCAGACAGTATCACACAGGAGAGGATCAGATACATGGTTCAGCAGACAGTATCACACAGGAGAGGATTAGATACACGGCTCAGCAGACAGTATCACACAGGAGAGGATTAGATACACGGCTCAGCAGACAGTATCACACAGGAGAGGATTAGATACACGGCTCAGCAGTCAGTATCACACAGGAGAGGATTAGATACACAGCTCAGCAGACAGTATCACACAGGATAGGATTAGATACACGGCTCAGCAGACAGTATCACACAGGAGAGGATCAGATACACAGCTCAGCAGTCAGTATCACACAGGAGACGATTAGATACACAGCTCAGCAGACAGTATCACACAGGAGAGGATTAGATACACTGCTCAGCAGTCAGTATCACACAGGAGAGGATTAGATACACGGCTCAGCAGACAGTATCACACAGGAGAGGATTAGATACACGGCTCAGCAGACAGTATCACACAGGAGAGGATTAGATACACGGCTCAGCAGACAGTATCACACAGGAGAGGATTAGATACACGGCTCAGCAGACAGTATCACACAGGAGAGGATTAGATACACGGCTCAGCAGACAGTATCACACAGGAGAGGATTAGATACACGGCCCAGCAGACAGTATCACACAGGAGAGGATTAGATACACAGCTCAGTAGACAGTATCACAAAGGATAGGATTAGATACACGGCTCAGCAGACAGTATCACACAGGATAGGATTAGATACACGGCTCAGCAGACAGTATCACACAGGATAGGATTAGATACACGGCTCAGCAGACAGTATCACACAGGATAGGATTAGATACACGGCTCAGCAGACAGTATCACACAGGAGAGGATTAGATACACGGCTCAGCAGACAGCATCACACAGGAGAGGATTAGATACACAGCTCAGCAGACAGTATCACACAGGAGAGGATTAGATACACGGGCTCAGTAGACAGTATCACACAGGAGAGGATTAGATACACAGCTCGGCAGACAGTATCACACAGGAGAGGATTAGATACACGGCTCAGCAGACAGTATCATACAGGAGAGGATTAGATACACGGCTCAGCAGACAGTATCACACAGGAGAGGATTAGATACACAGCTCGGCAGACAGTATCACACAGGAGAGGATTAGATACACGGCTCAGCAGACAGTATCACACAGGAGAGGATTAGATACACAGCTCGGCAGACAGTATCACACAGGATAGGATTAGATACACGGCTCAGCAGACAGTATCACACAGGAGAGGATTAGATACACGGCTCAGCAGACAGTATCACACAGGAGAGGATTAGATACACAGCCCAGCAGACAGTATCACACAGGAGAGGATTAGATACACAGCTCAGCAGACAGTATCACACAGGAGAGGATTAGATACACAGCTCAGCAGACAGTATCACACAGGAGAGGATTAGATACACAGCTCGGCAGACAGTATCACACAGGATAGGATTAGATACACGGCTCAGCAGTCAGTATCACACAGGAGAGGATTAGATACACGGCTCCGCAGACAGTATCACACAGGAGAGGATTAGATACACGGCTCAGCAGACAGTATCACACAGGAGAGGATTAGATACACAGCTCAGCAGACAGTATCACACAGGAGAGGATTAGATACACAGCTCAGCAGACAGTATCACACAGGAGAGGATTAGATACACGGCTCCGCAGACAGTATCACACAGGAGAGGATTAGATACACTGCTCAGCAGACAGTATCACACAGGAGAGGATTAGATACACGGCTCAGCAGATAGTATCACACAGGATAGGATTAGATACATGGTTCAGCAGACAGTATCACACAGGAGAGGATTAGATACACTGCTCAGCAGACAGTATCACACAGGAGAGGATTAGATACACGGCTCAGCAGATAGTATCACACAGGATAGGATTAGATACATGGCTCAGCAGACAGTATCACACAGGAGAGGATTAGATACACAGCTCAGCAGACATTATCACACAGGATAGGATTAGATACACGGCTCAGCAGACAGTATCACACAGGAGAGGATTAGATACACGGCTCAGCAGACAGTATCACACAGGAGAGGATTAGATACACGGCTCAGCAGTCAGTATCACACAGGAGAGGATTAGATACACGGCTCAGCAGTCAGTATCACACAGGAGAGGATTAGATACACGGCTCAGCAGGGAGTATCACACGGGATAGGATTAGATACACAGCTCAGCAGACAGTATCACACAGGAGAGGATTAGATACACGGCTCAGCAGACAGTATCACACAGGAGAGGATTAGATACACGGCTCAGCAGACAGTATCACACAGGATAGGATTAGATACACAGCTCAGCAGACAGTATCACACAGGAGAGGATTAGATACACGGCTCCGCAGACAGTATCACACAGGAGAGGATTAGATACACGGCTCCGCAGACAGTATCACACAGGAGAGGATTAGATACACTGCTCAGCAGACAGTATCACACAGGAGAGGATTAGATACACGGCTCAGCAGATAGTATCACACAGGATAGGATTAGATACACGGCTCAGCAGACAGTATCACACAGGAGAGGATTAGATACACAGCTCAGCAGACATTATCACACAGGATAGGATTAGATACACGGCTCAGCAGACAGTATCACACAGGAGAGGATTAGATACACGGCTCAGCAGACAGTATCACACAGGAGAGGATTAGATACACGGCTCAGCAGTCAGTATCACACAGGAGAGGATTAGATACACGGCTCAGCAGACGGTATCACACAGGATAGGATTAGATTCACGGCTCAGCAGACAGTATCACACAGGAGAGGATTAGATACACGGCTCAGCAGACAGTATCACACAGGATAGGATTAGATACACGGCTCAGCAGGGAGTATCACACAGGATAGGATTAGATACACGGCTCAGCAGACGGTATCACACAGGATAGGATTAGATACACGGCTCAGCAGTCAGTATCACACAGGAGAGGATTAGATACACGGCTCAGCAGACAGTATCACACAGGAGAGGATTAGATACACGGCTCAGCAGACAGTATCACACAGGAGAGGATTAGATACACGGCTCAGCAGTCAGTATCACACAGGATAGGATTAGATACACGGCTCAGCAGACAGTATCACACAGGATAGGATTAGATACACGGCTCAGCAGGGAGTATCACACAGGATAGGATTAGATACACGGCTCAGCAGACAGTATCACACAGGAGAGGATTAGATACACGGCTCAGCAGACAGTATCACACAGGAGAGGATCAGATACATGGTTCAGCAGACAGTATCACACAGGAGAGGATTAGATACACGGCTCAGCAGACAGTATCACACAGGAGAGGATTAGATACACGGCTCAGCAGACAGTATCACACAGGAGAGGATTAGATACACGGCTCAGCAGTCAGTATCACACAGGAGAGGATTAGATACACAGCTCAGCAGACAGTATCACACAGGATAGGATTAGATACACGGCTCAGCAGACAGTATCACACAGGAGAGGATCAGATACACAGCTCAGCAGTCAGTATCACACAGGAGACGATTAGATACACAGCTCAGCAGACAGTATCACACAGGAGAGGATTAGATACACTGCTCAGCAGTCAGTATCACACAGGAGAGGATTAGATACACGGCTCAGCAGACAGTATCACACAGGAGAGGATTAGATACACGGCTCAGCAGACAGTATCACACAGGAGAGGATTAGATACACGGCTCAGCAGACAGTATCACACAGGAGAGGATTAGATACACGGCCCAGCAGACAGTATCACACAGGAGAGGATTAGATACACGGCTCAGCAGACAGAATCACACAGGAGAGGATTAGATACACGGCTCAGCAGACAGTATCACACAGGAGAGGATTAGATACACAGCTCAGTAGACAGTATCACAAAGGATAGGATTAGATACACGGCTCAGCAGACAGTATCACACAGGATAGGATTAGATACACGGCTCAGCAGACAGTATCACACAGGATAGGATTAGATACACGGCTCAGCAGACAGTATCACACAGGAGAGGATTAGATACACAGCTCAGCAGTCAGTATCACACAGGAGAGGATTAGATACACGGCTCAGCAGACAGTATCACACAGGAGAGGATTAGATACACGGCTCAGCAGACAGTGTCACACAGGAGAGGATTAGATACACGGCTCAGCAGTCAGTATCACACAGGAGAGGATTAGATACACGGCTCAGCAGACAGTATCACACAGGAGAGGATCAGATACACAGCTCAGCAGACAGTATCACACAGGAGAGGATTAGATACACGGCTCAGCAGTCAGTATCACACAGGAGAGGATTAGATACACGGCTCAGCAGACAGTATCACACAGGAGAGGATTAGATACACGGCTCAGCAGTCAGTATCACACAGGAGAGGATTAGATACACGGCTCAGCAGACAGTATCACACAGGAGAGGATTAGATACACGGCTCAGCAGTCAGTGTAACACAGGAGAGGATTAGATACACGGCTCAGCAGACGGTATCACACAGGAGAGGATTAGATACACGGCTCAGCAGTCAGTATCACACAGGAGAGGATTAGATACACGGCTCAGCAGACGGTATCACACAGGAGAGGATTAGATACACGGCTCAGCAGTCAGTATCACACAGGAGAGGATTAGATACACGGATCAGCAGTCAGTATCACACAGGAGAGGATTAGATACACGGCTTAGCAGACAGTATCACACAGGAGAGGATTAGATACACGGCTCAGCAGACGGTATCACACAGGATAGGATTAGATACACGGATCAGCAGACAGTATCACACAGGAGAGGATTAGATACACGGCTCAGCAGACAGTATCACACAGGAGAGGATTAGATACACGGCTCAGCAGACAGTATCACACAGGAGAGGATTAGATACACGGCTCAGCAGACAGTATCACACAGGAGAGGATTAGATACACAGCTCAGCAGACAGTATCACACAGGAGAGGATTAGATACATGGCTCAGCAGACGGTATCACACAGGAGAGGATTAGATACACAGCTCAGCAGACGGTATCACACAGGGTAGGATTAGATACACAGCTCAGCAGACGGTATCACACAGGAGAGGATTAGATACACGGCTCAGCAGACGGTATCACACAGGAGAGGATTAGATACACAGCTCAGCAGACGGTATCACACAGGATAGGATTAGATACAATGCTCAGCAGACAGTATCACACAGGAGAGGATTAGATACACAGCTCAGCAGACAGTGTCACACAGGAGAGGATTAGATACATGGCTCAGCAGACAGTATCACACAGGAGAGGATTAGATACACGGCTCAGCAGACGGTATCACACAGGATAGGATTAGATACACAGCTCAGCAGACAGTATCACACAGGAGAGGATTAGATACACGGCTCAGCAGACAGTATCACACAGGAGAGGATTAGATACACGGCTCAGCAGACAGTATCACACAGGAGAGGATTAGATACACAGCTCAGCAGACAGTGTCACACAGGAGAGGATTAGATACATGGCTCAGCAGACGGTATCACACAGGAGAGGATTAGATACAATGCTCAGCAGACAGTATCACACAGGAGAGGATTAGATACACAGCTCAGCAGACAGTGTCACACAGGAGAGGATTAGATACACAGCTCAGCAGACAGTATCACACAGGAGAGGATTAGATGCACGGCTCAGCAGACGGTATGACACAGGATAGGATTAGATACACAGCTCAGCAGACAGTATCACACAGGAGAGGATTAGATACACGGCTCAGCAGACAGTATCACACAGGATGGGATTAGATACACGGCTCAGCAGACGGTATCACACAGGATAGGATTAGATACACAGCTCAGCAGACAGTATCACACAGGAGAGGATTAGATACATGGCTCAGCAGACGGTATCACACAGGAGAGGATTAGATACACAGCTCAGCAGACGGTATCACACAGGGTAGGATTAGATACACAGCTCAGCAGACAGTATCACACAGGAGAGGATTAGATACACGGCTCAGCAGACAGTATCACACAGGAGAGGATTAGATACACAGCTCAGCAGACAGTATCACACAGAGTAGGATTAGATACACAGCTCAGCAGACAGTATCACACAGGAGAGGATTAGATACACGGCTCAGCAGACAGTATCACACAGGATAGGATTAGATACACGGCTCAGCAGTCAGTATCACACAGGATAGGATTAGATACACGGCTCAGCAGTCAGTATCACACAGGAGAGGATTAGATACACAGCTCAGCAGTCAGTATCACACAGGAGAGGATTAGATACACGGACTCAGCAGAGGGTATCACACAGGACAGGATTAGATACACGGCTCAGCAGTCAGTATCACACAGGAGAGGATTAGATACACGGCTCAGCAGTCAGTATCACACAGGAGAGGATTAGATACACGGCTCAGCAGGGAGTATCACACAGGAGAGGATTAGATACACGGCTCAGCAGACAGTATCACACAGGATAGGATTAGATACACGGCTCAGCAGACTGTATCACACAGGAGAGGATTAGATACACGGCTCAGCAGACAGTATCACACAGGAGAGGATCAGATACATGGTTCAGCAGACTGTATCACACAGGAGAGGATTAGATACACGGCTCAGCAGTCAGTATCACACAGGAGAGGATTAGATACACGGCTCAGCAGGGAGTATCACACAGGAGAGGATTAGATACACAGCTCAGCAGACAGTATCACACAGGATAGGATTAGATACACGGCTCAGCAGACAGTATCACACAGGATAGGATTAGATACACGGCTCAGCAGTCAGTATCACACAGGATAGGATTAGATACACGGCTCAGCAGACAGTATCACACAGGAGAGGATTAGATACACGGCTCAGCAGGGAGTATCACACAGGATAGGATTAGATACACAGCTCAGCAGACAGTATCACACAGGATAGGATTAGATACACGGCTCAGCAGACGGTATCACACAGGAGAGGATTAGATACACGGCTCAGCAGACAGTATCACACAGGAGAGGATTAGATACACGGCTCAGCAGACAGTATCACACAGTAGAGGATCAGATACACGGCTCAGCAGACAGTATCACACAGGAGAGGATTAGATACACGGCTCAGCAGACAGGATCACACAGGAGAGGATTAGATACACGGCTCAGCAGACAGTATCACACAGGAGAGGATTAGATACACGGCTCAGCAGAGGGTATCACACAGGAGAGGATTAGATACACAGCTCAGCAGACAGTATCACACAGGAGAGGATTAGATACACAGCTCAGCAGACAGTATCACACAGGAGAGGATTAGATACACGGCTCAGCAGACAGTATCACACAGGAGAGGATTAGATACACAGCTCAGCAGACAGTATCACACAGGAGAGGATTAGATACACAGCTCAGCAGACAGTATCACACAGGATAGGATTAGATACACGGCTCAGCAGACAGTATCACACAGGATAGGATTAGATACACAGCTCAGTAGACAGTATCACAAAGGATAGGATTAGATACACAGCTCAGCAGATAGTATCACACAGGATAGGATTAGATACACAGCTCAGTAGACAGTATCACAAAGGATAGGATTAGATACACAGCTCAGCAGACAGTATCACACAGGATAGGATTAGATACACAGCTCAGTAGACAGTATCACAAAGGATAGGATTAGATACACAGCTCAGCAGACAGTATCACACAGGATAGGATTAGATACACGGCTCAGCAGACAGTATCACACAGGATAGGATTAGATACACAGCTCAGCAGACAGTATCACACAGGAGAGGATTAGATACACGGCTCAGTAGACAGTATCACAAAGGATAGGATTAGATACACAGCTCAGCAGACAGTATCACACAGGATAGGATTAGATACACAGCTCAGTAGACAGTATCACAAAGGATAGGATTAGATACACAGCTCAGCAGACAGTATCACACAGGATAGGATTAGATACACGGCTCAGCAGACAGTATCACACAGGATAGGATTAGATACACAGCTCAGTAGACAGTATCACAAAGGATAGGATTAGATACACAGCTCAGCAGACAGTATCACACAGGATAGGATTAGATACACGGCTCAGCAGACAGTATCACACAGGATAGGATTAGATACACAGCTCAGTAGACAGTATCACAAAGGATAGGATTAGATACACAGCTCAGCAGACAGTATCACACAGGATAGGATTAGATACACGGCTCAGCAGACAGTATCACACAGGATAGGATTAGATACACAGCTCAGTAGACAGTATCACAAAGGATAGGATTAGATACACGGCTCAGCAGACAGTATCACACAGGAGAGGATTAGATACACGGCTCAGCAGACAGTATCACACAGGAGAGGATTAGATACACAGCTCAGCAGACAGTATCACACAGGAGAGGATTAGATACACGGCTGAGCAGACAGTATCACACAGGATAGGATTAGATACACGACTCAGCAGACAGTATCACACAGGAGAGGATTAGATACACGGCTCAGCAGACAATATCACACAGGATAGGATTAGATACACAGCTCAGCAGACAGTATCACACAGGAGAGGATTAGATACACGACTCAGCAGACAGTATCACACAGGAGAGGATTAGATACACGGCTCAGCAGACAATATCACACAGGATAGGATTAGATACACAGCTCAGCAGACAGTATCACACAGGAGAGGATTAGATACACGGCTCAGCAGACAGTATCACACAGGATAGGATTAGATACACGGCTCAGCAGACAGTATCACACAGGATAGGATTAGATACACGGCTCAGCAGTCAGTATCACACAGGATAGGATTAGATACACGGCTCAGCAGACGGTATCACACAGGAGAGGATTAGATACACGGCTCAGCAGACGGTATCACACAGGAGAGGATTAGATACACGGCTCAGCAGACAGTATCACACAGGAGAGGATTAGATACACAGCTCAGCAGACAGTATCACACAGGAGAGGATTAGATACACAGCTCAGCAGACAGTATCACACAGGAGAGGATTAGATACACGGCTCAGCAGACAGTATCACACAGGATAGGATTAGATACACGGCTCAGCAGACAGTATCACACAGGAGAGGATTAGATACACAGCTCAGCAGACAGTATCACACAGGATAGGCTTAGATACACAGCTCAGCAGACAGTATCACACAGGAGAGGATTAGATACACGGCTCAGCAGACAGTATCACACAGGAGAGGATAAGATACACGGCTCAGCAAACGGTATCACACAGGATAGGATTAGATACACGGCTCAGCAAACGGTATCACACAGGAGAGGATTAGATACACAGCTCAGTAGACGGTATCACACAGGAGAGGATTAGATACACGGCTCAGCAAACGGTATCACACAGGATAGGATTAGATACACGGCTCAGCAAACGGTATCACACAGGAGAGGATTAGATACACAGCTCATTAGACAGTATCACACAGGATAGGATTAGATACACGGCGCAGCAAACGGTATCACACAGGAGAGGATTAGATACACGGCTCAGCAGACAGTATCACACAGGATAGGATTAGATACACGGCTCAGCAGACAGTATCACACAGGAGAGGATTAGATACACGGCTCAGCAGTCAATATCACACAGGATAGGATTAGATACACGGCTCAGCAGACGGTATAACACAGGAGAGGATTAGATACACGGCTCAGCAGACGGTATCACACAGGAGAGGATTAGATACACGGCTCAGCAGACTGTATCACACAGGATAGGATTAGATACACGGCTCAGCAGACAGTATCACACAGGAGAGGATTAGATACACGGCTCAGCAGACAGTATCACACAGGATAGGATTAGATACACGGCTCAGCAGACAGTATCACACAGGATAGGATTAGATACACGGCTCAGCAGACAGTATCACACAGGAGAGGATTAGATACACGGCTCAGCAGACAGTATCACACAGGAGGGATTAGATACACGGCTCAGCAGACGGTATCACACAGGAGAGGATTAGATACACGTCTCAGTAGACAGTATCACACAGGAGAGGATTAGATACACGGCTCAGCAGACGGTATCACACAGGATAGGATTAGATACACGGCTCAGCAGACAGTATCACACAGGAGAGGATTAGATACACGGCTCAGCAGACAGTATCACACAGGAGAGGATTAGATACATGGCTCAGCAGACAGTATCACACAGGATAGGATTAGATACACGGCTCAGCAGACAGTATCACACAGGAGAGGATTAGATACACGGCTCAGCAGACAGTATCACACAGGAGGGATTAGATACACGGCTCAGCAGACAGTATCACACAGGAGAGGATTAGATACACGGCTCAGCAGACAGTATCACACAGGAGGGATTAGATACACGGCTCAGCAGTCAGTATCACACAGGAGGGATTAGATACACGGCTCAGCAGACAGTATCACACAGGAGAGGATTAGATACACGGCTCAGCAGACAGTATCACACAGGAGGGATTAGATACACGGCTCAGCAGTCAGTATCACACAGGAGGGATTAGATACACGGCTCAGCAGACAGTATCACACAGGAGAGGATTAGATACACGGCTCAGCAAACGGTATCACACAGGAGAGGATTAGATACACGGCTCAGTATATGGTATCACACAGGAGAGGATTAGATACACGGCTCAGCAAACGGTATCACACAGGAGAGGATTAGATACACAGCTCATTAGACAGTATCACACAGGATAGGATTAGATACACGGCTCAGCAGACAGTATCACACAGGAGAGGATTAGATACACGGCTCAGCAGACAGTATCACACAGGATAGGATTAGATACACGGCGCAGCAAACGGTATCACACAGGAGAGGATTAGATACACGGCTCAGCAGACAGTATCACACAGGATAGGATTAGATACACGGCTCAGCAGACAGTATCACACAGGAGAGGATTAGATACACGGCTCAGCAGACTGTATCACACAGGATAGGATTAGATACACGGCTCAGCAGACGGTATCACACAGGAGAGGTTTAGATACACGGCTCAGCAGACTGTATCACACAGGATAGGATTAGATACACGGCTCAGCAGACAGTATCACACAGGAGAGGATTAGATACACGGCTCAGCAGACAGTATCACACAGGATAGGATTAGATACACGGCTCAGCAGACTGTATCACACAGGATAGGATTAGATACACGGCTCAGCAGACAGTATCACACAGGAGAGGATTAGATACACGGCTCAGCAGACAGTATCACACAGGAGGGATTAGATACACGGCTCAGCAGACGGTATCACACAGGAGAGGATTAGATACACGGCTCAGTAGACAGTATCACACAGGAGAGGATTAGATACACGGCTCAGCAGACGGTATCACACAGGATAGGATTAGATACACGGCTCAGCAGACAGTATCACACAGGAGAGGATTAGATACACGGCTCAGCAGACAGTATCACACAGGAGAGGATTAGATACACGGCTCAGCAGACAGTATCACACAGGATAGGATTAGATACACGGCTCAGCAGACAGTATCACACAGGAGAGGATTAGATACACGGCTCAGCAGACAGTATCACACAGGAGGGATTAGATACACTGCTCAGCAGACAGTATCACACAGGAGAGGATTAGATACACGGCTCAGCAGACAGTATCACACAGGAGGGATTAGATACACGGCTCAGCAGTCAGTATCACACAGGAGGGATTAGATACACGGCTCAGCAGTCAGTATCACACAGGAGGGATTAGATACACGGCTCAGCAGTCAGTATCACACAGGAGAGGATTAGATACACGGCTCAGCAAACGGTATCACACAGGAGAGGATTAGATACACGGCTCAGTAGATGGTATCACACAGGATAGGATTAGATACACGGCTCAGCAGACAGTATCACACAGGATAGGATTAGATACACGGCTCAGCAGACTATATCACACAGGGTAGGATTAGATACACGGCTCAGCAGACAGTATCACACAGGAGAGGATTAGATACACGGCTCAGCAGACAGTATCACACAGGAGGGATTAGATACACGGCTCAGCAGACAGTATCACACAGGAGAGGATTAGATACACGGCTCAGCAGACAGTATCACACAGGATAGGATTAGATACACTGCTCAGCAGACAGTATCACACAGGAGAGGATTAGATACACGGCTCAGCAGACAGTATCACACAGGAGGGATTAGATACACGGCTCAGCAGACAGTATCACACAGGAGGGATTAGATACACGGCTCAGCAGACAGTATCACACAGGAGAGGATTAGATACACGGCTCAGCAAACGGTATCACACAGGAGAGGATTAGATACACGGCTCAGTAGATGGTATCACACAGGATAGGATTAGATACACGGCTCAGCAGACAGTATCACACAGGATAGGATTAGATACACGGCTCAGCAGACAGTATCACACAGGATATGATTAGATACACGGCTCAGCAGACAGTATCACACAGGAGAGGATTAGATACACGGCTCATCAGACAGTATCACACAGGAGAGGATTAGATACACGGCTCAGCAGACAGTATCACACAGGAGAGGATAAGATACACGGCTCAGCAGACGGTATCACACAGGAGAGGATTAGATACACGGCTCAGCAGACAGTATCACACAGGGTAGGATTAGATACACGGCTCAGCAGACAGTATCACACAGGAGAGGATTAGATACACGGCTCAGCAGACGGTATCACACAGGAGAGGATTAGATACACGGCTCAGCAGACAGTATCACACAGGGTAGGATTAGATACACGGCTCAGCAGACAGTATCACACAGGAGAGGATTAGATACACAGCTCAGCAGACAGTATCACCCAGGAGAGGATTAGATACACGGCTCAGCAGACAGTATCACACAGGAGAGGATTAGATACACGGCTCAGCAGACAGTATCACACAGGAGAGGATTAGATACACGGCTCAGCAGACAGTATCACACAGGAGAGGATTAGATACACGGCTCAGCAGACGGTATCACACAGGAGAGGATTAGATACACGGCTCAGCAGACAGTATCACACAGGATAGGATCAGATACATGGCTCAGCAGACAGTATCACACAGGAGAGGATTAGATACACAGCTCAGCAGACAGTATCACACAGGAGAGGATTAGATACACAGCTCAGCAGACAGTATCACACAGGTAGGATTAGATACACGGCTCAGCAGACAGTATCACACAGGAAAGGATTAGATACACGGCTCAGCAGACAGTATCACAAAGGAGAGGATTAGATACACGGCTCAGCAGACAGTATCACACAGGAGAGGATTAGATACACGGTTCAGCAGACGGTATCACACAGGAGAGGATTAGATACACGGCTCAGCAGACAGTATCACACAGGAGAGGATTAGATACACGGCTCAGCAGACGGTATCACACAGGAGAGGATCAGATACATGGCTCAGCAGACAGTATCACACAGGAGAGGATTAGATACACAGCTCAGCAGACAGTATCACACAGGATAGGATTAGATACACAGCTCAGCAGTCAGTATCACACAGGATGGGATTAGATACACGGCTCAGCAGACAGTATCACACAGGATAGGATTAGATACCCGGCTCAGCAGACAGTATCACACAGGAGCGGATTAGATACACAGCTCAGCAGTCAGTATCACACAGGAGAGGATTAGATACACAGCTCAGCAGTCAGTATCACACAGGAGAGGATTAGATACACGGCTCAGCAGTCAGTATCACACAGGAGAGGATTAGATACACGGCTAAGCAGACAGTATCACACAGGAGAGGATTAGATACACGGCTCAGCAGTCAGTATCACACAGGAGAGGATCAGATACACAGCTCAGCAGACAGTATCACACAGGAGAGGATCAGATACACAGCTCAGCAGACTGTATCACACAGGAGGGGATTAGATACACGGCTCAGCAGTCAGTATCACACAGGAGAGGATTAGATACACGGCTCAGCAGACAGTATCACACAGGAGAGGATTAGATACACAGCTCAGCAGATAGTATCACACAGGAGAGGATTAGATACACGGCTCAGCAGTCAGTATCACACAGGATAGGATTAGATACACGGCTCAGCAGACAGTATCACACAGGAGAGGATTAGATACACGGCTCAGCAGACAGTATCACACAGGAGAGGATTAGATACACGGCTCAGCAGACAGTATCACACAGGAGAGGATCAGATACACAGCTCAGCATACAGTATCACACAGGATAGGATTAGATACACGGCTCAGCAGACAGTATCACACAGGAGAGGATTAGATACACGGCTCAGCAGACAGTATCACACAGGAGGGGATTAGATACACGGCTCAGCAGACAGTATCACTCAGGATAGGATTAGATACACGGCTCAGCAGACGGTATCACACAGGATAGGATTAGATACACGGCTCAGCAGACGGTATCACACAGGAGAGGATTAGATACACGGCTCAGCAGACAGTATCACACAGGATAGGATTAGATACACGGCTCAGCAGACAGTATCACTCAGGATAGGATTAGATACACGGCTCAGCAGACAGTATCACACAGGAGAGGATTAGATACACGGCTCAGCAGTCAGTATCACACAGGAGAGGATTAGATACACGGCTCAGCAGACAGTATCACACAGGATAGGATTAGATACACGGCTCAGCAGACAGTATCACACAGGAGAGGATCAGATACACAGCTCAGCAGACAGTATCACTCAGGATAGGATTAGATACACGGCTCAGCAGACAGTATCACACAGGAGAGGATTAGATACACGGCTCAGCAGTCAGTATCACACAGGAGAGGATTAGATACACGGCTCAGCAGACAGTATCACACAGGAGAGGATCAGATACACAGCTCAGCAGACAGTATCACTCAGGATAGGATTAGATACACGGCTCAGCAGACAGTATCACACAGGAGAGGATTAGATACACGGCTCAGCAGACAGTATCACACAGGATAGGATTAGATACACGGCTCAGCAGACAGTGTCACACAGGAGAGGATTAGATACACGGCTCAGCAGACAGTATCACACAGGAGAGGATTAGATACACGGCTCAGCAGACAGTATCACACAGGAGAGGATTAGATACATGGCTCAGCAGACAGGATCACACAGGAGAGGATTAGATACACGGCTCAGCAGACGGTATCACACACGAGAGGATTAGATACACGGCTCAGCAGACGGTATCACACAGGAGAGGATTAGATACACGGCTCAGCAGTCAGTATCACACAGGAGAGGATTAGATACACGGCTCAGCAGACAGTATCACACAGGATAGGATTAGATACACGGCTCAGCAGTCAGTATCACACAGGAGAGGATTAGATACACGGCTCAGCAGACGGTATCACACAGGATAGGATTAGATACACGGCTCAGCAGACAGTATCACACAGGAGAGGATTAGATACACAGCTCAGCAGACAGTATCACACAGGAGAGGATTAGATACACGGCTCAGCAGTCAGTATCACACAGGAGAGGATTAGATACACGGCTCAGCAGGGAGTATCACACGGGATAGGATTAGATACACAGCTCAGCAGACAGTATCACACAGGAGAGGATCAGATACATGGATCAGCAGACAGTATCACACAGGAGAGGATTAGATACACGGCTCAGCAGACAGTATCACACAGGAGAGGATTAGATACACAGCTCAGCAGACAGTATCACACAGGAGAGGATTAGATACATGGCTCAGCAGACCGTATCACACAGGAGAGGATTAGATACACGGCTCAGCAGACAGTATGACACAGGAGAGGATTAGATACACGGCTCAGCAGACAGTATCACACAGGAGAGGATTAGATACACGGCTCAGCACACAGTATCACACAGGATAGGATTAGATACACGGCTCAGCAGACCGTATCACACAGGAGAGGATTAGATACACGGCTCAGCAGACGGTGTCACACAGGAGAGGATTAGATACACAGCTCAGCAGACAGTATCACACAGGAGAGGATTAGATACACGGCTCAGCAGACAGTATCACACAGGAGAGGATTAGATACACGGCTCAGCAGACAGTATCACACAGGAGAGGATTAGATACACAGCTCAGCAGACAGTATCACACAGGAGAGGATTAGATACACGGTTCAGCAGACAGTATCACACAGGAGAGGATCAGATACACAGCTCAGCAGTCAGTATCACACAGGAGAGGATTAGATACACAGCTCAGCAGACAGTATCACACAGGAGGGGATTAGATACACAGCTCAGCAGACAGTATCACACAGGAGGGGATTAGATACACGGCTCAGCAGACAGTATCACACAGGAGAGGATTAGATACACGGCTCAGCAGACAGTATCACACAGGAGAGGATTAGATACACGGCTCAGCAGACGGTATCACACAGGATAGGATTAGATACACGGCTCAGCAGACAGTATCACACAGGAGAGGATTAGATACACAGCTCAGCAGACAGTATCACACAGGAGAGGATCAGATACACGGTTCAGCAGACAGTATCACACAGGAGAGGATTAGATACACGGCTCAGCAGACAGTATCACACAGGAGACGATTAGATACACGGCTCAGCAGACAGTATCACACAGGAGACGATTAGATACACGGCTCAGCAGACAGTATCACACAGGAGACGATTAGATACACGGCTCAGCAGACAGTATCACACAGGATAGGATTAGATACACAGCTCAGCAGTCAGTATCACACAGGAGAGGATTAGATACACAGCTCAGCAGACAGTATCACACAGGAGAGGATTAGATACATGGCTCAGCAGACAGTATCACACAGGAGACGATTAGATACACGGCTCAGCAGACAGTATCACACAGGATAGGATTAGATACACAGCTCAGCAGTCAGTATCACACAGGAGAGGATTAGATACACAGCTCAGCAGACAGTATCACACAGGAGAGGATCAGATACACTGCTCAGCAGACAGTATCACACAGGAGAGGATTAGATACACGGCTCAGCAGTCAGTATCACACAGGAGAGGATTAGATACACAGCTCAGCAGACAGTATCACACAGGAGACGATTAGATACACAGCTCAGCAGTCAGTATCACACAGGAGAGGATTAGATACACAGCTCAGCAGACAGTATCACACAGGAGAGGATTAGATACACGGCTCAGCAGACAGTATCATACAGGAGAGGATTAGATACACGGCTCAGTAGACAGTATCACAAAGGATAGGATTAGATACACAGCTCAGTAGACAGTATCACAAAGGATAGGATTAGATACACGGCTCAGCAGACAGTATCACACAGGATAGGATTAGATACACGGCTCAGCAGACAGTATCACACAGGAGAGGATTAGATACACAGCTCAGCAGACAGTATCTCACAGGATAGGATTAGATACACAGCTCAGTAGACAGTATCACAAAGGATAGGATTAGATACACGGCTCAGCAGACAGTATCACACAGGATAGGATTAGATACACGGCTCAGCAGACAGTATCACACAGGAGAGGATTAGATACACAGCTCAGCAGTCAGTATCACGCAGGATAGGATTAGATACACGGCTCAGCAGACAGTATCACACAGGAGAGGATTAGATACACGGCTCAGCAGACAGTGTCACACAGGAGAGGATTAGATACAATGCTCAGCAGGCAGTGTCACACAGGAGAGGATTAGATACAATGCTCAGCAGACGGTATCACACAGGATAGGATTAGATACACGGCTCAGCAGTCAGTATCACACAGGAGAGGATTAGATACACGGCTCAGCAGACAGTATCACACAGGAGAGGATCAGATACACAGCTCAGCAGACAGTATCACACAGGAGAGGATTAGATACACGGCTCAGCAGTCAGTATCACACAGGAGAGGATTAGATACACGGCTCAGCAGTCAGTATCACACAGGAGAGGATTAGATACACGGCTCAGCAGACAGTATCACACAGGATAGGATTAGATACACGGCTCAGCAGACAGTGTCACACAGGAGAGGATTAGATACACGGCTCAGCAGTCAGTATCACACAGGAGAGGATTAGATACACGGCTCAGCAGAGAGTGTCACACAGGAGAGGATTAGATACACGACTCAGCAGTCAGTATCACACAGGAGAGGATTAGATACACGGCTCAGCAGTCAGTATCACACAGGAGAGGATTAGATACATGGCTCAGCAGACGGTATCACACAGGAGAGGATTAGATACACAGCTCAGCAGACAGTATCACACAGGAGGGATTAGATACATGGCTCAGCAGACAGTATCACACAGGAGAGGATTAGATACACAGCTCAGCAGACAGTATCACACAGGAGGGATTAGATACATGGCTCAGCAGACAGTATCACACAGGAGAGGATTAGATACACGGCTCAGCAGTCAGTATCACACAGGAGAGGATTAGATACACGGCTCAGCAGACAGTATCACACAGGAGGGATTAGATACACAGCTCAGCAGACTGTATCACACAGGAGAGGATTAGATACACGGCTCAGCAGACAGTATCACACAGGAGAGGATTAGATACACGGCTCAGCAGTCAGTATCACACAGGAGAGGATTAGATACACGGCTCAGCAGTCAGTATCACACAGGAGAGTATTAGATACACGGCTCAGCAGTCAGTATCACACAGGAGAGGATTAGATACACAGCTCAGCAGTCAGTATCACACAGGAGAGGATTAGATACACGGCTCAGCAGACAGTATCACACAGGAGAGGATCAGATACATGGTTCAGCAGACAGTATCACACAGGATAGGATTAGATACACGGCTCAGCAGACAGTATCACACAGGAGAGGATTAGATACACGGCTCAGCAGGGAGTATCACACAGGATAGGATTAGATACACAGCTCAGCAGACAGTATCACACAGGATAGGATTAGATACACGGCTCAGCAGACGGTATTACACAGGAGAGGATTAGATACACGGCTCAGCAGACAGTATCACACAGGAGAGGATCAGATACATGGTTCAGCAGACAGTATCACACAGGAGAGGATTAGATACACGGCTCAGCAGTCAGTATCACACAGGAGAGGATTAGATACACAGCTCTGCAGACAGTATCACACAGTAGAGGATCAGATACACGGCTCAGCAGACAGTATCACACAGTAGAGGATTAGATACACGGCTCAGCAGACAGTATCACACAGGAGACGATTAGATACACAGCTCAGCAGTCAGTATCACACAGGAGACGATTAGATACACAGCTCAGCAGTCAGTATCACACAGGAGAGGATTAGATACACGGCTCAGCAGACGGTATCACACAGGATAGGATTAGATACACGGCTCAGCAGACAGTATCACACAGGAGAGGATTAGATACACAGCTCAGCAGACAGTATCACACAGGAGAGGATTAGATACACGGCTCAGCAGACGGTATCACACAGGACAGGATTAGATACACGGCTCAGCAGACAGTATCACACAGGAGAGGATTAGATACACAGCTCAGCAGACAGTATCACACAGGAGAGGATTAGATACACAGCCCAGCAGACAGGATCACTCAGGATAGGATTAGATACACAGCTGAGCAGACAGTATCACACAGGAGAGGATTAGATACACGGCTCAGCAGACAGTATCACACAGGATAGGATTAGATACACAGCTCAGCAGACAGTATCACACAGGAGAGGATTAGATACACGGCTCAGCAGACAGTATCACACAGGAGAGGATTAGATACACGGCTCAGCAGACAGTATCACACAGGAGAGGATTAGATACACGGCTCAGCAGACAGGATCACTCAGGATAGGATTAGATACACAGCTGAGCAGACAGTATCACACAGGAGAGGATTAGATACACGGCTCAGCAGACAGTATCACACAGGAGAGGATTAGATACACGGCTCAGCAGACAGTATCACACAGGAGAGGATCAGATACACGGCTCAGCAGACGGTATCACACAGGAGAGGATTAGATACACGGCTCAGCAGACAGTATGACACAGGAGCGGCTTAGATACACGGCTCAGCAGACAGTATCACACAGGAGAGGATTAGATACACGGGCTCAGCAGACAGTATCACACAGGAGAGGATTAGATACACGGCTCAGCAGACAGTATCACACAGGAGAGGATTAGATACACGGGCTCAGCAGACAGTATCACACAGGAGAGGATTACATACACGGCTCAGCAGACAGTATCACACAGGAGAGGATTAGATACACGGGCTCAGCAGACAGTATCACACAGGAGAGGATTAGATACACGGCTCAGCAGACAGTATCACACAGGAGTGCATTAGATATATGGCTCAGCAGACAGTATCACACAGGAGAGGATTAGATACACGGCTCAGCAGACAGTATCACACAGGATAGGATTAGATACACAGCTGAGCAGACAGTATCACACAGGAGAGGATTAGATACACGGCTCAGCAGACAGTATCACACAGGAGAGGATTAGATACACGGCTCAGCAGACAGTATCACACAGGATAGGATCAGATACACGGCTCAGCAGACAGTATCACACAGGAGAGGATTAGATACACGGCTCAGCAGACAGTATCACACAGGAGAGGATTAGATACACGGCTCAGCAGACAGTATCACACAGGAGAGGATTAGATACACGGGCTCAGCAGACAGTATCACACAGGAGAGGATTAGATACACGGCTCAGCAGACGGTATCACACAGGAGAGGATTAGATACACGGCTCAGCAGACGGTATCACACAGGAGAGGATTAGATACACGGCTCAGCAGACAGTATCACACAGGAGAGGATTAGATACACGGGCTCAGCAGACAGTATCACACAGGAGAGGATTAGATACACGGCTCAGCAGACGGTATCACACAGGAGAGGATTAGATACACGGCTCAGCAGACGGTATCACACAGGAGAGGATTAGATACACGGCTCAGCAGACAGTATCACACAGGATATGATTAGATACACGGCTCAGCAGACGGTATCACACAGGAGAGGATTAGATACATGGCTCAGCAGACGGTATCACACAGGAGAGGATTAGATACACGGCTCAGCAGACAGTATCACACAGGAGAGGATTAGATACACGGCTCAGCAGACGGTATCACACAGGAGAGGATTAGATACACGGCTCAGCAGACAGTATCACACAGGAGAGGATTAGATACACGGCTCAGCAGAGGGTATCACACAGGAGAGGATTAGATACACGGCTCAGCAGACAGTATCACACAGGAGAGGATTAGATACACGGCTCAGCAGAGGGTATCACACAGGATAGGATTAGATACATGGCTCAGCAGAGGGTATCACACAGGAGAGGATTAGATACACAGCTCAGCAGACAGTATCACACAGGAGAGGATTAGATACATGGCTCAGCAGACAGTATCACACAGGAGAGGATTAGATACACGGCTCAGCAGACAGTATCACACAGGAGAGGATTAGATACACGGCTCAGCAGAGGGTATCACACAGGAGAGGATTAGATACACGGCTCAGCAGACAGTATCACACAGGAGAGGATTAGATACACGGCTCAGCAGAGGGTATCACACAGGATAGGATTAGATACATGGCTCAGCAGAGGGTATCACACAGGAGAGGATTAGATACACAGCTCAGCAGACAGTATCACACAGGATAGGATTAGATACACGGCTCAGCAGACAGTATCACACAGGAGAGGATTAGATACACAGCTCAGCAGACAGTATCACACAGGAGAGGATTAGATACATGGCTCAGCAGACAGTATCACACAGGAGAGGATTAGATACACGGCTCAGCAGAGGGTATCACACAGGAGAGGATTAGATACACGGCTCAGCAGACAGTATCACACAGGAGAGGATTAGATATATGGCTCAGCAGAGGGTATCACACAGGAGAGGATTAGATACACAGCTCAGCAGACAGTATCACACAGGAGAGGATTAGATACACAGCTCAGCAGACAGTATCACACAGGAGAGGATTAGATACACGGCTCAGCAGACAGTATCACACAGGAGAGGATTAGATACACGGCTCAGCAGAGGGTATCACACAGGAGAGGATTAGATACACGGCTCAGCAGACAGTATCACACAGGAGAGGATTAGATACACGGCTCAGCAGACAGTATCACACAGGTGAGGATCAGATACACGGCTCAGCAGACAGTATCACACAGGATAGGATTAGATACACGGCTCAGCAGACAGTATCACACAGGAGAGGATTAGATACACGGCTCAGCAGACAGTATCACACAGGATAGGATTAGATACACGGCTTAGCAGTCAGTATCACACAGGAGAGGATTAGATACATGGCTCAGCAGACGGTATCACACAGGAGAGGATTAGATACACGCCTCAGCAGACAGTATCACACAGGAGAGGATTAGATACACGGCTCAGCAGACAGTATCACACAGGAGAGGATCAGATACACGGCTCAGCAGACGGTATCACACAGGAGAGGATTAGATACACGGCTCAGCAGACAGTATCACACAGGAGAGGATTAGATACACGGCTCAGCAGACAGTATCACACAGGAGAGGATTAGATACACGGCTCAGCAGACAGTATCACACAGAAGAGGATTAGATACACGGCTCAGCAGACGGTATCACACAGGAGAGGATTAGATACACGGCTCAGCAGACAGTATCACACAGGAGAGGATCAGATACACGGCTCAGCAGACGGTATCACACAGGAGAGGATTAGATACACGGCTCAGCAGACAGTATCACACAGAAGAGGATTAGATACACGGCTCAGCAGACGGTATCACACAGGAGAGGATTAGATACACGGCTCAGCAGACAGTATCACACAGGAGAGGATTAGATACACGGCTCAGCAGACAGTATCACACAGGAGAGGATTAGATACACGGCTCAGCAGACAGTATCACACTGGATAGGATTAGATACACGGCTCAGCAGACAGTATCACACAGGATAGGATTAGATACACAGCTCAGCAGACAGTATCACACAGGATAGGATTAGATACACAGCTCAGCAGTCAGTATCACACAGGATAGGATTAGATACACGGCTCAGCAGACAGTATCACACAGGAGAGGATCAGATACACGGCTCAGCAGACGGTATCACACAGGAGAGGATTAGATACACGGCTCAGCAGACAGTATCACACAGGAGAGGATTAGATACACGGCTCAGCAGACAGTATCACACAGGAGAGGATTAGATACACGGCTCAGCAGACAGTATCACACAGAAGAGGATTAGATACACGGCTCAGCAGACAGTATCACACAGGGGAGGATTAGATACACGGCTCAGCAGACAGTATCACACAGGAGAGGATCAGATACACGGCTCAGCAGACGGTACCACACAGGAGAGGATTAGATACACGGCTCAGCAGACAGTATCACACAGGAGAGGATTAGATACACGGCTCAGCAGACAGTATCACACAGGAGAGGATTAGATACACGGCTCAGCAGACAGTATCACACAGAAGAGGATTAGATACACGGCTCAGCAGACAGTATCACACAGGAGAGGATCAGATACACGGCTCAGCAGACGGTATCACACAGGAGAGGATTAGATACACGGCTCAGCAGACAGTATCACACAGGAGAGGATTAGATACACGGCTCAGCAGACAGTATCACACAGGAGAGGATTAGATACATGGCTCAGCAGACAGTATCACACAGGATAGGATTAGATACACGGCTCAGCAGACGGTATCACACAGGAGAGGATTAGATACACAGCTCAGCAGACAGTATCACACAGGAGAGGATTAGATACACGGCTCAGCAGACAGTATCACACAGGAGAGGATTAGATACATGGCTCAGCAGACAGTATCACACAGGATAGGATTAGATACACGGCTCAGCAGACAGTATCACACAGGATAGGATTAGATACACGGCTCAGCAGACAGTATCACACAGGATAGGATTAGATACACGGCTCAGCAGACAGTATCACACAGGATAGGATTAGATACACGGCTCAGCAGACAGTATCACACAGGATATGATTAGATACACGGCTCAGCAGTCAGTATCACACAGGAGAGGATTAGATACACGGCTCAGCAGACAGTATCACACAGGAGGGATTAGATACACGGCTCAGCAGACAGTATCACACAGGATAGGATTAGATACACGGCTCAGCAGACGGTATCACACAGGAGAGGATTAGATACATGGCTCAGCAGACGGTATCACACAGGAGAGGATTAGATACACGGCTCAGCAGACAGTATCACACAGGATAGGATTAGATACACGGCTCAGCAGACGGTATCACACAGGAGAGGATTAGATACATGGCTCAGCAGACGGTATCACACAGGAGAGGATTAGATACACGGCTCAGCAGACAGTATCACACAGGAGAGGATTAGATACACGGCTCAGCAGACGGTATCACACAGGATAGGATTAGATACACGGCTCAGCAGACAGTATCACACAGGCTAGGATTAGATACACGGCTCAGCAGACGGTATCACACAGGAGAGGATTAGATACACGGCTCAGCAGACGGTATCACACAGGAGAGGATTAGATACACGGCTCAGCAGACGGTATCACACAGGAGAGGATTAGATACACGGCTCAGCAGTCGGTATCACACAGGAGAGGATTAGATACACGGCTCAGCAGACAGTATCACACAGGAGAGGATTAGATACCCGGCTCAGCAGACAGTATCACACAGGAGAGGATTAGATACACGGCTCAGCAGACAGTATCACACAGGAGAGGATTAGATACACGGCTCAGCAGACTGTATCACACAGGAGAGGATTAGATACACGGCTCAGCAGTCAGTATCACACAGGAGAGGATTAGATACACAGCTCAGCAGACAGTATCACACAGGAGAGGATTAGATACACGGCTCAGCAGTCAGTATCACACAGGAGAGGATTAGATACACAGCTCAGCAGACAGTATCACACAGGAGAGGATTAGATACACGGCTCAGCAGACAGTATCACACAGGTGAGGATCAGATACACGGCTCAGCAGACAGTATCACACAGGATAGGATTAGATACACGGCTTAGCAGTCAGTATCACACAGGAGAGGATTAGATACACGGCTCAGCAGACAGTATCACACAGGAGAGGATTAGATACACGGCTCAGCAGTCAGTATCACACAGGAGAGGATTAGATACACAGCTCAGCAGACAGTATCACACAGGATAGGATTAGATACACGGCTCAGCAGACAGTATCACACAGGAGAGGATCAGATACATGGTTCAGCAGACAGTATCACACAGGATAGGATTAGATGCACGGCTCAGCAGACAGTATCACACAGGAGAGGATCAGATACATGGTTCAGCAGACAGTATCACACAGGATAGGATTAGATACACGGCTCAGCAGACAGTATCACACAGGAGTGGATTAGATACACGGCTCAGCAGACAGTATCACACAGGAGAGGATTAGATACACGGCTCAGCAGGGAGTATCACACAGGATAGGATTAGATACACAGCTCAGCAGACAGTATCACACAGGATAGGATTAGATACACGGCTCAGCAGACGGTATTACACAGGAGAGGATTAGATACACGGCTCAGCAGACAGTATCACACAGGAGAGGATCAGATACACGGCTCAGCAGACAGTATCACACAGTAGAGGATTAGATACACGGCTCAGCAGACAGTATCACACAGGAGAGGATTAGATACACGGCTCAGCAGACAGTATCACACAGGAGAGGATTAGATACACGGCTCAGCAGACAGTATCACACAGTAGAGGATCAGATACACGGCTCAGCAGACAGTATCACACAGTAGAGGATTAGATACACGGCTCAGCAGACAGTATCACACAGGAGACGATTAGATACACAGCTCAGCAGTCAGTATCACACAGGAGACGATTAGATACACAGCTCAGCAGTCAGTATCACACAGGAGAGGATTAGATACACGGCTCAGCAGACAGTATCACACAGTAGAGGATCAGATACACGGCTCAGCAGACAGTATCACACAGGAGAGGATTAGATACACGGCTCAGCAGACAGTATCACACAGGAGACGATTAGATACACAGCTCAGCAGTCAGTATCACACAGGAGACGATTAGATACACAGCTCAGCAGTCAGTATCACACAGGAGACGATTAGATACACAGCTCAGCAGTCAGTATCACACAGGAGAGGATCAGATACACGGCTCAGCAGACAGTATCACACAGGATAGGATTAGATACATGGCTCAGCAGTCAGTATCACACAGGAGAGGATCAGATACACGGCTCAGCAGACAGTATCACACAGGAGACGATTAGATACACAGCTCAGCAGTCAGTATCACAAAGGAGAGGATTAGATACACGGCTCAGGAGACAGTATCACACAGGAGAGGATTAGATACACGGCTCAGCAGACAGTATCACACAGGAGAGGATTAGATACACGGCTCAGTAGACAGTATCACAAAGGATAGGATTAGATACACGGCTCAGCAGACAGTATCACACAGGATAGGATTAGATACACGGCTCAGCAGACAGTATCACACAGGATAGGATTAGATACACGGCTCAGCAGACAGTATCACACAGGATAGGATTAGATACACGGCTCAGCAGACAGTATCACACAGGAGAGGATTAGATACACGGCTCAGCAGACAGTATCACACAGGATAGGATTAGATACCCGGCTCAGCAGACAGTACCACACGGGATAGGATTAGATACACAGCTCAGCAGACAGTATCACACAGGATAGGATTAGATACACGGCTCAGCAGACAGTATCACACAGGAGAGGATTAGATACACGGCTCAGCAGACAGTATCACACAGGATAGGATTAGATACACGGCTCAGCAGATAGTATCACACAGGAGAGGATTAGATACACGGCTCAGCAGACGGTATCACACAGGAGAGGATCAGATACACAGCTCAGCAGACAGTATCACACAGGATAGGATTAGATACATGGCTCAGCAGACAGTATCACACAGGAGAGGATTAGATACACGGCTCAGCAGACAGTATTACACAGGAGAGGATTAGATACATGGCTCAGCAGACAGTATCACACAGGAGAGGATTAGATACACGGCTCAGCAGACAGTATCACACAGGATAGGATTAGATACACGGCTCAGCAGACAGTATCACACAGGATAGGATTAGATACACGGCTCAGCAGACAGTATCACACAGAAGAGGCTTAGATACACGGCTCAGCAGACAGTATCACACAGGAGAGGCTTAGATACACGGCTCAGCAGACAGTATCACACAGGAGAGGATTAGACACACGGCTCAGCAGACGGTATCACACAGGATAGGATTAGATACATGGCTCAGCAGACGGTATCACACAGGAGAGGATTAGATACACGGCTCAGCAGACAGTATCACACAGGATAGGATTAGATACACGGCTCAGCAGACAGTATCACACAGATAGGATTAGATACACGGCTCAGCAGACAGTATCACACAGGAGAGGATTAGATACACAGCCCAGCAGACAGGATCACTCAGGATAGGATTAGATACACAGCTGAGCAGACAGTATCACACAGGAGAGGATTAGATACACGGCTCAGCAGACAGTATCACACAGGATAGGATTAGATACACGGCTCAGCAGACAGTATCACACAGGAGAGGATTAGATACACGGCTCAGCAGACAGTATCACACAGGAGAGGATTAGATACACTGCTCAGCAGACAGTATCACACAGGAGAGGATTAGATACACGGCTCAGCAGACAGTATCACACAGGAGAGGATTAGATACACGGCTCAGCAGACAGTATCACACAGGAGAGGATTAGATACACGGCTCAGCAGACAGGATCACTCAGGATAGGATTAGATACACAGCTGAGCAGACAGTATCACACAGGAGAGGATTAGATACACGGCTCAGCAGACAGTATCACACAGGAGAGGATTAGATACACGGCTCAGCAGACAGTTTCACACAGGAGAGGATCAGATACACAGCTCAGCAGACGGTATCACACAGGAGAGGATTAGATACACGGCTCAGCAGACAGTATGACACAGGAGAGGCTTAGATACACGGCTCAGCAGACAGTATCACACAGGAGAGGATTAGATACACGGGCTCAGCAGACAGTATCACACAGGAGAGGATTAGATACACGGCTCAGCAGGCAGTATCACACAGGAGAGGATTAGATACACGGCTCAGCAGACAGTATCACACAGGAGAGGATTAGATACACGGGCTCAGCAGACAGTATCACACAGGAGAGGATTAGATACACGGCTCAGCAGACAGTATCACACAGGAGTGGATTAGATATATGGCTCAGCAGACAGTATCACACAGGAGAGGATTAGATACACGGCTCAGCAGACAGTATCACACAGGATAGGATTAGATACACAGCTGAGCAGACAGTATCACACAGGAGAGGATTAGATACACGGCTCAGCAGACAGTATCACACAGGAGAGGATTAGATACACGGCTCAGCAGACAGTATCACACAGGATAGGATTAGATACACGGCTCAGCAGACAGTATCACACAGGAGAGGATTAGATACACAGCTCAGCAGACAGTATCACACAGGATAGGATCAGATACACGGCTCAGCAGACAGTATCACACAGGAGAGGATTAGATACACGGTTCAGCAGACAGTATCACACAGGATAGGATCAGATACACGGCTCAGCAGACAGTATCACACAGGATAGGATTAGATACACGGCTCAGCAGACAGTATCACACAGGAGAGGATTAGATACACGGCTCAGCAGACAGTATCACACAGGAGAGGATTAGATACACGGCTCAGCAGACAGTATCACACAGGAGAGGATTAGATACACGGGCTCAGCAGACAGTATCACACAGGAGAGGATTAGATACACGGTTCAGCAGACAGTATCACACAGGAGAGGATTAGATACACGGCTCAGCAGACAGTATCACACAGGAGAGGATTAGATACACGGCTCAGCAGACAGTATCACACAGGAGAGGATTAGATACACGGCTCAGCAGACAGTATCACACAGGAGAGGATCAGATACACGGCTCAGCAGACAGTATCACACAGGATAGGATTAGATACACGGCTTAGCAGTCAGTATCACACAGGAGAGGATTAGATACACGGCTCAGCAGACAGTATCACACAGGAGAGGATTAGATACACGGCTCAGCAGTCAGTATCACACAGGAGAGGATTAGATACACAGCTCAGCAGACAGTATCACACAGGATAGGATTAGATACACGGCTCAGCAGACAGTATCACACAGGAGAGGATCAGATACATGGTTCAGCAGACAGTATCACACAGGATAGGATTAGATGCACGGCTCAGCAGACAGTATCACACAGGAGAGGATCAGATACATGGTTCAGCAGACAGTATCACACAGGATAGGATTAGATACACGGCTCAGCAGACAGTATCACACAGGAGTGGATTAGATACACGGCTCAGCAGACAGTATCACACAGGAGAGGATTAGATACACGGCTCAGCAGGGAGTATCACACAGGATAGGATTAGATACACAGCTCAGCAGACAGTATCACACAGGATAGGATTAGATACACGGCTCAGCAGACGGTATTACACAGGAGAGGATTAGATACACGGCTCAGCAGACAGTATCACACAGGAGAGGATCAGATACACGGCTCAGCAGACAGTATCACACAGTAGAGGATTAGATACACGGCTCAGCAGACAGTATCACACA
Organism: Phyllobates terribilis; assembly: GCF_046119375.1. Classification (NCBI taxonomy): domain Eukaryota; kingdom Metazoa; phylum Chordata; class Amphibia; order Anura; family Dendrobatidae; genus Phyllobates; species Phyllobates terribilis. Next base: position 210,690 of record NW_027363600.1, on the reverse strand, counting down.
GGAGAGGATTAGATACACGGCTCAGCAGACAGTATCACACAGGAGAGGATTAGATACACGGCTCAGCAGACAGTATCACACAGTAGAGGATCAGATACACGGCTCAGCAGACAGTATCACACAGTAGAGGATTAGATACACGGCTCAGCAGACAGTATCACACAGGAGACGATTAGATACACAGCTCAGCAGTCAGTATCACACAGGAGACGATTAGATACACAGCTCAGCAGTCAGTATCACACAGGAGAGGATTAGATACACGGCTCAGCAGACAGTATCACACAGTAGAGGATCAGATACACGGCTCAGCAGACAGTATCACACAGGAGAGGATTAGATACACGGCTCAGCAGACAGTATCACACAGGAGACGATTAGATACACAGCTCAGCAGTCAGTATCACACAGGAGACGATTAGATACACAGCTCAGCAGTCAGTATCACACAGGAGACGATTAGATACACAGCTCAGCAGTCAGTATCACACAGGAGAGGATCAGATACACGGCTCAGCAGACAGTATCACACAGGAGACGATTAGATACACAGCTCAGCAGTCAGTATCACAAAGGAGAGGATTAGATACACGGCTCAGGAGACAGTATCACACAGGAGAGGATTAGATACACGGCTCAGCAGACAGTATCACACAGGAGAGGATTAGATACACGGCTCAGTAGACAGTATCACAAAGGATAGGATTAGATACACGGCTCAGCAGACAGTATCACACAGGATAGGATTAGATACACGGCTCAGCAGACAGTATCACACAGGATAGGATTAGATACACGGCTCAGCAGACAGTATCACACAGGATAGGATTAGATACACGGCTCAGCAGACAGTATCACACAGGAGAGGATTAGATACACGGCTCAGCAGACAGTATCACACAGGATAGGATTAGATACCCGGCTCAGCAGACAGTACCACACGGGATAGGATTAGATACACAGCTCAGCAGTCAGTATCACACAGGATAGGATTAGATACACGGCTCAGCAGACAGTATCACACAGGAGAGGATTAGATACACGGCTCAGCAGACAGTATCACACAGGATAGGATTAGATACACGGCTCAGCAGATAGTATCACACAGGAGAGGATTAGATACACGGCTCAGCAGACGGTATCACACAGGAGAGGATCAGATACACAGCTCAGCAGACAGTATCACACAGGATAGGATTAGATACATGGCTCAGCAGACAGTATCACACAGGAGAGGATTAGATACACGGCTCAGCAGACAGTATTACACAGGAGAGGATTAGATACATGGCTCAGCAGACAGTATCACACAGGAGAGGATTAGATACACGGCTCAGCAGGCAGTATCACACAGGATAGGATTAGATACACGGCTCAGCAGACAGTATCACACAGGATAGGATTAGATACACGGCTCAGCAGACAGTATCACACAGAAGAGGCTTAGATACACGGCTCAGCAGACAGTATCACACAGGAGAGGCTTAGATACACGGCTCAGCAGACAGTATCACACAGGAGAGGATTAGACACACGGCTCAGCAGACGGTATCACACAGGATAGGATTAGATACATGGCTCAGCAGACGGTATCACACAGGAGAGGATTAGATACACGGCTCAGCAGACAGTATCACACAGGATAGGATTAGATACACGGCTCAGCAGACAGTATCACACAGATAGGATTAGATACACGGCTCAGCAGACAGTATCACACAGGAGAGGATTAGATACACAGCCCAGCAGACAGGATCACTCAGGATAGGATTAGATACACAGCTGAGCAGACAGTATCACACAGGAGAGGATTAGATACACGGCTCAGCAGACAGTATCACACAGGATAGGATTAGATACACGGCTCAGCAGACAGTATCACACAGGAGAGGATTAGATACACGGCTCAGCAGACAGTATCACACAGGAGAGGATTAGATACACTGCTCAGCAGACAGTATCACACAGGAGAGGATTAGATACACGGCTCAGCAGACAGTATCACACAGGAGAGGATTAGATACACGGCTCAGCAGACAGTATCACACAGGAGAGGATTAGATACACGGCTCAGCAGACAGGATCACTCAGGATAGGATTAGATACACAGCTGAGCAGACAGTATCACACAGGAGAGGATTAGATACACGGCTCAGCAGACAGTATCACACAGGAGAGGATTAGATACACGGCTCAGCAGACAGTTTCACACAGGAGAGGATCAGATACACAGCTCAGCAGACGGTATCACACAGGAGAGGATTAGATACACGGCTCAGCAGACAGTATGACACAGGAGAGGCTTAGATACACGGCTCAGCAGACAGTATCACACAGGAGAGGATTAGATACACGGGCTCAGCAGACAGTATCACACAGGAGAGGATTAGATACACGGCTCAGCAGGCAGTATCACACAGGAGAGGATTAGATACACGGCTCAGCAGACAGTATCACACAGGAGAGGATTAGATACACGGGCTCAGCAGACAGTATCACACAGGAGAGGATTAGATACACGGCTCAGCAGACAGTATCACACAGGAGTGGATTAGATATATGGCTCAGCAGACAGTATCACACAGGAGAGGATTAGATACACGGCTCAGCAGACAGTATCACACAGGATAGGATTAGATACACAGCTGAGCAGACAGTATCACACAGGAGAGGATTAGATACACGGCTCAGCAGACAGTATCACACAGGAGAGGATTAGATACACGGCTCAGCAGACAGTATCACACAGGATAGGATTAGATACACGGCTCAGCAGACAGTATCACACAGGAGAGGATTAGATACACAGCTCAGCAGACAGTATCACACAGGATAGGATCAGATACACGGCTCAGCAGACAGTATCACACAGGAGAGGATTAGATACACGGTTCAGCAGACAGTATCACACAGGATAGGATCAGATACACGGCTCAGCAGACAGTATCACACAGGATAGGATTAGATACACGGCTCAGCAGACAGTATCACACAGGAGAGGATTAGATACACGGCTCAGCAGACAGTATCACACAGGAGAGGATTAGATACACGGCTCAGCAGACAGTATCACACAGGAGAGGATTAGATACACGGGCTCAGCAGACAGTATCACACAGGAGAGGATTAGATACACGGTTCAGCAGACAGTATCACACAGGATAGGATCAGATACACGGCTCAGCAGACAGTATCACACAGGAGAGGATTAGATACACGGCTCAGCAGACAGTATCACACAGGAGAGGATTAGATACACGGCTCAGCAGACAGTATCACACAGGAGAGGATTAGATACACGGCTCAGCAGACAGTATCACACAGGAGAGGATTAGATACACGGCTCAGCAGACAGGATCACTCAGGATAGGATTAGATACACAGCTGAGCAGACAGTATCACACAGGAGAGGATTAGATACACGGCTCAGCAGACAGTATCACACAGGAGAGGATTAGATACACGGCTCAGCAGACAGTATCACACAGGAGAGGATCAGATACACGGCTCAGCAGACGGTATCACACAGGAGAGGATTAGATACACGGCTCAGCAGACAGTATGACACAGGAGAGGCTTAGATACACGGCTCAGCAGACAGTATCACACAGGAGAGGATTAGATACACGGCTCAGCAGACAGTATCACACAGGAGAGGATTAGATACACGGCTCAGCAGACAGTATCACACAGGAGAGGATTAGACACACGGGCTCAGCAGACAGTATCACACAGGAGAGGATTAGATACACGGCTCAGCAGACAGTATCACACAGGAGTGGATTAGATACACGGCTCAGCAGACAGTATCACACAGGATAGGATTAGATACACAGCTGAGCAGACAGTATCACACAGGAGAGGATTAGATACACGGCTCAGCAGACAGTATCACACAGGAGAGGATTAGATACACGGCTCAGCAGACAGTATCACACAGGATAGGATTAGATACACAGCTGAGCAGACAGTATCACACAGGAGAGGATTAGATACACGGCTCAGCAGACAGTATCACACAGGAGAGGATTAGATACACGGCTCAGCAGACAGTATCACACAGGATAGGATTAGATACACGGCTCAGCAGACAGTATCACACAGGAGAGGATTAGATACACAGCTCAGCAGACAGTATCACACAGGATAGGATTAGATACACGGCTCAGCAGACAGTATCACACAGGATAGGATCAGATACACGGCTCAGCAGACAGTATCACACAGGAGAGGATTAGATACATGGCTCAGCAGACAGTATCACACAGGATAGGATTAGATACACGGCTCAGCAGACAGTATCACACAGGAGAGGATTAGATACACAGCTCAGCAGACAGTATCACACAGGAGAGGATTAGATACACGGCTCAGCAGACAGTATCACACAGGATAGGATTAGATACACGGCTCAGCAGACAGTATCACACAGGAGAGGATTAGATACACAGCTCAGCAGACAGTATCACACAGGAGAGGATTAGATACATGGCTCAGCAGACAGTATCACACAGGATAGGATTAGATACACGGCTCAGCAGACAGTATCACACAGGAGAGGATTAGATACACAGCTCAGCAGACAGTATCACACAGGAGAGGATTAGATACACGGCTCAGCAGACAGTATCACACAGGATAGGATCAGATACACGGCTCAGCAGACAGTATCACACAGGAGAGGATTAGATACATGGCTCAGCAGACAGTATCACACAGGATAGGATTAGATACACGGCTCAGCAGACAGTATCACACAGGATAGGATTAGATACACGGCTCAGCAGACAGTATCACACAGGATAGGATTAGATACACGGCTCAGCAGACAGTATCACACAGGATAGGATTAGATACACGGCTCAGCAGACAGTATCACACAGGATATGATTAGATACACGGCTCAGCAGTCAGTATCACACAGGAGAGGATTAGATACACGGCTCAGCAGACAGTATCACACAGGAGGTATTAGATACACGGCTCAGCAGACAGTATCACACAGGATAGGATTAGATACACGGCTCAGCAGACGGTATCACACAGGAGAGGATTAGATACATGGCTCAGCAGACGGTATCACACAGGAGAGGATTAGATACACGGCTCAGCAGACAGTATCACACAGGATAGGATTAGATACACGGCTCAGCAGACGGTATCACACAGGAGAGGATTAGATACACGGCTCAGCAGACGGTATCACACAGGAGAGGATTAGATACACGGCTCAGCAGACGGTATCACACAGGAGAGGATTAGATACACGGCTCAGCAGACGGTATCACACAGGAGAGGATTAGATACACGGCTCAGCAGTCGGTATCACACAGGAGAGGATTAGATACACGGCTCAGCAGACAGTATCACACAGGAGAGGATTAGATACACGGCTCAGCAGACAGTATCACACAGGAGAGGATTAGATACACAGCTCAGCAGACAGTATCACACAGGAGAGGATTAGATACACAGCTCAGCAGACAGTATCACACAGGATAGGATTAGATACACGGCTCAGCAGTCAGTATCACACAGGAGAGGATTAGATACACGGCTCAGCAGACAGTATCACACAGGAGAGGATTAGATACCCGGCTCAGCAGACAGTATCACACAGGAGAGGATTAGATACACGGCTCAGCAGACAGTATCACACAGGAGAGGATTAGATACACGGCTCAGCAGACTGTATCACACAGGAGAGGATTAGATACACGGCTCAGCAGTCAGTATCACACAGGAGAGGATTAGATACACAGCTCAGCAGACAGTATCACACAGGAGAGGATTAGATACACGGCTCAGCAGTCAGTATCACACAGGAGAGGATTAGATACACAGCTCAGCAGACAGTATCACACAGGAGAGGATTAGATACACGGCTCAGCAGACAGTGTCACACAGGAGAGGATTAGATACACGGCTCAGCAGACAGTATCACACAGGAGAGGATTAGATACACGGCTCAGCAGACAGTATCACACAGGATAGGATTAGATACACGGCTTAGCAGTCAGTATCACACAGGATAGGATTAGATACACGGCTCAGCAGTCAGTATCACACAGGAGAGGATTAGATACACAGCTCAGCAGACAGTATCACACAGGATAGGATTAGATACACGGCTCAGCAGTCAGTATCACACAGGAGAGGATTAGATACACAGCTCAGCAGACAGTATCACACAGGAGAGGATTAGATACACAGCTCAGCAGACAGTATCACACAGGAGAGGATTAGATACACGGCTCAGCAGACAGTATCACACAGGAGAGGATTAGATACACGGCTCAGCAGACAGTATCACACAGGATAGGATTAGATACACGGCTTAGCAGTCAGTATCACACAGGAGAGGATTAGATACACGGCTCAGCAGACAGTATCACACAGGAGAGGATTAGATACACGGCTCAGCAGTCAGTATCACACAGGAGAGGATTAGATACACAGCTCAGCAGACAGTATCACACAGGATAGGATTAGATACACGGCTCAGCAGACAGTATCACACAGGAGAGGATCAGATACATGGTTCAGCAGACAGTATCACACAGGATAGGATTAGATGCACGGCTCAGCAGACAGTATCACACAGGAGAGGATCAGATACATGGTTCAGCAGACAGTATCACACAGGATAGGATTAGATACACGGCTCAGCAGACAGTATCACACAGGAGTGGATTAGATACACGGCTCAGCAGACAGTATCACACAGGAGAGGATTAGATACACGGCTCAGCAGGGAGTATCACACAGGATAGGATTAGATACACAGCTCAGCAGACAGTATCACACAGGATAGGATTAGATACACGGCTCAGCAGACGGTATTACACAGGAGAGGATTAGATACACGGCTCAGCAGACAGTATCACACAGGAGAGGATCAGATACACGGCTCAGCAGACAGTATCACACAGTAGAGGATTAGATACACGGCTCAGCAGACAGTATCACACAGGAGAGGATTAGATACACGGCTCAGCAGACAGTATCACACAGGAGAGGATTAGATACACGGCTCAGCAGACAGTATCACACAGGAGACGATTAGATACACAGCTCAGGAGACAGTATCACACAGGAGAGGATTAGATACACGGCTCAGCAGACAGTATCACACAGGAGACGATTAGATACACAGCTCAGCAGTCAGTATCACACAGGAGAGGATTAGATACACGGCTCAGCAGACAGTATCACACAGTAGAGGATCAGATACACGGCTCAGCAGACAGTATCACACAGGAGAGGATTAGATACACGGCTCAGCAGACAGTATCACACAGGAGACGATTAGATACACAGCTCAGCAGTCAGTATCACACAGGAGACGATTAGATACACAGCTCAGCAGTCAGTATCACACAGGAGACGATTAGATACACAGCTCAGCAGTCAGTATCACACAGGAGAGGATCAGATACACGGCTCAGCAGACAGTATCACACAGGATAGGATTAGATACATGGCTCAGCAGTCAGTATCACACAGGAGAGGATCAGATACACGGCTCAGCAGACAGTATCACACAGGAGACGATTAGATACACAGCTCAGCAGTCAGTATCACAAAGGAGAGGATTAGATACACGGCTCAGGAGACAGTATCACACAGGAGAGGATTAGATACACGGCTCAGCAGACAGTATCACACAGGAGAGGATTAGATACACGGCTCAGTAGACAGTATCACAAAGGATAGGATTAGATACACGGCTCAGCAGACAGTATCACACAGGATAGGATTAGATACACGGCTCAGCAGACAGTATCACACAGGATAGGATTAGATACACGGCTCAGCAGACAGTATCACACAGGATAGGATTAGATACACGGCTCAGCAGACAGTATCACACAGGAGAGGATTAGATACACGGCTCAGCAGACAGTATCACACAGGATAGGATTAGATACCCGGCTCAGCAGACAGTACCACACGGGATAGGATTAGATACACAGCTCAGCAGACAGTATCACACAGGATAGGATTAGATACACGGCTCAGCAGACAGTATCACACAGGAGAGGATTAGATACACGGCTCAGCAGACAGTATCACACAGGATAGGATTAGATACACGGCTCAGCAGATAGTATCACACAGGAGAGGATTAGATACACGGCTCAGCAGACGGTATCACACAGGAGAGGATCAGATACACAGCTCAGCAGACAGTATCACACAGGATAGGATTAGATACATGGCTCAGCAGACAGTATCACACAGGAGAGGATTAGATACACGGCTCAGCAGACAGTATTACACAGGAGAGGATTAGATACATGGCTCAGCAGACAGTATCACACAGGAGAGGATTAGATACACGGCTCAGCAGACAGTATCACACAGGATAGGATTAGATACACGGCTCAGCAGACAGTATCACACAGGATAGGATTAGATACACGGCTCAGCAGACAGTATCACACAGAAGAGGCTTAGATACACGGCTCAGCAGACAGTATCACACAGGAGAGGCTTAGATACACGGCTCAGTAGACAGTATCACACAGGAGAGGATTAGACACACGGCTCAGCAGACGGTATCACACAGGATAGGATTAGATACATGGCTCAGCAGACGGTATCACACAGGAGAGGATTAGATACACGGCTCAGCAGACAGTATCACACAGGATAGGATTAGATACACGGCTCAGCAGACAGTATCACACAGATAGGATTAGATACACGGCTCAGCAGACAGTATCACACAGGAGAGGATTAGATACACAGCCCAGCAGACAGGATCACTCAGGATAGGATTAGATACACAGCTGAGCAGACAGTATCACACAGGAGAGGATTAGATACACGGCTCAGCAGACAGTATCACACAGGATAGGATTAGATACACGGCTCAGCAGACAGTATCACACAGGAGAGGATTAGATACACGGCTCAGCAGACAGTATCACACAGGAGAGGATTAGATACACTGCTCAGCAGACAGTATCACACAGGAGAGGATTAGATACACGGCTCAGCAGACAGTATCACACAGGAGAGGATTAGATACACGGCTCAGCAGACAGTATCACACAGGAGAGGATTAGATACACGGCTCAGCAGACAGGATCACTCAGGATAGGATTAGATACACAGCTGAGCAGACAGTATCACACAGGAGAGGATTAGATACACGGCTCAGCAGACAGTATCACACAGGAGAGGATTAGATACACGGCTCAGCAGACAGTATCACACAGGAGAGGATCAGATACACAGCTCAGCAGACGGTATCACACAGGAGAGGATTAGATACACGGCTCAGCAGACAGTATGACACAGGAGAGGCTTAGATACACGGCTCAGCAGACAGTATCACACAGGAGAGGATTAGATACACGGGCTCAGCAGACAGTATCACACAGGAGAGGATTAGATACACGGCTCAGCAGACAGTATCACACAGGAGTGGATTAGATATATGGCTCAGCAGACAGTATCACACAGGAGAGGATTAGATACACGGCTCAGCAGACAGTATCACACAGGATAGGATTAGATACACAGCTGAGCAGACAGTATCACACAGGAGAGGATTAGATACACGGCTCAGCAGACAGTATCACACAGGAGAGGATTAGATACACGGCTCAGCAGACAGTATCACACAGGATAGGATTAGATACACGGCTCAGCAGACAGTATCACACAGGAGAGGATTAGATACACAGCTCAGCAGACAGTATCACACAGGATAGGATCAGATACACGGCTCAGCAGACAGTATCACACAGGAGAGGATTAGATACACGGTTCAGCAGACAGTATCACACAGGATAGGATCAGATACACGGCTCAGCAGACAGTATCACACAGGATAGGATTAGATACACGGCTCAGCAGACAGTATCACACAGGAGAGGATTAGATACACGGCTCAGCAGACAGTATCACACAGGAGAGGATTAGATACACGGCTCAGCAGACAGTATCACACAGGATAGGATCAGATACACGGCTCAGCAGACAGTATCACACAGGATAGGATCAGATACACGGCTCAGCAGACAGTATCACACAGGAGAGGATTAGATACACGGCTCAGCAGACAGTATCACACAGGAGAGGATTAGATACACGGCTCAGCAGACAGTATCACACAGGAGAGGATTAGATACACGGGCTCAGCAGACAGTATCACACAGGAGAGGATTAGATACACGGTTCAGCAGACAGTATCACACAGGATAGGATCAGATACACGGCTCAGCAGACAGTATCACACAGGAGAGGATTAGATACACGGCTCAGCAGACAGTATCACACAGGAGAGGATTAGATACACGGCTCAGCAGACAGTATCACACAGGAGAGGATTAGATACACGGCTCAGCAGACAGTATCACACAGGAGAGGATTAGATACACGGCTCAGCAGACAGGATCACTCAGGATAGGATTAGATACACAGCTGAGCAGACAGTATCACACAGGAGAGGATTAGATACACGGCTCAGCAGACAGTATCACACAGGAGAGGATTAGATACACGGCTCAGCAGACAGTATCACACAGGAGAGGATCAGATACACGGCTCAGCAGACGGTATCACACAGGAGAGGATTAGATACACGGCTCAGCAGACAGTATGACACAGGAGAGGCTTAGATACACGGCTCAGCAGACAGTATCACACAGGAGAGGATTAGATACACGGCTCAGCAGACAGTATCACACAGGAGAGGATTAGATACACGGCTCAGCAGACAGTATCACACAGGAGAGGATTAGATACACGGGCTCAGCAGACAGTATCACACAGGAGAGGATTAGATACACGGCTCAGCAGACAGTATCACACAGGAGTGGATTAGATACACGGCTCAGCAGACAGTATCACACAGGATAGGATTAGATACACAGCTGAGCAGACAGTATCACACAGGAGAGGATTAGATACACGGCTCAGCAGACAGTATCACACAGGAGAGGATTAGATACACGGCTCAGCAGACAGTATCACACAGGATAGGATTAGATACACAGCTGAGCAGACAGTATTACACAGGAGAGGATTAGATACACGGCTCAGCAGACAGTATCACACAGGAGAGGATTAGATACACGGCTCAGCAGACAGTATCACACAGGATAGGATTAGATACACGGCTCAGCAGACAGTATCACACAGGAGAGGATTAGATACACAGCTCAGCAGACAGTATCACACAGGATAGGATCAGATACACGGCTCAGCAGACAGTATCACACAGGATAGGATCAGATACACGGCTCAGCAGACAGTATCACACAGGATAGGATCAGATACACGGCTCAGCAGACAGTATCACACAGGAGAGGATTAGATACACGGCTCAGCAGACAGTATCACACAGGAGAGGATTAGATACACGGGCTCAGCAGACAGTATCACACAGGAGAGGATTAGATACACGGCTCAGCAGACGGTATCACACAGGAGAGGATTAGATACACGGCTCAGCAGACGGTATCACACAGGAGAGGATTAGATACACGGCTCAGCAGACAGTATCACACAGGAGAGGATTAGATACACGGGCTCAGCAGACAGTATCACACAGGAGAGGATTAGATACACGGCTCAGCAGACGGTATCACACAGGAGAGGATTAGATACACGGCTCAGCAGACGGTATCACACAGGAGAGGATTAGATACACGGCTCAGCAGACAGTATCACACAGGATAGGATTAGATACACGGCTCAGCAGACGGTATCACACAGGAGAGGATTAGATACATGGCTCAGCAGACGGTATCACACAGGAGAGGATTAGATACACGGCTCAGCAGACAGTATCACACAGGAGAGGATTAGATACATGGCTCAGCAGACGGTATCACACAGGAGAGGATTAGATACACGGCTCAGCAGACAGTATCACACAGGAGAGGATTAGATACACGGCTCAGCAGACAGTATCACACAGGAGAGGATTAGATACACGGGCTCAGCAGACAGTATCACACAGGAGAGGATTAGATACACGGTTCAGCAGACAGTATCACACAGGATAGGATCAGATACACGGCTCAGCAGACAGTATCACACAGGAGAGGATTAGATACACGGCTCAGCAGACAGTATCACACAGGAGAGGATTAGATACACGGCTCAGCAGACAGTATCACACAGGAGAGGATTAGATACACGGCTCAGCAGACAGTATCACACAGGAGAGGATTAGATACACGGCTCAGCAGACAGTATCACACAGGAGAGGATCAGATACACGGCTCAGCAGACGGTATCACACAGGAGAGGATTAGATACACGGCTCAGCAGACAGTATGACACAGGAGAGGCTTAGATACACGGCTCAGCAGACAGTATCACACAGGAGAGGATTAGATACACGGCTCAGCAGACAGTATCACACAGGAGAGGATTAGATACACGGCTCAGCAGACAGTATCACACAGGAGAGGATTAGATACACGGGCTCAGCAGACAGTATCACACAGGAGAGGATTAGATACACGGCTCAGCAGACAGTATCACACAGGAGTGGATTAGATATATGGCTCAGCAGACAGTATCACACAGGAGAGGATTAGATACACGGCTCAGCAGACAGTATCACACAGGATAGGATTAGATACACAGCTGAGCAGACAGTATCACACAGGAGAGGATTAGATACACGGCTCAGCAGACAGTATCACACAGGAGAGGATTAGATACACGGCTCAGCAGACAGTATCACACAGGAGAGGATTAGATACACAGCTCAGCAGACAGTATCACACAGGATAGGATCAGATACACGGCTCAGCAGACAGTATCACACAGGATAGGATCAGATACACGGCTCAGCAGACAGTATCACACAGGAGAGGATTAGATACACGGGCTCAGCAGACAGTATCACACAGGAGAGGATTAGATACACGGCTCAGCAGACAGTATCACACAGGAGTGGATTAGATATATGGCTCAGCAGACAGTATCACACAGGAGAGGATTAGATACACGGCTCAGCAGACAGTATCACACAGGATAGGATTAGATACACAGCTGAGCAGACAGTATCACACAGGAGAGGATTAGATACACGGCTCAGCAGACAGTATCACACAGGAGAGGATTAGATACACGGCTCAGCAGACAGTATCACACAGGAGAGGATTAGATACACAGCTCAGCAGACAGTATCACACAGGATAGGATCAGATACACGGCTCAGCAGACAGTATCACACAGGAGAGGATTAGATACACGGCTCAGCAGACAGTATCACACAGGAGAGGATTAGATACACGGGCTCAGCAGACAGTATCACACAGGAGAGGATTAGATACACGGCTCAGCAGACGGTATCACACAGGAGAGGATTAGATACACGGCTCAGCAGACGGTATCACACAGGAGAGGATTAGATACACGGCTCAGCAGACAGTATCACACAGGAGAGGATTAGATACACGGGCTCAGCAGACAGTATCACACAGGAGAGGATTAGATACACGGCTCAGCAGACGGTATCACACAGGAGAGGATTAGATACACGGCTCAGCAGACGGTATCACACAGGAGAGGATTAGATACACGGCTCAGCAGACAGTATCACACAGGATAGGATTAGATACACGGCTCAGCAGACGGTATCACACAGGAGAGGATTAGATACATGGCTCAGCAGACGGTATCACACAGGAGAGGATTAGATACACGGCTCAGCAGACAGTATCACACAGGAGAGGATTAGATACATGGCTCAGCAGACGGTATCACACAGGAGAGGATTAGATACACGGCTCAGCAGACAGTATCACACAGGAGAGGATTAGATACACGGCTCAGCAGACGGTATCACACAGGAGAGGATTAGATACACGGCTCAGCAGACAGTATCACACAGGAGAGGATTAGATACACGGCTCAGCAGAGGGTATCACACAGGAGAGGATTAGATACACGGCTCAGCAGACAGTATCACACAGGAGAGGATTAGATACACGGCTCAGCAGAGGGTATCACACAGGATAGGATTAGATACATGGCTCAGCAGAGGGTATCACACAGGAGAGGATTAGATACATGGCTCAGCAGACAGTATCACACAGGAGAGGATTAGATACACGGCTCAGCAGAGGGTATCACACAGGATAGGATTAGATACATGGCTCAGCAGAGGGTATCACACAGGAGAGGATTAGATACACAGCTCAGCAGACAGTATCACACAGGAGAGGATTAGATACATGGCTCAGCAGACAGTATCACACAGGATAGGATTAGATACACAGCTCAGCAGACAGTATCACACAGGAGAGGATTAGATACATGGCTCAGCAGACAGTATCACACAGGAGAGGATTAGATACATGGCTCAGCAGACAGTATCACACAGGAGAGGATTAGATACACGGCTCAGCAGACAGTATCACACAGGAGAGGATTAGATACACGGCTCAGCAGACAGTATCACACAGGAGAGGATTAGATACACGGCTCAGCAGACAGTATCACACAGGAGAGGATTAGATACACGGCTCAGCAGACAGTATCACACAGGATAGGATTAGATACACGGCTCAGCAGACAGTATCACACAGGAGAGGATTAGATACACGGCTCAGCAGACAGTATCACACAGGAGAGGATTAGATACACGGCTCAGCAGACAGTATCACACAGGATAGGATTAGATACACGGCTTAGCAGTCAGTATCACACAGGAGAGGATTAGATACATGGCTCAGCAGACGGTATCACACAGGAGAGAATTAGATACACGGCTCAGCAGACAGTATCACACAGGATAGGATTAGATACACGGCTCAGCAGACAGTATCACACAGGAGAGGATCAGATACACGGCTCAGCAGACGGTATCACACAGGAGAGGATTAGATACACGGCTCAGCAGACAGTATCACACAGGAGGGATTAGATACACGGCTCAGCAGACAGTATCACACAGGATAGGATTAGATACACGGCTCAGCAGACAGTATCACACAGGATAGGATTAGATACACGGCTCAGCAGACAGTATCACACAGGAGGGATTAGATACACGGCTCAGCAGACAGTATCACCCAGGATAGGATTAGATACACGGCTCAGCAGACAGTATCACACAGGAGAGGAATAGATACACGGCTCAGCAGACAGTATCACACAGGATAGGATTAGATACACGGCTCAGCAGACAGTATCACACAGGAGAGGATTAGATACACGGCTCAGCAGTCAGTATCACACAGGAGAGGATTAGATACACGGCTCAGCAGTCAGTATCACACAGGAGAGGATTAGATACACGGCTCAGCAGACAGTATCACACAGGAGAGGATTAGATACACGGCTCAGCAGTCAGTATCACACAGGAGAGGATTAGATACACGGCTCAGCAGACAGTATCACACAGGATAGGATTAGATACACGGCTCAGCAGACAGTATCACACAGGATAGGATTAGATACACGGCTCAGCAGACAGTATCACACAGGATATGATTAGATACACGGCTCAGCAGTCAGTATCACACAGGAGAGGATTAGATACACGGCTCAGCAGACAGTATCACACAGGAGGGATTAGATACACGGCTCAGCAGACAGTATCACACAGGATAGGATTAGATACACGGCTCAGCAGACGGTATCCCACAGGAGAGGATTAGATACATGTCTCAGCAGACGGTATCACACAGGAGAGGATTAGATACACTGCTCAGCAGACAGTATCACACAGGAGAGGATTAGATACACTGCTCAGCAGACAGTATCACACAGGAGAGGATTAGATACACGGCTCAGCAGACAGTATCACACAGGATAGGATTAGATACACGGCTCAGCAGACGGTATCACACAGGATAGGATTAGATACACGGCTCAGCAGACGGTATCACACAGGAGAGGATTAGATACACGGCTCAGCAGACGGTATCACACAGGAGAGGATTAGATACACGGCTCAGCAGACGGTATCACACAGGAGAGGATTAGATACACGGCTCAGCAGACGGTATCACACAGGATAGGATTAGATACACGGCTCAGCAGACAGTATCACACAGGCTAGGATTAGATACACGGCTCAGCAGACGGTATCACACAGGAGAGGATTAGATACACGGCTCAGCAGACGGTATCACACAGGAGAGGATTAGATACACGGCTCAGCAGACGGTATCACACAGGAGAGGATTAGATACACGGCTCAGCAGACAGTATCACACAGGAGAGGATTAGATACACGGCTCAGCAGACGGTATCACACAGGATAGGATTAGATACACGGCTCAGCAGACAGTATCACACAGGCTAGGATTAGATACACGGCTCAGCAGACGGTATCACACAGGAGAGGATTAGATACACGGCTCAGCAGACGGTATCACACAGGAGAGGATTAGATACACGGCTCAGCAGACGGTATCACACAGGAGAGGATTAGATACACGGCTCAGCAGTCGGTATCACACAGGAGAGGATTAGATACACGGCTCAGCAGACAGTATCACACAGGAGAGGATTAGATACACGGCTCAGCAGTCAGTATCACACAGGAGAGGATTAGATACACAGCTCAGCAGACAGTATCACACAGGATAGGATTAGATACACGGCTCAGCAGACAGTATCACACAGGATAGGATTAGATACACGGCTCAGCAGACAGTATCACACAGGAGAGGATTAGATACACGGCTCAGCAGACAGTATCACACAGGAGAGGATTAGATACACGGCTCAGCAGACAGTATCACACAGGAGAGGATTAGATACACGGCTCAGCAGACAGTATCACACAGGTGAGGATCAGATACACGGCTCAGCAGACAGTATCACACAGGATAGGATTAGATACACGGCTTAGCAGTCAGTATCACACAGGAGAGGATTAGATACACGGCTCAGCAGACAGTATCACACAGGAGAGGATTAGATACACGGCTCAGCAGTCAGTATCACACAGGAGAGGATTAGATACACGGCTCAGCAGTCAGTATCACACAGGAGAGGATTAGATACATGGCTCAGCAGACGGTATCACACAGGAGAGGATTAGATACATGGCTCAGCAGACAGTATCACACAGGAGAGGATTAGATACACGGCTCAGCAGACAGTATCACACAGGATAGGATTAGATACACGGCTCAGCAGACAGTATCACACAGGAGAGGATTAGATACACGGCTCAGCAGACAGTATCACACAGGAGAGGATTAGATACACGGCTCAGCAGACAGTATCACACAGGGGAGGATCAGATACACGGCTCAGCAGACAGTATCACACAGGAGTGGATCAGATACACGGCTCAGCAGACAGTATCACACAGGATAGGATTAGATACACGGCTCAGCAGACAGTATCACACAGGATAGGATTAGATACACGGCTCAGCAGACAGTATCACACAGGAGAGGATTAGATACACGGCTCAGCAGACGGTATCACACAGGAGAGGATTAGATACACGGCTCAGCAGACGGTATCACACAGGAGAGGATTAGATACACGGCTCAGCAGTCAGTATCACACAGGAGAGGATTAGATACACGGCTCAGCAGACAGTATCACACAGGAGAGGATTAGATACACGGCTCAGCAGACAGTATCACACAGGAGAGGATTAGATACACGGCTCAGCAGAGGGTATCACACAGGAGAGGATTAGATACACGGCTCAGCAGACAGTATCACACAGGAGAGGATTAGATACACGGCTCAGCAGAGGGTATCACACAGGAGAGGATTAGATACACGGCTCAGCAGACAGTATCACACAGGATAGGATTAGATGCACAGCTCAGCAGACAGTATCACACAGGAGAGGATTAGATACACGGCTCAGCAGACGGTATCACACAGGAGAGGATTAGATACACGGCTCAGCAGACGGTATCACACAGGAGAGGATTAGATACACGGCTCAGCAGACAGTATCACACAGGAGAGGATTAGATACACGGCTCAGCAGAGGGTATCACACAGGAGAGGATTAGATACACAGCTCAGCAGACAGTATCACACAGGAGGGATTAGATACACGGCTCAGTAGACAGTATCACACAGGAGAGGATTAGATACACGGCTCAGCAGTCAGTATCACACAGGAGAGGATTAGATACACGGCTCAGTAGACAGTATCACACAGGAGAGGATTAGATACACGGCTCAGCAGTCAGTATCACACAGGAGAGGATTAGATACACGGCTCAGCAGACAGTATCACACAGGAGAGGATTAGATACACGGCTCAGCAGTCAGTATCACACAGGAGAGGATTAGATACACGGCTCAGCAGACAGTATCACACAGGAGAGGATTAGATACACGGCTCAGCAGACAGTATCACACAGGATAGGATTAGATACACGGCTCAGCAGACAGTATCACACAGGAGAGGATTAGATACACAGCTCAGCAGACGGTATCACACAGGAGAGGATCAGATACACGGCTCAGCAGTCAGTATCACACAGGATAGGATTAGATACACGGCTCAGCAGACAGTATCACACAGGAGAGGATTAGATACACAGCTCAGCAGACAGTATCACACAGGAGAGGATTAGATACACGGCTCAGCAGACAGTATCACACAGGATAGGATTAGATACACGGCTCAGCAGACGGTATCACACAGGAGAGGATTAGATACACGCCTCAGCAGACGGTATCACACAGGAGAGGATTAGATACACGGCTCAGCAGACGGTATCACACAGGAGAGGATTAGATACACGGCTCAGCAGTCAGTATCACACAGGAGAGGATTAGATACACAGCTCAGCAGACAGTATCACACAGGAGAGGATTAGATACACGGCTCAGCAGACGGTATCACACAGGAGAGGATTAGATACATGGCTCAGCAGACAGTATCACACAGGAGAGGATTAGATACACAGCTCAGCAGTCAGTATCACACAGGAGAGGATTAGATACACGGCTCAGCAGTCAGTATCACACAGGAGAGGATTAGATACACGGCTCAGCAGACGGTATCACACAGGAGAGGATTAGATACACGGCTCAGCAGACGGTATCACACAGGAGGGATTAGGTACACGGCTCAGCAGACAGTATCACACAGGAGAGGATTAGATACACTGCTCAGCAGACAGTATCACACAGGAGAGGATTAGATACACGGCTCAGCAGACAGTATCACACAGGATAGGATTAGATACACGGCTCAGCAGACGGTATCACACAGGAGAGGATTAGATACATGGCTCAGCAGACGGTATCACACAGGAGAGGATTAGATACACGGCTCAGCAGACAGTATCACACAGGAGAGGATTAGATACACGGCTCAGCAGACGGTATCACACAGGATAGGATTAGATACACGGCTCAGCAGACAGTATCACACAGGCTAGGATTAGATACACGGCTCAGCAGACGGTATCACACAGGAGAGGATTAGATACACGGCTCAGCAGACGGTATCACACAGGAGAGGATTAGATACACGGCTCAGCAGACGGTATCACACAGGAGAGGATTAGATACACGGCTCAGCAGACAGTATCACACAGGAGAGGATTAGATACACGGCTCAGCAGACGGTATCACACAGGATAGGATTAGATACACGGCTCAGCAGACAGTATCACACAGGCTAGGATTAGATACACGGCTCAACAGACGGTATCACACAGGAGAGGATTAGATACACGGCTCAGCAGACGGTATCACACAGGAGAGGATTAGATACACGGCTCAGCAGTCGGTATCACACAGGAGAGGATTAGATACACGGCTCAGCAGTCAGTATCACACAGGAGAGGATTAGATACACAGCTCAGCAGACAGTATCACACAGGATAGGATTAGATACACGGCTCAGCAGACAGTATCACACAGGATAGGATTAGATACACGGCTCAGCAGACAGTATCACACAGGAGAGGATTAGATACACGGCTCAGCAGACAGAATCACACAGGAGAGGATTAGATACACGGCTCAGCAGACAGTATCACACAGGATAGGATTAGATACACGGCTCAGCAGACAGTATCACACAGGAGAGGATTAGATACACAGCTCAGCAGTCAGTATCACACAGGAGAGGATTAGATACACGGCTCAGCAGACAGTATCACACAGGAGAGGATTAGATACACGGCTCAGCAGACAGTGTCACACAGGAGAGGATTAGATACACGGCTCAGCAGTCAGTATCACACAGGAGAGGATTAGATACACGGCTCAGCAGACAGTATCACACAGGAGAGGATTAGATACACGGCTCAGCAGTCAGTATCACACAGGAGAGGATTAGATACACGGCTCAGCAGTCAGTGTCACACAGGAGAGGATTAGATACACGGCTCAGCAGACAGTATCACACAGGAGAGGATTAGATACACGGGCTCAGCAGAGGGTATCACACAGGAGAGGATTAGATACACAGCTCAGCAGACAGTATCACACAGGAGAGGATTAGATACACGCCTCAGCAGACAGTATCACACAGGAGAGGATTAGATACACGGCTCAGCAGACAGTATCACACAGGATAGGATTAGATACACGGCTCAGCAGACGGTATCACACAGGATAGGATTAGATACACGGCTCAGCAGACAGTATCACACAGGAGAGGATTAGATACACGGCTCAGCAGACAGTATCACACAGGATAGGATTAGATACACGGCTCAGCAGACAGTATCACACAGGAAAGGATTAGATACACAGCTCAGCAGACAGTATCACACAGGATAGGATTAGATACACGGCTCAGCAGACGGTATCACACAGGAGAGGATTAGATACACGGCTCAGCAGACGGTATCACACAGGAGAGGATTAGATACACGGCTCAGCAGTCATTATCACACAGGATAGGATTAGATACACGGCTCAGCAGAGGGTATCACACAGGATAGGATTAGATACACGGCTCAGCAGACAGTATCACACAGGAGAGGATTAGATACACGGCTCAACAGACGGTATGACACAGGAGAGGATTAGATACACGGCTCAGCAGACAGTATCACACAGGATAGGATTAGATACACGGCTCAGCAGACGGTATCACACAGGATAGGATTAGATACACGGCTCAGCAGACAGTATCACACAGGAGAGGATTAGATACACGGCTCAGCAGACAGTATCACACAGGATAGGATTAGATACACGGCTCAGCAGACAGTATCACACAGGAGAGGATTAGATACACAGCTCAGCAGACAGGATCACACAGGATAGGAATAGATACACGGCTCAGCAGACGGTATCACACAGGAGAGGATTAGATACACGGCTCAGCAGACGGTATCACACAGGAGAGGATTAGATACACGGCTCAGCAGACAGTATCACACAGGATAGGAATAGATACACAGCTCAGCAGACAGGATCACACAGGATAGGAATAGATACACGGCTCAGCAGACGGTATCACACAGGAGAGGATTAGATACACGGCTCAGCAGACGGTATCACACAGGAGAGGATTAGATACACGGCTCAGCAGACGGTATCACACAGGAGAGGATTAGATACACGGCTCAGCAGACAGTATCACACAGGATAGGATTAGATACACGGCTCAGCAGACAGTATCACACAGGAGAGGATTAGATACACGGCTCAGCAGACGGTATCACACAGGAGAGGATTAGATACACGGCTCAGCAGACGGTATCACACAGGATAGGATTAGATACACGGCTCAGCAGACAGTATCACACAGGAGAGGATTAGATACACGGCTCAGCAGACGGTATCACACAGGAGAGGATTAGATACACGGCTCAGCAGACGGTATCACACAGGAGAGGATTAGATACACGGCTCAGCAGACGGTATCACACAGGAGATGATTAGATACACGGCTCAGCAGACAGTATCACACAGGAGAGGATTAGATACACGGCTCAGCAGACAGTATCACACAGGAGAGGATTAGATACACAGCTCAGCAGACAGGATCACACAGGATAGGAATAGATACACGGCTCAGCAGACGGTATCACACAGGAGAGGATTAGATACACGGCTCAGCAGACGGTATCACACAGGAGAGGATTAGATACACGGCTCAGCAGACAGTATCACACAGGAGAGGATTAGATACACGGCTCAGCAGACAGTATCACACAGGATAGGATTAGATACACGGCTCAGCAGACAGTATCACACAGGAGAGGATTAGATACACAACTCAGCAGACAGTATCACACAGGATAGGATTAGATACACGGCTCAGCAGACGGTATCACACAGGAGAGGATTAGATACACGGCTCAGCAGACAGTATCACACAGGATAGGATTAGATACACGGCTCAGCAGAAAGTATCACACAGGAGAGGATTAGATACACGGCTCAGCAGACAGTATCACACAGGATAGGATTAGATACACGGTTCAGCAGACGGTATCACACAGGAGAGGATTAGATACACGGCTCAGCAGACAGTATCACACAGGAGAGGATTAGATACACGGCTCAGCAGACGGTATCACACAGGAGAGGATTAGATACACGGCTCAGCAGACAGTATCACACAGGAGAGGATTAGATACACGGCTCAGCAGACGGTATCACACAGGAGAGGATTAGATACACAGCTCAGCAGTCAGTATCACACAGGATAGGATTAGATACACTGCTCAGCAGACAGTATCACACAGGATATGATTAGATACACGGCTCAGCAGACAGTATCACACAGGATAGGATTAGATACACGGCTCAGCAGACGGTATCACACAGGAGAGGATTAGATACACTGCTCAGTAGACAGTATCACACGGGAGAGGATTAGATACACGGCTCAGCAGACAGTATCACACTGGATAGGATTAGATACACTGCTCAGCAAACAGTATCACACGGGAGAGGATTAGATACACTGCTCAGTAGACAGTATCACACTGGATAGGATTAGATACACTGCTCAGCAGACAGTATCACACGGGAGAGGATTAGATACACTGCTCAGTAGACAGTATCACACAGGATAGGATTAGATACACGGCTCAGCAGACAGTATCACACGGGAGAGGATTAGATACACGGCTCAGCAGATGGTATCACACAGTATAGGATTAGATACACGGCTCAGCAGACAGTATCACACTGGATAGGATTAGATACACAGCTCAGCAGACAGTATCACACAGGAGAGGATTAGATACACGGCTCAGCAGACAGTATCACACAGGAGAGGATTAGATACACTGCTCAGCAGACAGTATCACACGGGAGAGGATTAGATACACAGCTCAGCAGACAGTATCACACAGGAGAGGATTAGATACACGGCTCAGCAGACAGTATCACACAGGAGAGGATTAGATACACGGCTCAGCAGACGGTATCACACAGGATAGGATTAGATACACGGCTCAGCAGACAGTATCACACAGGAGAGGATTAGATACACAGCTCAGCAGACAGTATCACACAGGAGAGGATTAGATACACGGCTCAGCAGACAGTCTCACACAGGAGAGGATTAGATACACGGCTCAGCAGACAGTACCATACAGGAGAGGATTAGATACACGGCTCAGCAGACAGTATCACACAGGATAGGATTAGATACACAGCTCAGCAGACAGTATCACACAGGAGAGGATTAGATACACGGCTCAGCAGACAGTATCACACAGTATAGGATTAGATACACAGCTCAGCAGACAGTATCACACAGGAGAGGATTAGATACACGGCTCAGCAGACAGTATCACACAGGATAGGATTAGATACACGGCTCAGCAGACAGTATCACACTGGAGAGGATTAGATACACGGCTCAGCAGACAGTATCACACAGGATAGGATTAGATACACGGCTCAGCAGACAGTATCACACAGGATAGGATTAGATACACAGCTCAGCAGACAGTATCACACTGGAGAGGATTAGATACACGGCTCAGCAGACAGTATCACACAGGATAGGATTAGATACACTGCTCAGCAGACAGTATCACACGGGAGAGGATTAGATACACGGCTCAGCAGACAGTATCACACAGGAGAGGATTAGATACACGGCTCAGCAGACAGTATCACACAGGATAGGATTAGATACACGGCTCAGCAGACAGTATCACACAGGATAGGATTAGATACACTGCTCAGCAGACAGTATCACACGGGAGAGGATTAGATACACGGCTCAGCAGACAGTATCACACAGGAGAGGATTAGATACACGGCTCAGCAGACAGTATCACACAGGAGAGGATTAGATACACGGCTCAGCAGTCAGTATCACACAGGAGAGGATTAGATACACGGCTCAGCAGACAGTATCACACTGGATAGGATTAGATACACGGCTCAGCAGTCAGTATCACACAGGAGAGGATTAGATACACGGCTCAGCAGACAGTATCACACAGGATAGGATTAGATACACGGCTCAGCAGACAGTATCACACAGGATATGATTAGATACACGGCTCAGCAGACAGTATCACACAGAAGAGGATTAGATACACGGCTCAGCAGACAGTATCACACAGAAGAGGATTAGATACACGGCTCAGCAGACAGTATCACACAGAAGAGGATTAGATACACGGCTCAGCAGTCAGTATCACACAGGAGAGGATTAGATACACGGCTCAGCAGACAGTATCACACTGGATAGGATTAGATACACGGCTCAGCAGTCAGTATCACACAGGAGAGGATTAGATACACGGCTCAGCAGACAGTATCACACAGGATAGGATTAGATACACGGCTCAGCAGACAGTATCACACAGGATATGATTAGATACACGGCTCAGCAGACAGTATCACACAGAAGAGGATTAGATACACGGCTCAGCAGACAGTATCACACAGGAGAGGATTAGATACACGGCTCAGCAGACAGTATCACACAGAAGAGGATTAGATACACGGCTCAGCAGACGGTATCACACAGGATAGGATTAGATACACTGCTCAGCAGACAGTATCACACAGGAGAAGATTAGATACACGGCTCAGCAGACAGTATCACACAGGAGAGGATTAGATACACGGCTCAGCAGACAGTATCACACAGGAGAGGATTAGATACACGGCTCAGCAGACAGTATCACACAGGAGAGGATTAGATACACGGCTCAGCAGACAGTATCACACTGGATAGGATTAGATACATGGCTCAGCAGACAGTATCACACAGGAGAGGATTAGATACACGGCTCAGCAGTCAGAATCACACAGGAGAGGATTAGATACACGGCTCAGCACACAGTATCACACAGGATAGGATTAGATACACGGCTCAGCACACAGTATCACACAGGATAGGATTAGATACACTGCTCAGCAGTCAGTATCACACAGGAGAGGATTAGATACACGGCTCAGCAGTCAGTATCACACAGGAGAGGATTAGATACACTGCTCAGCAGTCAGTATCACACAGGAGAGGATTAGATACACGGCTCAGCAGACGGTATCACACAGGAGAGGATTAGATACACGGCTCAGCAGTCAGAATCACACAGGAGAGGATTAGATACACGGCTCAGCAGACAGTATCACACAGGAGAGGATTAGATACACGGCTCAGCAGTCAGTATCACACAGGAGAGGATTAGATACACTGCTCAGCAGTCAGTATCACACAGGAGAGGATTAGATACACTGCTCAGCAGACAGTATCACACAGGAGAGGATTAGATACACGGCTCAGCAGACAGTATCACACTGGATAGGATTAGATACACAGCTCAGCAGACAGTATCACACAGGAGAGGATTAGATACACAGCTCAGCAGTCAGTTTCACACAGGATAGGATTAGATACACGGCTCAGCAGACAGTATCACACAGGAGAGGATTAGATACACGGCTCAGCAGACGGTATCACACAGGAGAGGATTAGATACACCGCTCAGCAGACAGTATCACACAGGAGAGGATTAGATACACGGCTCAGCAGACAGTATCACACAGGAGAGGATTAGATACACCGCTCAGCAGACAGTATCACACAGGAGAGGATTAGATACACCGCTCAGCAGACAGTATCACACAGGAGAGGATTAGATACACGGCTCAGCAGACAGTATCACACAGGATAGGATTAGATACACGGCTCAGCAGACGGTATCACACAGGAGAGGATTAGATACACGGCTCAGCAGACGGTATCACACAGGATAGGATTAGATACACGGCTCAGCAGACAGTATCACACAGGAGGGATTAGATACACGGTTCAGCAGACAGTATCACACAGGAGAGGATTAGATACACGGCTCAGCAGACGGTATCACACAGGAGAGGATTAGATACACGGCTCAGCAGACAGTATCACACAGGATAGGATTAGATACACTGCTCAGCAGATGGTATCACACAGGATAGGATTAGATACACGGCTCAGCAGACAGTATCACACAGGAGGGATTAGATACACGGTTCAGCAGACAGTATCACACAGGAGAGGATTAGATACACGGCTCAGCAGACGGTATCACACAGGATAGGATTAGATACACGGCTCAGCAGACAGTATCACACAGGAGAGGATTAGATACACAGCTCAGCAGACAGTATCACACAGGAGAGGATTAGATACACGGCTCAGCAGACAGTATCACACAGGAGAGGATTAGATACACGGCTCAGCAGACAGTATCACACAGGAGAGGATTAGATACACGGCTCAGCAGACAGTATCACACAGGAGAGGATTAGATACACGGCTCAGCAGACAGTATCACACAGGAGAGGATTAGATACACAGCTCAGCAGACGGTATCACACAGGAGAGGATTAGATACACGGCTCAGCAGACAGTATCACACAGGAGAGGATGAGATACACGGCTCAGCAGACAGTATCACACAGGAGAGGATTAGATACACGGCTCAGCAGACAGTATCACACAGGAGGGATTAGATACACGGCTCAGCAGACAGTGTCACACAGGATAGGATTAGATACACAGCTCAGCAGACAGTATCACACAGGAGAGGATTAGATACACGGCTCAGCAGACAGTATCACACAGGAGAGGATTAGATACACGGCTCAGCAGACAGTATCACACAGGAGAGGATTAGATACACGGCTCAGCAGACAGTATCACACAGGAGAGGATTAGATACACGGCTCAGCAGTCAGTATCACACAGGATAGGATTAGATACATGGCTCAGCAGACAGTATCACACAGGAGAGGCTTAGATACACGGCTCAGCAGTCAGTATCACACAGGAGAGGATTAGATACACGGCACAGCAGACAATATCACACAGGATAGGATTAGATACACGGCTCAGCAGACAGTATCACACAGGATAGGATTAGATACACGGCTCAGCAGACAGTATCACACAGGAGAGGATTAGATACACGGCTCAGCAAACAGTATCACACAGGAGAGGATTAGATACACGGCTCAGCAGACAGTATCACACAGGAGAGGATTAGATACACGGCTCAGCAGACAGTACCATACAGGAGAGGATTAGATACACGGCTCAGCAGACAGTATCACACAGGATAGGATTAGATACACGGCTCAGCAGACAGTATCACACAGGATAGGATTAGATACACGGCTCAGCAGACAGTATCACACTGGAGAGGATTAGATACACGGCTCAGCAGACAGTATCACACAGGATAGGATTAGATACACGGCTCAGCAGACAGTATCACACAGGATAGGATTAGATACACAGCTCAGCAGACAGTATCACACTGGAGAGGATTAGATACACGGCTCAGCAGACAGTATCACACAGGATAGGATTAGATACACGGCTCAGCAGACAGTATCACACAGGATAGGATTAGATACACTGCTCAGCAGACAGTATCACACGGGAGAGGATTAGATACACGGCTCAGCAGACAGTATCACACAGGAGAGGATTAGATACACGGCTCAGCAGACAGTATCACACAGGAGAGGATTAGATACACGGCTCAGCAGACAGTATCACACTGGATAGGATTAGATACACGGCTCAGCAGTCAGTATCACACAGGAGAGGATTAGATACACGGCTCAGCAGACAGTATCACACAGGATAGGATTAGATACACTGCTCAGCAGACAGTATCACACGGGAGAGGATTAGATACACGGCTCAGCGGACAGTATCACACAGGAGAGGATTAGATACACGGCTCAGCAGACGGTATCACACAGGAGAGGATTAGATACACGGCTCAGCAGACAGTATCACACAGGAGAGGATTAGATACACGGCTCAGCGGACAGTATCACACAGGAGAGGATTAGATACACGGCTCAGCAGACGGTATCACACAGGAGAGGATTAGATACACGGCTCAGCAGACAGTATCACACAGGATAGGATTAGATACACGGCTCAGCAGACAGTATCACACAGGAGAAGATTAGATACACGGCTCAGCAGACAGTATCACACTGGATAGGATTAGATACATGGCTCAGCAGACAGTATCACACAGGAGAGGATTAGATACACGGCTCAGCAGACAGTATCACACAGGAGAGGATTAGATACACGGCTCAGCAGACGGTATCACACAGGAGAGGATTAGATACACGGCTCAGCAGACAGTATCACACTGGATAGGATTAGATACATGGCTCAGCAGACAGTATCACACGGGAGAGGATTAGATACATGGCTCAGCAGACAGTATCACACAGGAGAGGATTAGATACACGGCTCAGCAGACAGTATCACACAGGAGAGGATTAGATACACGGCTCAGCAGTCAGTATCACACAGGAGAGGATTAGATACACTGCTCAGCAGTCAGTATCACACAGGAGAGGATTAGATACACGGCTCAGCAGACGGTATCACACAGGAGAGGATTAGATACACGGCTCAGCAGTCAGAATCACACAGGAGAGGATTAGATACACGGCTCAGCAGACAGTATCACACAGGAGAGGATTAGATACACGGCTCAGCAGTCAGTATCACACAGGAGAGGATTAGATACACTGCTCAGCAGTCAGTATCACACAGGAGAGGATTAGATACACTGCTCAGCAGACAGTATCACACAGGAGAGGATTAGATACACGGCTCAGCAGACAGTATCACACTGGATAGGATTAGATACACGGCTCAGCAGTCAGTATCACACAGGAGAGGATTAGATACATGGCTCAGCAGACGGTATCACACAGGAGAGGATTAGATACACTGCTCAGCAGACAGTATCACACAGGATAGGATTAGATACACGGCTCAGCAGTCAGTATCACACAGGAGAGGATTAGATACATGGCTCAGCAGACGGTATCACACAGGAGAGGATTAGATACATGGCTCAGCAGACAGTATCACACAGGATACGATTAGATACACGGCTCAGCAGTCAGTTTCACACAGGAGAGGATTAGATACACGGCTCAGCAGACGGTATCACACAGGATAGGATTAGATACACGGCTCAGCAGTCAGTATCACACAGGAGAGGATTAGATACACTGCTCAGCAGACAGTATCACACAGGAGAGGATTAGATACACTGCTCAGCAGACAGTATCACACAGGAGAGGATTAGATACATGGCTCAGCAGACAGTATCACACAGGAGAGGATTAGATACACGGCTCAGCAGACAGTATCACACAGGAGAGGATTAGATACACGGCTCAGCAGACAGTATCACACAGGAGAGGATTAGATACACGGCTCAGCAGACAGTATCACACAGGATAGGATTAGATACACAGCTCAGCAGACAGTATCACACAGGAGAGGATTAGATACACGACTCAGCAGTCAGTATCACACAGGAGAGGATTAGATACACAGCTCAGCAGACAGTATCACACAGGAGAGGATTAGATACACGGCTCAGCAGACAGTATCACACAGGAGAGGATTAGATACACAGCTCAGCATACAGTATCACACAGGAGAGGATTAGATACACGACTCAGCAGTCAGTATCACACAGGAGAGGATTAGATACACAGCTCAGCAGACAGTATCACACAGGAGAGGATTAGATACACGGCTCAGCAGACAGTATCACACAGGAGAGGATTAGATACACAGCTCAGCAGACAGTATCACACAGGAGAGGATTAGATACACGGCTCAGCAGACAGTATCACATAGGAGAGGATTAGATACACGACTCAGCAGTCAGTATCACACAGGAGAGGATTAGATACATGGCTCAGCAGACAGTATCACACAGGATAGGATTAGATACACGGCTCAGCAGAGGGTATCACACAGGAGAGGATTAGATACACGGCTCAGCAGACAGTATCACACAGGAGAGGATTAGATACACAGCTCAGCAGACAGTATCACACAGGAGAGGATTAGATACACGGCTCAGCAGACAGTATCACACAGGAGAGGATTAGATACACCGCTCAGCAGACAGTATCACACAGGAGAGGATTAGATACACGGCTCAGCAGACAGTATCACACAGGAGAGGATTAGATACACGGCTCAGCAGACAGTATCACACAGGAGAGGATTAGATACACAGCTCAGCAGACGGTATCACACAGGAGAGGATTAGATACACGGCTCAGCAGACAGTATCACACAGGAGAGGATTAGATACACGGCTCAGCAGACAGTATCACACAGGAGAGGATTAGATACACGGCTCAGCAGACAGTATCACACAGGAGAGGATTAGATACACGGCTCAGCAGACTATCACACAGGAGAGGATTAGATACACGGCTCAGCAGACAGTATCACACAGGAGAGGATTAGATACACGGCTCAGCAGTCAGTATCACACAGGAGAGGATTAGATACACGGCTCAGCAGACAGTATCACACAGGAGGGATTAGATACACGGCTCAGCAGACAGTATCACACAGGAGAGGATTAGATACACGGCTCAGCAGACAGTATCACACAGGAGAGGATTAGATACACGGCTCAGCAGTCAGTATCACACAGGAGAGGATTAGATACACGGCTCAGCAGACAGTATCACAAAGGATAGGATTAGATACACGGCTCAGCAGACAATATCACACAGGATAGGATTAGATACACGGCTCAGCAGACAGTATCACACAGGATAGGATTAGATACACGGCTCAGCAGACAGTATCACACAGGAGAGGATTAGATACACGGCTCAGCAAACGGTATCACACAGGAGAGGATTAGATACACGGCTCAGTAGATGGTATCACACAGGATAGGATTAGATACACGGCTCAGCAGACAGTATCACACAGGATAGGATTAGATACACGGCTCAGCAGACAGGATCACACAGGAGAGGATTAGATACACGGCTCAGCAGACAGTATCACACAGGATAGGATTAGATACACAGCTCAGCACACAGTATCACACAGGAGAGGATTAGATACACGGCTCAGCAGACAGTATCACACAGGAGAGGATTAGATACACGGCTCAGCAGTCAGTATCACACAGGAGAGGATTAGATACACGGCTCAGCAGACAGTATCACACAGGAGAGGATTAGGTACACGGCTCAGCAGACAGTATCACACAGGAGAGGATTAGATACACGGCTCAGCAGACAGTATCACACAGGAGAGGATTAGATACACGGCTCAGCAGACAGTATCACACAGGAGAGGATTA
Source organism: Phyllobates terribilis (assembly GCF_046119375.1). NCBI lineage: Eukaryota > Metazoa > Chordata > Amphibia > Anura > Dendrobatidae > Phyllobates > Phyllobates terribilis. The sequence goes on along the minus strand of NW_027363600.1, from coordinate 179,149 downwards.
GATACACGGCTCAGCAGACAGTATCACACAGGAGAGGATTAGATACACCGCTCAGCAGACAGTATCACACAGGAGAGGATTAGATACACGGCTCAGCAGACAGTATCACACAGGATAGGATTAGATACACGGCTCAGCAGACGGTATCACACAGGAGAGGATTAGATACACGGCTCAGCAGACGGTATCACACAGGATAGGATTAGATACACGGCTCAGCAGACAGTATCACACAGGAGGGATTAGATACACGGTTCAGCAGACAGTATCACACAGGAGAGGATTAGATACACGGCTCAGCAGACGGTATCACACAGGAGAGGATTAGATACACGGCTCAGCAGACAGTATCACACAGGATAGGATTAGATACACTGCTCAGCAGATGGTATCACACAGGATAGGATTAGATACACGGCTCAGCAGACAGTATCACACAGGAGGGATTAGATACACGGTTCAGCAGACAGTATCACACAGGAGAGGATTAGATACACGGCTCAGCAGACAGTATCACACAGGAGAGGATTAGATACACGGCTCAGCAGACAGTATCACACAGGAGAGGATTAGATACACGGCTCAGCAGACAGTATCACACAGGAGAGGATTAGATACACGGCTCAGCAGACAGTATCACACAGGAGAGGATTAGATACACAGCTCAGCAGACGGTATCACACAGGAGAGGATTAGATACACGGCTCAGCAGACAGTATCACACAGGAGAGGATGAGATACACGGCTCAGCAGACAGTATCACACAGGAGAGGATTAGATACACGGCTCAGCAGACAGTATCACACAGGAGGGATTAGATACACGGCTCAGCAGACAGTGTCACACAGGATAGGATTAGATACACAGCTCAGCAGACAGTATCACACAGGAGAGGATTAGATACACGGCTCAGCAGACAGTATCACACAGGAGAGGATTAGATACACGGCTCAGCAGACAGTATCACACAGGAGAGGATTAGATACACGGCTCAGCAGACAGTATCACACAGGAGAGGATTAGATACACGGCTCAGCAGTCAGTATCACACAGGATAGGATTAGATACATGGCTCAGCAGACAGTATCACACAGGAGAGGCTTAGATACACGGCTCAGCAGTCAGTATCACACAGGAGAGGATTAGATACACGGCACAGCAGACAATATCACACAGGATAGGATTAGATACACGGCTCAGCAGACAGTATCACACAGGATAGGATTAGATACACGGCTCAGCAGACAGTATCACACAGGAGAGGATTAGATACACGGCTCAGCAAACAGTATCACACAGGAGAGGATTAGATACACGGCTCAGCAGACAGTATCACACAGGAGAGGATTAGATACACGGCTCAGCAGACAGTACCATACAGGAGAGGATTAGATACACGGCTCAGCAGACAGTATCACACAGGATAGGATTAGATACACGGCTCAGCAGACAGTATCACACAGGATAGGATTAGATACACGGCTCAGCAGACAGTATCACACTGGAGAGGATTAGATACACGGCTCAGCAGACAGTATCACACAGGATAGGATTAGATACACGGCTCAGCAGACAGTATCACACAGGATAGGATTAGATACACAGCTCAGCAGACAGTATCACACTGGAGAGGATTAGATACACGGCTCAGCAGACAGTATCACACAGGATAGGATTAGATACACGGCTCAGCAGACAGTATCACACAGGATAGGATTAGATACACTGCTCAGCAGACAGTATCACACGGGAGAGGATTAGATACACGGCTCAGCAGACAGTATCACACAGGAGAGGATTAGATACACGGCTCAGCAGACAGTATCACACAGGAGAGGATTAGATACACGGCTCAGCAGACAGTATCACACTGGATAGGATTAGATACACGGCTCAGCAGTCAGTATCACACAGGAGAGGATTAGATACACGGCTCAGCAGACAGTATCACACAGGATAGGATTAGATACACTGCTCAGCAGACAGTATCACACGGGAGAGGATTAGATACACGGCTCAGCAGACAGTATCACACAGGAGAGGATTAGATACACGGCTCAGCGGACAGTATCACACAGGAGAGGATTAGATACACGGCTCAGCAGACGGTATCACACAGGAGAGGATTAGATACACGGCTCAGCAGACAGTATCACACAGGATAGGATTAGATACACGGCTCAGCAGACAGTATCACACAGGAGAAGATTAGATACACGGCTCAGCAGACAGTATCACACTGGATAGGATTAGATACATGGCTCAGCAGACAGTATCACACAGGAGAGGATTAGATACACGGCTCAGCAGACAGTATCACACAGGAGAGGATTAGATACACGGCTCAGCAGACGGTATCACACAGGAGAGGATTAGATACACGGCTCAGCAGACAGTATCACACTGGATAGGATTAGATACATGGCTCAGCAGACAGTATCACACGGGAGAGGATTAGATACATGGCTCAGCAGACAGTATCACACAGGAGAGGATTAGATACACGGCTCAGCAGACAGTATCACACAGGAGAGGATTAGATACACGGCTCAGCAGTCAGTATCACACAGGAGAGGATTAGATACACTGCTCAGCAGTCAGTATCACACAGGAGAGGATTAGATACACGGCTCAGCAGACGGTATCACACAGGAGAGGATTAGATACACGGCTCAGCAGTCAGAATCACACAGGAGAGGATTAGATACACGGCTCAGCAGACAGTATCACACAGGAGAGGATTAGATACACGGCTCAGCAGTCAGTATCACACAGGAGAGGATTAGATACACTGCTCAGCAGTCAGTATCACACAGGAGAGGATTAGATACACTGCTCAGCAGACAGTATCACACAGGAGAGGATTAGATACACGGCTCAGCAGACAGTATCACACTGGATAGGATTAGATACACGGCTCAGCAGTCAGTATCACACAGGAGAGGATTAGATACATGGCTCAGCAGACGGTATCACACAGGAGAGGATTAGATACACTGCTCAGCAGACAGTATCACACAGGATAGGATTAGATACACGGCTCAGCAGTCAGTATCACACAGGAGAGGATTAGATACATGGCTCAGCAGACGGTATCACACAGGAGAGGATTAGATACATGGCTCAGCAGACAGTATCACACAGGATACGATTAGATACACGGCTCAGCAGTCAGTTTCACACAGGAGAGGATTAGATACACGGCTCAGCAGACGGTATCACACAGGATAGGATTAGATACACGGCTCAGCAGTCAGTATCACACAGGAGAGGATTAGATACACTGCTCAGCAGACAGTATCACACAGGAGAGGATTAGATACACTGCTCAGCAGACAGTATCACACAGGAGAGGATTAGATACATGGCTCAGCAGACAGTATCACACAGGAGAGGATTAGATACACGGCTCAGCAGACAGTATCACACAGGAGAGGATTAGATACACGGCTCAGCAGACAGTATCACACAGGAGAGGATTAGATACACGGCTCAGCAGACAGTATCACACAGGATAGGATTAGATACACAGCTCAGCAGACAGTATCACACAGGAGAGGATTAGATACACGACTCAGCAGTCAGTATCACACAGGAGAGGATTAGATACACAGCTCAGCAGACAGTATCACACAGGAGAGGATTAGATACACGGCTCAGCAGACAGTATCACACAGGAGAGGATTAGATACACAGCTCAGCATACAGTATCACACAGGAGAGGATTAGATACACGACTCAGCAGTCAGTATCACACAGGAGAGGATTAGATACACAGCTCAGCAGACAGTATCACACAGGAGAGGATTAGATACACGGCTCAGCAGACAGTATCACACAGGAGAGGATTAGATACACAGCTCAGCAGACAGTATCACACAGGAGAGGATTAGATACACGGCTCAGCAGACAGTATCACATAGGAGAGGATTAGATACACGACTCAGCAGTCAGTATCACACAGGAGAGGATTAGATACATGGCTCAGCAGACAGTATCACACAGGATAGGATTAGATACACGGCTCAGCAGAGAGTATCACACAGGATAGGATTAGATACACAGCTCAGCAGACAGTATCACACAGGATAGGATTAGATACATGGCTCAGCAGACAGTATCACACAGGAGAGGATTAGATACACGGCTCAGCAGACAGTATCACACAGGAGAGGATTAGATACATGGCTCAGCAGACAGTATCACACAGGATAGGATTAGATACACGGCTCAGCAGACAGTATCACACAGGAGAGGATTAGATACACGGCTCAGCAGAGGGTATCACACAGGAGAGGATTAGATACACGGGCTCAGCAGACAGTATCACACAGGAGAGGATTAGATACACGGCTCAGCAGACAGTATCACACAGGAGAGGATTAGATACACGGCTCAGCAGTCAGTATCACACAGGAGAGGATTAGATACACGGCTCAGCAGACAGTATCACACAGGAGAGGATTAGATACATGGCTCAGCAGACAGTATCACACAGGAGAGGATTAGATACACGGCTCAGCAGACAGTATCACACAGGATAGGATTAGATACACGGCTCAGCAGACGGTATCACACAGGATAGGATTAGATACACGGCTCAGCAGACGGTATCACACAGGAGAGGATTAGATACACGGCTCAGCAGACGGTATCACACAGGATAGGATTAGATACACGGCTCAGCAGAGGGTATCACACAGGAGAGGATTAGATACACAGCTCAGCAGACAGGATCACACAGGAGAGGATTAGATACACAGCTCAGCAGACAGTATCACACAGGAGAGGATTAGATACACGGCTCAGCAGACAGTATCACACAGGAGAGGATTAGATACACCGCTCAGCAGACAGTATCACACAGGAGAGGATTAGATACACGGCTCAGCAGACAGTATCACACAGGAGAGGATTAGATACACGGCTCAGCAGACAGTATCACACAGGAGAGGATTAGATACACAGCTCAGCAGACGGTATCACACAGGAGAGGATTAGATACACGGCTCAGCAGACAGTATCACACAGGAGAGGATTAGATACACGGCTCAGCAGACAGTATCACACAGGAGAGGATTAGATACACGGCTCAGCAGACAGTATCACACAGGAGAGGATTAGATACACGGCTCAGCAGACTATCACACAGGAGAGGATTAGATACACGGCTCAGCAGACAGTATCACACAGGAGAGGATTAGATACACGGCTCAGCAGTCAGTATCACACAGGAGAGGATTAGATACACGGCTCAGCAGACAGTATCACACAGGAGGGATTAGATACACGGCTCAGCAGACAGTATCACACAGGAGAGGATTAGATACACGGCTCAGCAGACAGTATCACACAGGAGAGGATTAGATACACGGCTCAGCAGTCAGTATCACACAGGAGAGGATTAGATACACGGCTCAGCAGACAGTATCACAAAGGATAGGATTAGATACACGGCTCAGCAGACAATATCACACAGGATAGGATTAGATACACGGCTCAGCAGACAGTATCACACAGGATAGGATTAGATACACGGCTCAGCAGACAGTATCACACAGGAGAGGATTAGATACACGGCTCAGCAAACGGTATCACACAGGAGAGGATTAGATACACGGCTCAGTAGATGGTATCACACAGGATAGGATTAGATACACGGCTCAGCAGACAGTATCACACAGGATAGGATTAGATACACGGCTCAGCAGACAGGATCACACAGGAGAGGATTAGATACACGGCTCAGCAGACAGTATCACACAGGATAGGATTAGATACACAGCTCAGCACACAGTATCACACAGGAGAGGATTAGATACACGGCTCAGCAGACAGTATCACACAGGAGAGGATTAGATACACGGCTCAGCAGTCAGTATCACACAGGAGAGGATTAGATACACGGCTCAGCAGACAGTATCACACAGGAGAGGATTAGGTACACGGCTCAGCAGACAGTATCACACAGGAGAGGATTAGATACACGGCTCAGCAGACAGTATCACACAGGAGAGGATTAGATACACGGCTCAGCAGACAGTATCACACAGGAGAGGATTAGATACACGGCTCAGCAGACAGGATCACACAGGAGAGGATTAGATACACGGCTCAGCAGACAGTATCACACAGGAGAGGATTAGATACACGGCTCAGCAGAGGGTATCACACAGGAGAGGATTAGATACACGGCTCAGCAGACAGTATCACACAGGATAGGATTAGATACACGGCTCAGCAGACAGTATCACACAGGAGAGGATTAGATACACAGCTCAGCAGACGGCATCACACAGGAGAGGATTAGATACACGGCTCAGCAGACAGTATCACACAGGAGAGGATTAGATACACGGCTCAGCAGACAGTATCACACAGGAGAGGATTAGATACACGGCTCAGCAGACAGTATCACACAGGAGGGATTAGATACACGGCTCAGCAGACAGTGTCACACAGGATAGGATTAGATACACAGCTCAGCAGACAGTATCACACAGGAGAGGATTAGATACACGGCTCAGCAGACAGTATCACACAGGAGAGGATTAGATACACGGCTCAGCAGACAGTATCACACAGGAGGGATTAGATACACGGCTCAGCAGACAGTGTCACACAGGATAGGATTAGATACACAGCTCAGCAGACAGTATCACACAGGAGAGGATTAGATACACGGCTCAGCAGTCAGTATCACACAGGATAGGATTAGATACATGGCTCAGCAGACAGTATCACACAGGAGAGGATTAGATACATGGCTCAGCAGTCAGTATCACACAGGATAGGATTAGATACACGGCTCAGCAGTCAGTATCACACAGGAGAGGATTAGATACACGGCACAGCAGACAATATCACACAGGATAGGATTAGATACACGGCTCAGCAGACAGTATCACACAGGATAGGATTAGATACACGGCTCAGCAGACAGTATCACACAGGAGAGGATTAGATACACGGCTCAGCAGACAGTATCACACAGGAGGGATTAGATACACGGCTCAGCAGACAGTATCACACAGGAGAGGATTAGATACACGGCTCAGCAGACAGTATCACACAGGAGAGGATTAGATACACGGCTCAGCAGACAGTATCACACAGGAGAGGATTAGATACACGGCTCAGCAAACGGTATCACACAGGAGAGGATTAGATACACGGCTCAGTAGATGGTATCACACAGGATAGGATTAGATACACGGCTCAGCAGACAGTATCACACAGGATATGATTAGATACACGGCTCAGCAGACAGGATCACACAGGAGAGGATTAGATACACGGCTCAGCAGACAGTATCACACAGGATAGGATTAGATACACAGCTCAGCACACAGTATCACACAGGATAGGATTAGATACACGGCTCAGCAGACAGTATCACACAGGATATGATTAGATACACGGCTCAGCAGACAGGATCACACAGGAGAGGATTAGATACACGGCTCAGCAGACAGTATCACACAGGATAGGATTAGATACACAGCTCAGCACACAGTATCACACAGGATAGGATTAGATACACAGCTCAGCAGACAGTATCACACAGGAGAGGATTAGATACACGGCTCAGCAGACAGTATCACACAGGAGAGGATTAGATACACGGCTCAGCAGACGGTATCACACAGGATAGGATTAGATACACAGCTCAGCAGACAGTATCACACAGGAGAGGATTAGATACACGGCTCAGCAGTCAGTATCACACAGGAGAGGATTAGATACACGGCTCAGCAGACAGTATCACACAGGAGAGGATTAGATACACGGCTCAGCAGACGGTGTCACACAGGAGAGGATTAGATACACAGCTCAGCAGACAGTATCACACAGGAGAGGATTAGATACACGGCTCAGCAGACAGTATCACACAGGAGAGGATCAGATACACAGCTCAGCAGTCAGTATCACACAGGAGAGGATTAGATACATGGCTCAGCAGACAGTATCACACAGGATGGGATTAGATACACGGCTCAGCAGACAGTATCACACAGGATAGGATTAGATACACGGCTCAGCAGACAGCATCACACAGGAGAGGATTAGATACACGGCTCAGCAGATAGTATCACACAGGAGAGGATTAGATACACGGCTCAGCAGACTGTATCACACAGGATGGGATTAGATACACGGCTCAGCAGACAGTATCACACAGGATAGGATTAGATACACGGCTCAGCAGACAGTATCACACAGGAGAGGATTAGATACACAGCTCAGCAGACAGTATCACACAGGAGAGGATTAGATACATAGCTGAGCAGACAGTATCACACAGGATAGGATTAGATACACGGCTCAGCAAACGGTATCACACAGAATAGGATTAGATACACGGCTCAGCAGACAGTATCACACAGGAGAGGATTAGATACACAGCTCAGCAGACAGTATCACACAGGAGAGGATTAGATACACGGCTCAGCAGACAGTATCACACAGGAGAGGATTAGATACACGGCTCAGCAGACAGTATCACACAGGAGAGGATTAGATACACGGCTCAGCAGACAGTATCACACAGGAGAGGATTAGATACACAGCTCAGCAGACGGTATCACACAGGAGAGGATTAGATACACGGCTCAGCAGACAGTATCACACAGGAGAGGATGAGATACACGGCTCAGCAGACAGTATCACACAGGAGAGGATTAGATACACGGCTCAGCAGACAGTATCACACAGGAGGGATTAGATACACGGCTCAGCAGACAGTGTCACACAGGATAGGATTAGATACACAGCTCAGCAGACAGTATCACACAGGAGAGGATTAGATACACGGCTCAGCAGACAGTATCACACAGGAGAGGATTAGATACATGGCTCAGCAGACGGTATCACACAGGAGAGGCTTAGATACACGGCTCAGCAGTCAGTATCACACAGGAGAGGATTAGATACACGGCACAGCAGACAATATCACACAGGATAGGATTAGATACACGGCTCAGCAGACAGTATCACACAGGATAGGATTAGATACACGGCTCAGCAGACAGTATCACACAGGAGAGGATTAGATACACGGCTCAGCAGACAGTATCACACAGGAGAGGATTAGATACACGGCTCAGCAAACAGTATCACACAGGAGAGGATTAGATACACGGCTCAGCAGACAGTATCACACAGGAGAGGATTAGATACACGGCTCAGCAGACAGTACCATACAGGAGAGGATTAGATACACGGCTCAGCAGACAGTATCACACAGGATAGGATTAGATACACGGCTCAGCAGACAGTATCACACAGGATAGGATTAGATACACGGCTCAGCAGACAGTATCACACTGGAGAGGATTAGATACACGGCTCAGCAGACAGTATCACACAGGATAGGATTAGATACACGGCTCAGCAGACAGTATCACACAGGATAGGATTAGATACACGGCTCAGCAGACAGTATCACACAGGAGAGGATTAGATACACGGCTCAGCAGTCAGTATCACACAGGAGAGGATTAGATACACGGCTCAGCAGTCAGTATCACACAGGAGAGGATTAGATACACTGCTCAGCAGTCAGTATCACACAGGAGAGGATTAGATACACGGCTCAGCAGACGGTATCACACAGGAGAGGATTAGATACACGGCTCAGCAGACAGTATCACACAGGACAGGATTAGATACACGGCTCAGCAGTCAGAATCACACAGGAGAGGATTAGATACACGGCTCAGCAGACAGTATCACACAGGAGAGGATTAGATACACGGCTCAGCAGTCAGTATCACACAGGAGAGGATTAGATACACTGCTCAGCAGTCAGTATCACACAGGAGAGGATTAGATACACTGCTCAGCAGACAGTATCACACAGGAGAGGATTAGATACACGGCTCAGCAGACAGTATCACACTGGATAGGATTAGATACACGGCTCAGCAGTCAGTATCACACAGGAGAGGATTAGATACATGGCTCAGCAGACGGTATCACACAGGAGAGGATTAGATACACGGCTCAGCAGACAGTATCACACTGGATAGGATTAGATACACGGCTCAGCAGTCAGTATCACACAGGAGAGGATTAGATACACGGCTCAGCAGACGGTATCACACAGGAGAGGATTAGATACACGGCTCAGCAGACGGTATCACACAGGAGAGGATTAGATACACGGCTCAGCAGTCAGAATCACACAGGAGAGGATTAGATACACGGCTCAGCAGACAGTATCACACAGGAGAGGATTAGATACACGGCTCAGCAGTCAGTATCACACAGGAGAGGATTAGATACACTGCTCAGCAGTCAGTATCACACAGGAGAGGATTAGATACACTGCTCAGCAGACAGTATCACACAGGAGAGGATTAGATACACGGCTCAGCAGACAGTATCACACTGGATAGGATTAGATACACGGCTCAGCAGTCAGTATCACACAGGAGAGGATTAGATACATGGCTCAGCAGACGGTATCACACAGGAGAGGATTAGATACACTGCTCAGCAGACAGTATCACACAGGATAGGATTAGATACACGGCTCAGCAGTCAGTATCACACAGGAGAGGATTAGATACATGGCTCAGCAGACGGTATCACACAGGAGAGGATTAGATACATGGCTCAGCAGACAGTATCACACAGGATACGATTAGATACACGGCTCAGCAGTCAGTTTCACACAGGAGAGGATTAGATACACTGCTCAGCAGTCAGTATCACACAGGAGAGGATTAGATACACTGCTCAGCAGACAGTATCACACAGGAGAGGATTAGATACACTGCTCAGCAGACAGTATCACACAGGAGAAGATTAGATACACAGCTCAGCAGACAGTATCACACAGGAGAGGATTAGATACACGGCTCAGCAGACAGTATCACACAGGAGAGGATTAGATACACGACTCAGCAGTCAGTATCACACAGGAGAGGATTAGATACACGGCTCAGCAGAGGGTATCACACAGGAGAGGATTAGATACACGGCTCAGCAGACAGTATCACACAGGAGAGGATTAGATACATGGCTCAGCAGACAGTATCACACAGGATAGGATTAGATACACGGCTCAGCAGAGAGTATCACACAGGATAGGATTAGATACACAGCTCAGCAGACAGTATCACACAGGAGAGGATTAGATACACGGCTCAGCAGAGGGTATCACACAGGAGAGGATTAGATACACGGGCTCAGCAGACAGTATCACACAGGAGAGGATTAGATACACTGCTCAGCAGACAGTATCACACAGGAGAGGATTAGATACTCTGCTCAGTAGACAGTATCACACAGGATAGGATTAGATACACAGCTCAGCAGACAGTATCACACAGGAGAGGATTAGATACACGGCTCAGCAGACAGTATCACACAGGAGAGGATTAGATACACGGCTCAGCAGTCAGTATCACACAGGAGAGGATTAGATACACGGCTCAGCACACAGTATCACACAGGAGAGGATTAGATACATGGCTCAGCAGACAGTATCACACAGGAGAGGATTAGATACACGGCTCAGCAGACAGTATCACACAGGATAGGATTAGATACACGGCTCAGCAGACGGTATCACACAGGATAGGATTAGATACACGGCTCAGCAGACGGTATCACACAGGAGAGGATTAGATACACGGCTCAGCAGACGGTATCACACAGGATAGGATTAGATACACGGCTCAGCAGAGGGTATCACACAGGAGAGGATTAGATACACAGCTCAGCAGACAGGATCACACAGGAGAGGATTAGATACACAGCTCAGCAGACAGTATCACACAGGAGAGGATTAGATACACGGCTCAGCAGACAGTATCACACAGGAGAGGATTAGATACACCGCTCAGCAGACAGTATCACACAGGAGAGGATTAGATACACGGCTCAGCAGACAGTATCACACAGGATAGGATTAGATACACGGCTCAGCAGACGGTATCACACAGGAGAGGATTAGATACACGGCTCAGCAGACGGTATCACACAGGATAGGATTAGATACACGGCTCAGCAGAGGGTATCACACAGGATAGGATTAGATACACGGCTCAGCAGACAGTATCACACAGGAGGGATTAGATACACGGCTCAGCAGACAGTATCACACAGGAGAGGATTAGATACACGGCTCAGCAGACAGTATCACACAGGATAGGATTAGATACACGGCTCAGCAGACAGTATCACACAGGGGAGGATTAGATACACGGCTCAGCAGACAGTATCACACAGGAGAGGATTAGATACACAGCTCAGCAGACAGTATCACACAGGAGAGGATTAGATACACGGCTCAGCAGACAGTATCACACAGGAGAGGATTAGATACACGGCTCAGCAGACAGTATCACACAGGAGAGGATTAGATACACGGCTCAGCAGACAGTATCACACAGGAGAGGATTAGATACACAGCTCAGCAGACGGTATCACACAGGAGAGGATTAGATACACGGCTCAGCAGACAGTATCACACAGGAGAGGATTAGATACACGGCTCAGCAGACAGTATCACACAGGAGAGGATTAGATACACGGCTCAGCAGACAGTATCACACAGGAGGGATTAGATACACGGCTCAGCAGACAGTATCACACAGGAGAGGATTAGATACACGGCTCAGCAGACAGTATCACACAGGAGAGGATTAGATACATGGCTCAGCAGTCAGTATCACACAGGATAGGATTAGATACATGGCTCAGCAGACAGTATCACACAGGAGAGGATTAGATACACGGCTCAGCAGACAGTATCACACAGGAGAGGATTAGATACACGGCTCAGCAGTCAGTATCACACAGGAGAGGATTAGATACACGGCACAGCAGACAATATCACACAGGATAGGATTAGATACACGGCTCAGCAGACAGTATCACACAGGATAGGATTAGATACACGGCTCAGCAGACAGTATCACACAGGAGAGGATTAGATACACGGCTCAGCAAACGGTATCACACAGGAGAGGATTAGATACACGGCTCAGTAGATGGTATCACACAGGATAGGATTAGATACACGGCTCAGCAGACAGTATCACACAGGATAGGATTAGATACACGGCTCAGCAGACAGGATCACACAGGAGAGGATTAGATACACGGCTCAGCAGACAGTATCACACAGGATAGGATTAGATACACAGCTCAGCACACAGTATCACACAGGAGAGGATTAGATACACGGCTCAGCAGACAGTATCACACAGGAGAGGATTAGATACACGGCTCAGCAGTCAGTATCACACAGGAGAGGATTAGATACACGGCTCAGCAGACAGTATCACACGGGAGAGGATTAGGTACACGGCTCAGCAGACAGTATCACACAGGAGAGGATTAGATACACGGCTCAGCAGACAGTATCACACAGGAGAGGATTAGATACACGGCTCAGCAGACAGGATCACACAGGAGAGGATTAGATACACGGCTCAGCAGACAGTATCACACAGGAGAGGATTAGATACACGGCTCAGCAGAGGGTATCACACAGGAGAGGATTAGATACACGGCTCAGCAGACAGTATCACACAGGAGAGGATTAGATACACGGCTCAGCAGACAGTATCACACAGGAGAGGATTAGATACACAGCTCAGCAGACGGTATCACACAGGAGAGGATTAGATACACGGCTCAGCAGACAGTATCACACAGGAGAGGATTAGATACACGGCTCAGCAGACAGTATCACACAGGAGAGGATTAGATACACGGCTCAGCAGACAGTGTCACACAGGATAGGATTAGATACACAGCTCAGCAGACAGTATCACACAGGAGAGGATTAGATACACGGCTCAGCAGACAGTATCACACAGGAGAGGATTAGATACATGGCTCAGCAGTCAGTATCACACAGGATAGGATTAGATACACGGCTCAGCAGACAGTATCACACAGGAGGGATTAGATACACGGCTCAGCAGACAGTATCACACAGGAGAGGATTAGATACACGGCTCAGCAGACAGTATCACACAGGAGAGGATTAGATACACGGCTCAGCAGACAGTATCACACAGGAGAGGATTAGATACACGGCTCAGCAAACGGTATCACACAGGAGAGGATTAGATACACGGCTCAGTAGATGGTATCACACAGGATAGTATTAGATACACGGCTCAGCAGACAGTATCACACAGGATAGGATTAGATACACGGCTCAGCAGACAGGATCACACAGGATATGATTAGATACACGGCTCAGCAGACAGGATCACACAGGAGAGGATTAGATACACGGCTCAGCAGACAGTATCACACAGGATAGGATTAGATACACGGCTCAGCAGACAGTATCACACAGGATAGGATTAGATACACGGCTCAGCAGACAGTATCACACAGGATAGGATTAGATACACAGCTCAGCAGTCAGTATCACACAGTAGAGGATTAGATACACGGCTCAGCAGACAGTATCACACAGGAGAGGATTAGATACACGGCTCAGCAGACAGTATCACACAGGAGAGGATTAGATACACGGCTCAGCAAACGGTATCACACAGGAGAGGATTAGATACACGGCTCAGTAGATGGTATCACACAGGATAGGATTAGATACACGGCTCAGCAGACAGTATCACACAGGATATGATTAGATACACGGCTCAGCAGACAGGATCACACAGGAGAGGATTAGATACACGGCTCAGCAGACAGTATCACACAGGATAGGATTAGATACACAGCTCAGCACACAGTATCACACAGGATAGGATTAGATACACAGCTCAGCAGACAGTATCACACAGGAGAGGATTAGATACACGGCTCAGCAGACAGTATCACACAGGAGAGGATTAGATACACGGCTCAGCAGACAGTATCACACAGGAGAGGATTAGATACACGGCTCAGCAGACGGTATCACACAGGATAGGATTAGATACACAGCTCAGCAGACAGTATCACACAGGAGAGGATTAGATACACGGCTCAGCAGTCAGTATCACACAGGAGAGGATTAGATACACGGCTCAGCAGACGGTATCACACAGGATAGGATTAGATACACGGCTCAGCAGACGGTATCACACAGGAGAGGATTAGATACACGGCTCAGCAGACGGTATCACACAGGATAGGATTAGATACACGGCTCAGCAGACAGTATCACACAGGATAGGATTAGATACACGGCTCAGCAGACAGTATCACACAGGAGAGGATTAGATACACGGCTCAGCAGACAGTATCACACAGGAGAGGATTAGATACACAGCTCAGCAGACAGTATCACACAGGAGAGGATTAGATACACGGCTCAGCAGACGGTATCACACAGGATAGGATTAGATACACGGCTCAGCAGACAGTATCACACAGGATAGGATTAGATACACAGCTCAGCAGACAGTATCACACAGGAGAGGATTAGATACACGGCTCAGCAGACAGTATCACACAGGAGAGGATTAGATACACGGCTCAGCAGACAGTATCACACAGGAGAGGATTAGATACACGGCTCAGCAGACGGTATCACACAGGATAGGATTAGATACACAGCTCAGCAGACAGTATCACACAGGAGAGGATTAGATACACGGCTCAGCAGTCAGTATCACACAGGAGAGGATTAGATACACGGCTCAGCAGACGGTATCACACAGGATAGGATTAGATACACGGCTCAGCAGACGGTATCACACAGGAGAGGATTAGATACACGGCTCAGCAGACGGTATCACACAGGATAGGATTAGATACACAGCTCAGCAGACAGTATCACACAGGAGAGGATTAGATACACGGCTCAGCAAACAGTATCACACAGGAGAGGATTAGATACACGGCTCAGCAGACAGTATCACACAGGAGAGGATTAGATACACAGCTCAGCAGTCAGTATCACACAGGATGGGATTAGATACACGGCTCAGCAGACAGTATCACACAGGATAGGATTAGATACACAGCTCAGCAGACAGTATCACACAGGAGAGGATTAGATACACGGCTCAGCAGACAGCATCACACAGGAGAGGATTAGATACACGGCTCAGCAGATAGTATCACACAGGAGAGGATTAGATACACGGCTCAGCAGACTGTATCACACAGGATGGGATTAGATACACGGCTCAGCAGACAGTATCACACAGGATAGGATTAGATACACGGCTCAGCAGACAGTATCACACAGGAGAGGATTAGATACACAGCTCAGCAGACAGTATCACACAGGAGAGGATTAGATACATAGCTGAGCAGACAGTATCACACAGGATAGGATTAGATACACGGCTCAGCAAACGGTATCACACAGAATAGGATTAGATACACGGCTCAGCAGACAGTATCACACAGGAGAGGATTAGATACACAGCTCAGCAGTCAGTATCACACAGGAGAGGATTAGATACACGGCTCAGCAGACGGTATCACACAGGAGAGGATTAGATACACGGCTCAGCAGTCAGAATCACACAGGAGAGGATTAGATACACGGCTCAGCAGACAGTATCACACAGGAGAGGATTAGATACACGGCTCAGCAGTCAGTATCACACAGGAGAGGATTAGATACACTGCTCAGCAGTCAGTATCACACAGGAGAGGATTAGATACACTGCTCAGCAGACAGTATCACACAGGAGAGGATTAGATACACGGCTCAGCAGACAGTATCACACTGGATAGGATTAGATACACGGCTCAGCAGTCAGTATCACACAGGAGAGGATTAGATACACGGCTCAGCAGTCAGTATCACACAGGAGAGGATTAGATACACTGCTCAGCAGACAGTATCACACAGGAGAGGATTAGATACACAGCTCAGCAGACAGTATCACACAGGATAGGATTAGATACACGGCTCAGCAGACAGTATCACACAGAATAGGATTAGATACACAGCTCAGCAGACAGTATCACACAGGAGAGGATTAGATACACGGCTCAGCAGACAGTATCACACTGGATAGAATTAGATACACGGCTCAGCAGTCAGTATCACACAGGAGAGGATTAGATACATGGCTCAGCAGACGGTATCACACAGGAGAGGATTAGATACACTGCTCAGCAGACAGTATCACACAGGATAGGATTAGATACACGGCTCAGCAGTCAGTTTCACACAGGAGAGGATTAGATACACTGCTCAGCAGTCAGTATCACACAGGAGAGGATTAGATACACTGCTCAGCAGACAGTATCACACAGGAGAGGATTAGATACACAGCTCAGCAGACAGTACCACACAGGGGAGGATTAGATACACGGCTCAGCAGACAGTATCACACAGGAGAGGATTAGATACACGGCTCAGCAGACAGTATCACACAGGAGAGGATTAGATACATGGCTCAGCAGACAGTATCACACAGGAGAGGATTAGATACACGGCTCAGCAGACAGTATCACACAGGAGAGGATTAGATACACGGCTCAGCAGACAGTATCACACAGGAGAGGATTAGATACACGGCTCAGCAGACAGTATCACACAGGATAGGATTAGATACACAGCTCAGCAGACAGTATCACACAGGAGAGGATTAGATACACGGCTCAGCAGACAGTATCACACAGGAGAGGATTAGATACACGACTCAGCAGTCAGTATCACACAGGAGAGGATTAGATACATGGCTCAGCAGACAGTATCACACAGGATAGGATTAGATACACGGCTCAGCAGAGAGTATCACACAGGATAGGATTAGATACACAGCTCAGCAGACAGTATCACACAGGATAGGATTAGATACATGGCTCAGCAGACAGTATCACACAGGAGAGGATTAGATACACGGCTCAGCAGACAGTATCACACAGGAGAGGATTAGATACATGGCTCAGCAGACAGTATCACACAGGATAGGATTAGATACACGGCTCAGCAGAGAGTATCACACAGGATAGGATTAGATACACAGCTCAGCAGACAGTATCACACAGGAGAGGATTAGATACACGGCTCAGCAGAGGGTATCACACAGGAGAGGATTAGATACACGGGCTCAGCAGACAGTATCACACAGGAGAGGATTAGATACACGGCTCAGCAGACAGTATCACACAGGAGAGGATTAGATACACGGCTCAGCAGTCAGTATCACACAGGAGAGGATTAGATACACGGCTCAGCAGACAGTATCACACAGGAGAGGATTAGATACATGGCTCAGCAGACAGTATCACACAGGAGAGGATTAGATACACGGCTCAGCAGACAGTATCACACAGGATAGGATTAGATACACGGCTCAGCAGACGGTATCACACAGGATAGGATTAGATACACGGCTCAGCAGACGGTATCACACAGGAGAGGATTAGATACACGGCTCAGCAGACGGTATCACACAGGATAGGATTAGATACACGGCTCAGCAGAGGGTATCACACAGGAGAGGATTAGATACACAGCTCAGCAGACAGGATCACACAGGAGAGGATTAGATACACAGCTCAGCAGACAGTATCACACAGGAGAGGATTAGATACACGGCTCAGCAGACAGTATCACACAGGAGAGGATTAGATACACCGCTCAGCAGACAGTATCACACAGGAGAGGATTAGATACACGGCTCAGCAGACAGTATCACACAGGATAGGATTAGATACACGGCTCAGCAGACGGTATCACACAGGAGAGGATTAGATACACGGCTCAGCAGACGGTATCACACAGGATAGGATTAGATACACGGCTCAGCAGAGGGTATCACACAGGATAGGATTAGATACACGGCTCAGCAGACAGTATCACACAGGAGGGATTAGATACACGGTTCAGCAGACAGTATCACACAGGAGAGGATTAGATACACGGCTCAGCAGACGGTATCACACAGGAGAGGATTAGATACACGGCTCAGCAGAGGGTATCACACAGGATAGGATTAGATACACGGCTCAGCAGACAGTATCACACAGGAGGGATTAGATACACGGTTCAGCAGACAGTATCACACAGGAGAGGATTAGATACACGGCTCAGCAGACGGTATCACACAGGATAGGATTAGATACACGGCTCAGCAGACAGTATCACACAGGGGAGGATTAGATACACGGCTCAGCAGACAGTATCACACAGGAGAGGATTAGATACACGGCTCAGCAGACAGTATCACACAGGAGAGGATTAGATACACGGCTCAGCAAACGGTATCACACAGGAGAGGATTAGATACACGGCTCAGTAGATGGTATCACACAGGATAGGATTAGATACACGGCTCAGCAGACAGTATCACACAGGATAGGATTAGATACACGGCTCAGCAGACAGGATCACACAGGAGAGGATTAGATACACGGCTCAGCAGACAGTATCACACAGGATAGGATTAGATACACAGCTCAGCACACAGTATCACACAGGAGAGGATTAGATACACGGCTCAGCAGACAGTATCACACAGGAGAGGATTAGATACACGGCTCAGCAGTCAGTATCACACAGGAGAGGATTAGATACACGGCTCAGCAGACAGTATCACACAGGAGAGGATTAGGTACACGGCTCAGCAGACAGTATCACACAGGAGAGGATTAGATACACGGCTCAGCAGACAGTATCACACAGGAGAGGATTAGATACACGGCTCAGCAGACAGGATCACACAGGAGAGGATTAGATACACGGCTCAGCAGACAGTATCACACAGGAGAGGATTAGATACACGGCTCAGCAGAGGGTATCACACAGGAGAGGATTAGATACACGGCTCAGCAGACAGTATCACACAGGAGAGGATTAGATACACGGCTCAGCAGACAGTATCACACAGGAGAGGATTAGATACACAGCTCAGCAGACGGTATCACACAGGAGAGGATTAGATACACGGCTCAGCAGACAGTATCACACAGGAGAGGATTAGATACACGGCTCAGCAGACAGTATCACACAGGAGAGGATTAGATACACGGCTCAGCAGACAGTATCACACAGGAGGGATTAGATACACGGCTCAGCAGACAGTGTCACACAGGATAGGATTAGATACACAGCTCAGCAGACAGTATCACACAGGAGAGGATTAGATACACGGCTCAGCAGACAGTATCACACAGGAGAGGATTAGATACATGGCTCAGCAGTCAGTATCACACAGGAGAGGATTAGATACACGGCACAGCAGACAATATCACACAGGATAGGATTAGATACACGGCTCAGCAGACAGTATCACACAGGATAGGATTAGATACATGGCTCAGCAGACAGTATCACACAGGAGAGGATTAGATACACGGCTCAGCAGTCAGTATCACACAGGAGAGGATTAGATACACGGCACAGCAGACAATATCACACAGGATAGGATTAGATACACGGCTCAGCAGACAGTATCACACAGGATAGGATTAGATACACGGCTCAGCAGACAGTATCACACAGGAGAGGATTAGATACACGGCTCAGCAGACAGTATCACACAGGAGGGATTAGATACACGGCTCAGCAGACAGTATCACACAGGAGAGGATTAGATACACGGCTCAGCAGACAGTATCACACAGGAGAGGATTAGATACACGGCTCAGCAGACAGTATCACACAGGAGAGGATTAGATACACGGCTCAGCAAACAGTATCACACAGGAGAGGATTAGATACACGGCTCAGTAGATGGTATCACACAGGATAGGATTAGATACACGGCTCAGCAGACAGTATCACACAGGATAGGATTAGATACACGGCTCAGCAGACAGTATCACACAGGATATGATTAGATACACGGCTCAGCAGACAGGATCACACAGGAGAGGATTAGATACACGGCTCAGCAGACAGTATCACACAGGATAGGATTAGATACACAGCTCAGCAGACAGTATCACACAGGATAGGATTAGATACACGGCTCAGCAGACAGTATCACACAGGATAGGATTAGATACACGGCTCAGCAGACAGTATCACACAGGATAGGATTAGATACACGGCTCAGCAGACAGTATCACACAGGATAGGATTAGATACACGGCTCAGCAGACAGTATCACACAGGATAGGATTAGATACACAGCTCAGCAGTCAGTATCACACAGTAGAGGATTAGATACACGGCTCAGCAGACAGTATCACACAGGAGAGGATTAGATACACGGCTCAGCAGACAGTATCACACAGGAGAGGATTAGATACACGGCTCAGCAAACGGTATCACACAGGAGAGGATTAGATACACGGCTCAGTAGATGGTATCACACAGGATAGGATTAGATACACGGCTCAGCAGACAGTATCACACAGGATATGATTAGATACACGGCTCAGCAGACAGGATCACACAGGAGAGGATTAGATACACGGCTCAGCAGACAGTATCACACAGGATAGGATTAGATACACAGCTCAGCACACAGTAACACACAGGATAGGATTAGATACACAGCTCAGCAGACAGTATCACACAGGAGAGGATTAGATACACGGCTCAGCAGACAGTATCACACAGGAGAGGATTAGATACACGGCTCAGCAGACGGTATCACACAGGATAGGATTAGATACACAGCTCAGCAGACAGTATCACACAGGAGAGGATTAGATACACGGCTCAGCAGTCAGTATCACACAGGAGAGGATTAGATACACGGCTCAGCAGACGGTATCACACAGGATAGGATTAGATACACGGCTCAGCAGACGGTATCACACAGGAGAGGATTAGATACACGGCTCAGCAGACGGTATCACACAGGATAGGATTAGATACACAGCTCAGCAGACAGTATCACACAGGAGAGGATTAGATACACGGCTCAGCAGACAGTATCACACAGGAGAGGATTAGATACACAGCTCAGCAGTCAGTATCACACAGGATGGGATTAGATACACGGCTCAGCAGACAGTATCACACAGGATAGGATTAGATACACGGCTCAGCAAACGGTATCACACAGAATAGGATTAGATACACGGCTCAGCAGACAGTATCACACAGGAGAGGATTAGATGCACAGCTCAGCAGTCAGTATCACACAGGAGAGGATTAGATACACAGCTCAGCAGTCAGTATCACGCAGGATAGGATTAGATACACGGCTCAGCAGACAGTATCACACAGGAGAGGATCAGATACACTGCTCAGCAGAGGGTATCACACAGGATAGGATTAGATACACGGCTCAGCAGACGGTATCACACAGGAGAGGATTAGATACACGACTCAGCAGACAGTATCACACAGGAGAGGATTAGATACACGGCTCAGCAGACAGTATCACACAGGAGAGGATTAGATACACGGCTCAGCAGACAGTATCACACAGGAGAGGATTAGATACACAGCTCAGCAGACAGTATCACACAGGAGAGGATCAGATACACGGCTCAGCAGACTGTATCACACAGGAGAGGATTAGATACACGGCTCAGCAGTCAGTATCACACAGGAGAGGATTAGATACACGGGCTCAGCAGACTGTATCACACAGGAGAGGATTAGATACACGGCTCAGCAGACAGTATCACACAGGAGAGGATTAGATACACGGCTCAGCAGTCAGTATCACACAGGAGAGGATTAGATACACGGCTCAGCAGACAGTATCACACATTAGAGGATTAGATACACGGCTCAGCAGACGGTATCACACAGGAGAGGATTAGATACACGGCTCAGCAGTCAGTATCACATAGGATAGGATTAGATACACAGCTCAGCAGACAGGATCACACAGGAGAGGATTAGATACACGGCTCAGCAGTCAGTATCACACAGGAGAGGATTAGATACACGGCTCAGCAGTCAGTATCACACAGGAGAGGATTAGATACACGGCTCAGCAGACAGTATCACACAGGATAGGATTAGATACACAGCTCAGCAGACAGGATCACACAGGAGAGGATTAGATACACGGCTCAGCAGTCAGTATCACACAGGAGAGGATTAGATACACGGCTCAGCAGTCAGTATCACACAGGAGAGGATTAGATACACGGCTCAGCAGACAGTATCACACAGGAGAGGATTAGATACACGGCTCAGCAGACAGTATCACACAGGAGAGGATTAGATACATGGCTCAGCAGTCAGTATCACACAGGATAGGATTAGATACACAGCTCAGCAGACAGGATCACACAGGAGAGGATTAGATACACGGCTCAGCAGTCAGTATCACACAGGAGAGGATTAGATACACGGCTCAGCAGTCAGTATCACACAGGAGAGGATTAGATACACGGCTCAGCAGACAGTATCACACAGGAGAGGATTAGATACACGGCTCAGCAGACGGTATCACACAGGAGAGGATTAGATACACGGCTCAGCAGTCAGTATCACACAGGAGAGGATTAGATACACGGCTCAGCAGACAGTATCACACAGGATAGGATTAGATACGCGGCTCAGCAGACAGTATCACACAGGAGAGGATTAGATACACAGCTCAGCAGACAGTATCACACAGGAGAGGATTAGATACACGGCTCCGCAGACAGTATCACACAGGAGAGGATTAGATACACTGCTCAGCAGTCAGTATCACACAGGATAGGATTAGATACACTGCTCAGCAGTCAGTATCACACAGGATAGGATTAGATACACGGCTCAGCAGAAAGTATCACACAGGAGAGGATTAGATACACAGCTCAGCAGACGGTATCACACAGGATAGGATTAGATACACGGCTCAGCAGACAGTATCATACAGGATAGGATTAGATACACAGCTCAGCAGACGGTATCACACAGGATAGGATTAGATACACGGCTCAGCAGACAGTATCACACAGGAGAGGATTAGATACACGGCTCAGCAGACAGTATCACACAGG
Source organism: Phyllobates terribilis (assembly GCF_046119375.1). Classification (NCBI taxonomy): domain Eukaryota; kingdom Metazoa; phylum Chordata; class Amphibia; order Anura; family Dendrobatidae; genus Phyllobates; species Phyllobates terribilis. The sequence goes on along the minus strand of NW_027363600.1, from coordinate 155,350 downwards.
ATAGGATTAGATACACGGCTCAGCAGACAGTATCACACAGGAGAGGATTAGATACACGGGCTCAGTAGACAGTATCACACAGGAGAGGATTAGATACACAGCTCGGCAGACAGTATCACACAGGAGAGGATTAGATACACGGCTCAGCAGACAGTATCATACAGGAGAGGATTAGATACACAGCTCAGCAGACAGTATCACACAGGAGAGGATTAGATACACAGCTCGGCAGACAGTATCACACAGGATAGGATTAGATACACGGCTCAGCAGACAGTATCACACAGGAGAGGATTAGATACACGGCTCAGCAGACAGTATCACACAGGAGAGGATTAGATACACAGCTCAGCAGACAGTATCACACAGGAGAGGATTAGATACACGGGCTCAGTAGACTGTATCACACAGGAGAGGATTAGATACACAGCTCAGCAGACAGTATCACACAGGAGAGGATTAGATACACAGCTCGGCAGACAGTATCACACAGGAGAGGATTAGATACACAGCTCGGCAGACAGTATCACACAGGAGAGGATTAGATACACGGCTCAGCAGACAGTATCATACAGGAGAGGATTAGATACACAGCTCATCAGACAGTATCACACAGGAGAGGATTAGATACACAGCTCGGCAGACAGTATCACACAGGATAGGATTAGATACACGGCTCAGCAGACAGTATCACACAGGAGAGGATTAGATACACGGCTCAGCAGACAGTATCACACAGGAGAGGATTAGATACACAGCTCAGCAGACAGTATCACACAGGAGAGGATTAGATACACAGCTCAGCAGACAGTATCACACAGGAGAGGATTAGATACACAGCTCAGCAGACAGTATCACACAGGAGAGGATTAGATACACAGCTCGGCAGACAGTATCACACAGGATAGGATTAGATACACGGCTCAGCAGTCAGTATCACACAGGAGAGGATTAGATACACGGCTCCGCAGACAGTATCACACAGGAGAGGATTAGATACACGGCTCAGCAGACAGTATCACACAGGAGAGGATTAGATACACAGCTCAGCAGACAGTATCACACAGGAGAGGATTAGATACACGACTCAGCAGACAGTATCACACAGGAGAGGATTAGATACACGGCTCAGCAGACAGTATCACACAGGAGAGGATTAGATACACGGCTCAGCAGACAGTATCACACAGGAGAGGATTAGATACACAGCTCAGCAGACAGTATCACACAGGAGAGGATCAGATACACGGCTCAGCAGACTGTATCACACAGGAGAGGATTAGATACACGGCTCAGCAGTCAGTATCACACAGGAGAGGATTAGATACACGGGCTCAGCAGACTGTATCACACAGGAGAGGATTAGATACACGGCTCAGCAGACAGTCTCACACAGGAGAGGATTAGATACACGGCTCAGCAGTCAGTATCACACAGGAGAGGATTAGATACACGGCTCAGCAGACAGTATCACACATTAGAGGATTAGATACACGGCTCAGCAGACGGTATCACACAGGAGAGGATTAGATACACGGCTCAGCAGTCAGTATCACACAGGATAGGATTAGATACACAGCTCAGCAGACAGGATCACACAGGAGAGGATTAGATACACGGCTCAGCAGTCAGTATCACACAGGAGAGGATTAGATACACGGCTCAGCAGTCAGTATCACACAGGAGAGGATTAGATACACGGCTCAGCAGACAGTATCACACAGGATAGGATTAGATACACGGCTCAGCAGTCAGTATCACACGGGAGAGGATTAGATACACAGCTCAGCAGACAGGATCACACGGGAGAGGATTAGATACACAGCTCAGCAGACAGGATCACACAGGAGAGGATTAGATACACGGCTCAGCAGTCAGTATCACACGGGAGAGGATTAGATACACGGCTCAGCAGACAGTATCACACGGGAGAGGATTAGATACACAGCTCAGCAGACAGGATCACACAGGAGAGGATTAGATACACGGCTCAGCAGTCAGTATCACACAGGAGAGGATTAGATACACGGCTCAGCAGTCAGTATCACACAGGAGAGGATTAGATACACGGCTCAGCAGACAGTATCACACAGGAGAGGATTAGATACACGGCTCAGCAGACAGTATCACACAGGAGAGGATTAGATACACGGCTCAGCAGTCAGTATCACACAGGATAGGATTAGATACACAGCTCAGCAGACAGGATCACACAGGAGAGGATTAGATACACGGCTCAGCAGTCAGTATCACACAGGAGAGGATTAGATACACGGCTCAGCAGTCAGTATCACACAGGAGAGGATTAGATACACGGCTCAGCAGACAGTATCACACAGGAGAGGATTAGATACACGGCTCAGCAGACGGTATCACACAGGAGAGGATTAGATACACGGCTCAGCAGTCAGTATCACACAGGAGAGGATTAGATACACGGCTCAGCAGACAGTATCACACAGGATAGGATTAGATACGCGGCTCAGCAGACAGTATCACACAGGAGAGGATTAGATACACAGCTCAGCAGACAGTATCACACAGGAGAGGATTAGATACACGGCTCCGCAGACAGTATCACACAGGAGAGGATTAGATACACTGCTCAGCAGTCAGTATCACACAGGATAGGATTAGATACACTGCTCAGCAGTCAGTATCACACAGGATAGGATTAGATACACGGCTCAGCAGAAAGTATCACACAGGAGAGGATTAGATACACAGCTCAGCAGACGGTATCACACAGGATAGGATTAGATACACGGCTCAGCAGACAGTATCATACAGGATAGGATTAGATACACAGCTCAGCAGACGGTATCACACAGGATAGGATTAGATACACGGCTCAGCAGACAGTATCACACAGGAGAGGATTAGATACACGGCTCAGCAGACAGTATCACACAGGATAGGATTAGATACACGGCTCAGCAGACAGTATCACACAGGAGAGGATTAGATACACGGGCTCAGTAGACAGTATCACACAGGAGAGGATTAGATACACAGCTCGGCAGACAGTATCACACAGGAGAGGATTAGATACACGGCTCAGCAGACAGTATCATACAGGAGAGGATTAGATACACAGCTCAGCAGACAGTATCACACAGGAGAGGATTAGATACACAGCTCGGCAGACAGTATCACACAGGATAGGATTAGATACACGGCTCAGCAGACAGTATCACACAGGAGAGGATTAGATACACGGCTCAGCAGACAGTATCACACAGGAGAGGATTAGATACACAGCTCAGCAGACAGTATCACACAGGAGAGGATTAGATACACGGGCTCAGTAGACAGTATCACACAGGAGAGGATTAGATACACAGCTCAGCAGACAGTATCACACAGGAGAGGATTAGATACACGGCTCAGCAGACAGTATCACACAGGAGAGGATTAGATACACAGCTCGGCAGACAGTATCACACAGGAGAGGATTAGATACACGGCTCAGCAGACAGTATCATACAGGAGAGGATTAGATACACGGCTCAGCAGACAGTATCACACAGGAGAGGATTAGATACACAGCTCGGCAGACAGTATCACACAGGAGAGGATTAGATACACGGCTCAGCAGACAGTATCACACAGGATAGGATTAGATACACGGCTCAGCAGACAGTATCACACAGGAGGGATTAGATACACGGTTCAGCAGACAGTATCACACAGGAGAGGATTAGATACACGGCTCAGCAGACGGTATCACACAGGATAGGATTAGATACACGGCTCAGCAGACAGTATCACACAGGGGAGGATTAGATACACGGCTCAGCAGACAGTATCACACAGGAGAGGATTAGATACACGGCTCAGCAGACAGTATCACACAGGAGAGGATTAGATACACGGCTCAGCAAACGGTATCACACAGGAGAGGATTAGATACACGGCTCAGTAGATGGTATCACACAGGATAGGATTAGATACACGGCTCAGCAGACAGTATCACACAGGATAGGATTAGATACACGGCTCAGCAGACAGGATCACACAGGAGAGGATTAGATACACGGCTCAGCAGACAGTATCACACAGGATAGGATTAGATACACAGCTCAGCACACAGTATCACACAGGAGAGGATTAGATACACGGCTCAGCAGACAGTATCACACAGGAGAGGATTAGATACACGGCTCAGCAGTCAGTATCACACAGGAGAGGATTAGATACACGGCTCAGCAGACAGTATCACACAGGAGAGGATTAGGTACACGGCTCAGCAGACAGTATCACACAGGAGAGGATTAGATACACGGCTCAGCAGACAGTATCACACAGGAGAGGATTAGATACACGGCTCAGCAGACAGGATCACACAGGAGAGGATTAGATACACGGCTCAGCAGACAGTATCACACAGGAGAGGATTAGATACACGGCTCAGCAGAGGGTATCACACAGGAGAGGATTAGATACACGGCTCAGCAGACAGTATCACACAGGAGAGGATTAGATACACGGCTCAGCAGACAGTATCACACAGGAGAGGATTAGATACACAGCTCAGCAGACGGTATCACACAGGAGAGGATTAGATACACGGCTCAGCAGACAGTATCACACAGGAGAGGATTAGATACACGGCTCAGCAGACAGTATCACACAGGAGAGGATTAGATACACGGCTCAGCAGACAGTATCACACAGGAGGGATTAGATACACGGCTCAGCAGACAGTGTCACACAGGATAGGATTAGATACACAGCTCAGCAGACAGTATCACACAGGAGAGGATTAGATACACGGCTCAGCAGACAGTATCACACAGGAGAGGATTAGATACATGGCTCAGCAGTCAGTATCACACAGGAGAGGATTAGATACACGGCACAGCAGACAATATCACACAGGATAGGATTAGATACACGGCTCAGCAGACAGTATCACACAGGATAGGATTAGATACATGGCTCAGCAGACAGTATCACACAGGAGAGGATTAGATACACGGCTCAGCAGTCAGTATCACACAGGAGAGGATTAGATACACGGCACAGCAGACAATATCACACAGGATAGGATTAGATACACGGCTCAGCAGACAGTATCACACAGGATAGGATTAGATACACGGCTCAGCAGACAGTATCACACAGGAGAGGATTAGATACACGGCTCAGCAGACAGTATCACACAGGAGGGATTAGATACACGGCTCAGCAGACAGTATCACACAGGAGAGGATTAGATACACGGCTCAGCAGACAGTATCACACAGGAGAGGATTAGATACACGGCTCAGCAGACAGTATCACACAGGAGAGGATTAGATACACGGCTCAGCAAACAGTATCACACAGGAGAGGATTAGATACACGGCTCAGTAGATGGTATCACACAGGATAGGATTAGATACACGGCTCAGCAGACAGTATCACACAGGATAGGATTAGATACACGGCTCAGCAGACAGTATCACACAGGATATGATTAGATACACGGCTCAGCAGACAGGATCACACAGGAGAGGATTAGATACACGGCTCAGCAGACAGTATCACACAGGATAGGATTAGATACACAGCTCAGCAGACAGTATCACACAGGATAGGATTAGATACACGGCTCAGCAGACAGTATCACACAGGATAGGATTAGATACACGGCTCAGCAGACAGTATCACACAGGATAGGATTAGATACACGGCTCAGCAGACAGTATCACACAGGATAGGATTAGATACACGGCTCAGCAGACAGTATCACACAGGATAGGATTAGATACACAGCTCAGCAGTCAGTATCACACAGTAGAGGATTAGATACACGGCTCAGCAGACAGTATCACACAGGAGAGGATTAGATACACGGCTCAGCAGACAGTATCACACAGGAGAGGATTAGATACACGGCTCAGCAAACGGTATCACACAGGAGAGGATTAGATACACGGCTCAGTAGATGGTATCACACAGGATAGGATTAGATACACGGCTCAGCAGACAGTATCACACAGGATATGATTAGATACACGGCTCAGCAGACAGGATCACACAGGAGAGGATTAGATACACGGCTCAGCAGACAGTATCACACAGGATAGGATTAGATACACAGCTCAGCACACAGTAACACACAGGATAGGATTAGATACACAGCTCAGCAGACAGTATCACACAGGAGAGGATTAGATACACGGCTCAGCAGACAGTATCACACAGGAGAGGATTAGATACACGGCTCAGCAGACGGTATCACACAGGATAGGATTAGATACACAGCTCAGCAGACAGTATCACACAGGAGAGGATTAGATACACGGCTCAGCAGTCAGTATCACACAGGAGAGGATTAGATACACGGCTCAGCAGACGGTATCACACAGGATAGGATTAGATACACGGCTCAGCAGACGGTATCACACAGGAGAGGATTAGATACACGGCTCAGCAGACGGTATCACACAGGATAGGATTAGATACACAGCTCAGCAGACAGTATCACACAGGAGAGGATTAGATACACGGCTCAGCAGACAGTATCACACAGGAGAGGATTAGATACACAGCTCAGCAGTCAGTATCACACAGGATGGGATTAGATACACGGCTCAGCAGACAGTATCACACAGGATAGGATTAGATACACGGCTCAGCAGACAGTATCACACAGGAGAGGATTAGATACACAGCTCAGCAGACAGTATCACACAGGAGAGGATTAGATACATAGCTGAGCAGACAGTATCACACAGGATAGGATTAGATACACGGCTCAGCAAACGGTATCACACAGAATAGGATTAGATACACGGCTCAGCAGACAGTATCACACAGGAGAGGATTAGATGCACAGCTCAGCAGTCAGTATCACACAGGAGAGGATTAGATACACAGCTCAGCAGTCAGTATCACGCAGGATAGGATTAGATACACGGCTCAGCAGACAGTATCACACAGGAGAGGATCAGATACACGGCTCAGCAGACGGTATCACACAGGAGAGGATTAGATACACGACTCAGCAGACAGTATCACACAGGAGAGGATTAGATACACGGCTCAGCAGACAGTATCACACAGGAGAGGATTAGATACACGGCTCAGCAGACAGTATCACACAGGAGAGGATTAGATACACAGCTCAGCAGACAGTATCACACAGGAGAGGATCAGATACACGGCTCAGCAGACTGTATCACACAGGAGAGGATTAGATACACGGCTCAGCAGTCAGTATCACACAGGAGAGGATTAGATACACGGGCTCAGCAGACTGTATCACACAGGAGAGGATTAGATACACGGCTCAGCAGACAGTATCACACAGGAGAGGATTAGATACACGGCTCAGCAGTCAGTATCACACAGGAGAGGATTAGATACACGGCTCAGCAGACAGTATCACACATTAGAGGATTAGATACACGGCTCAGCAGACGGTATCACACAGGAGAGGATTAGATACACGGCTCAGCAGTCAGTATCACATAGGATAGGATTAGATACACAGCTCAGCAGACAGGATCACACAGGAGAGGATTAGATACACGGCTCAGCAGTCAGTATCACACAGGAGAGGATTAGATACACGGCTCAGCAGTCAGTATCACACAGGAGAGGATTAGATACACGGCTCAGCAGACAGTATCACACAGGATAGGATTAGATACACAGCTCAGCAGACAGGATCACACAGGAGAGGATTAGATACACGGCTCAGCAGTCAGTATCACACAGGAGAGGATTAGATACACGGCTCAGCAGTCAGTATCACACAGGAGAGGATTAGATACACGGCTCAGCAGACAGTATCACACAGGAGAGGATTAGATACACGGCTCAGCAGACAGTATCACACAGGAGAGGATTAGATACACGGCTCAGCAGTCAGTATCACACAGGATAGGATTAGATACACAGCTCAGCAGACAGGATCACACAGGAGAGGATTAGATACACGGCTCAGCAGTCAGTATCACACAGGAGAGGATTAGATACACGGCTCAGCAGTCAGTATCACACAGGAGAGGATTAGATACACGGCTCAGCAGACAGTATCACACAGGAGAGGATTAGATACACGGCTCAGCAGACGGTATCACACAGGAGAGGATTAGATACACGGCTCAGCAGTCAGTATCACACAGGAGAGGATTAGATACACGGCTCAGCAGACAGTATCACACAGGATAGGATTAGATACGCGGCTCAGCAGACAGTATCACACAGGAGAGGATTAGATACACAGCTCAGCAGACAGTATCACACAGGAGAGGATTAGATACACGGCTCCGCAGACAGTATCACACAGGAGAGGATTAGATACACTGCTCAGCAGTCAGTATCACACAGGATAGGATTAGATACACTGCTCAGCAGTCAGTATCACACAGGATAGGATTAGATACACGGCTCAGCAGAAAGTATCACACAGGAGAGGATTAGATACACAGCTCAGCAGACGGTATCACACAGGATAGGATTAGATACACGGCTCAGCAGACAGTATCATACAGGATAGGATTAGATACACAGCTCAGCAGACGGTATCACACAGGATAGGATTAGATACACGGCTCAGCAGACAGTATCACACAGGAGAGGATTAGATACACGGCTCAGCAGACAGTATCACACAGGATAGGATTAGATACACGGCTCAGCAGACAGTATCACACAGGAGAGGATTAGATACACGGGCTCAGTAGACAGTATCACACAGGAGAGGATTAGATACACAGCTCGGCAGACAGTATCACACAGGAGAGGATTAGATACACGGCTCAGCAGACAGTATCATACAGGAGAGGATTAGATACACAGCTCAGCAGACAGTATCACACAGGAGAGGATTAGATACACAGCTCGGCAGACAGTATCACACAGGATAGGATTAGATACACGGCTCAGCAGACAGTATCACACAGGAGAGGATTAGATACACGGCTCAGCAGACAGTATCACACAGGAGAGGATTAGATACACAGCTCAGCAGACAGTATCACACAGGAGAGGATTAGATACACGGGCTCAGTAGACTGTATCACACAGGAGAGGATTAGATACACAGCTCAGCAGACAGTATCACACAGGAGAGGATTAGATACACAGCTCGGCAGACAGTATCACACAGGAGAGGAATAGATACACAGCTCGGCAGACAGTATCACACAGGAGAGGATTAGATACACGGCTCAGCAGACAGTATCATACAGGAGAGGATTAGATACACAGCTCAGCAGACAGTATCACACAGGAGAGGATTAGATACACAGCTCGGCAGACAGTATCACACAGGATAGGATTAGATACACGGCTCAGCAGACAGTATCACACAGGAGAGGATTAGATACACGGCTCAGCAGACAGTATCACACAGGAGAGGATTAGATACACAGCTCAGCAGTCAGTATCACACAGGAGAGGATTAGATACACGGCTCAGCAGACAGTATCACACAGGATAGGATTAGATACACAGCTCGGCAGACAGTATCACACAGGATAGGATTAGATACACGGCTCAGCAGTCAGTATCACACAGGAGAGGATTAGATACACGGCTCAGCAGACAGTATCACACAGGAGAGGATTAGATACACAGCTCAGCAGACAGTATCACACAGGAGAGGATTAGATACACAGCTCAGCAGACAGTATCACACAGGAGAGGATTAGATACACAGCTCGGCAGACAGTATCACACAGGATAGGATTAGATACACGGCTCAGCAGTCAGTATCACACAGGAGAGGATTAGATACACGGCTCCGCAGACAGTATCACACAGGAGAGGATTAGATACACGGCTCAGCAGACAGTATCACACAGGAGAGGATTAGATACACAGCTCAGCAGACAGTATCACACAGGAGAGGATTAGATACACGACTCAGCAGACAGTATCACACAGGAGAGGATTAGATACACGGCTCAGCAGACAGTATCACACAGGAGAGGATTAGATACACGGCTCAGCAGACAGTATCACACAGGAGAGGATTAGATACACAGCTCAGCAGACAGTATCACACAGGAGAGGATCAGATACACGGCTCAGCAGACTGTATCACACAGGAGAGGATTAGATGCACGGCTCAGCAGTCAGTATCACACAGGAGAGGATTAGATACACGGGCTCAGCAGACTGTATCACACAGGAGAGGATTAGATACACGGCTCAGCAGACAGTCTCACACAGGAGAGGATTAGATACACGGCTCAGCAGTCAGTATCACACAGGAGAGGATTAGATACACGGCTCAGCAGACAGTATCACACATTAGAGGATTAGATACACGGCTCAGCAGACGGTATCACACAGGAGAGGATTAGATACACGGCTCAGCAGTCAGTATCACACAGGATAGGATTAGATACACAGCTCAGCAGACAGGATCACACAGGAGAGGATTAGATACACGGCTCAGCAGTCAGTATCACACAGGAGAGGATTAGATACACGGCTCAGCAGTCAGTATCACACAGGAGAGGATTAGATACACGGCTCAGCAGACAGTATCACACAGGATAGGATTAGATACACGGCTCAGCAGTCAGTATCACACGGGAGAGGATTAGATACACAGCTCAGCAGACAGGATCACACGGGAGAGGATTAGATACACAGCTCAGCAGACAGGATCACACAGGAGAGGATTAGATACACGGCTCAGCAGTCAGTATCACACGGGAGAGGATTAGATACACGGCTCAGCAGACAGTATCACACGGGAGAGGATTAGATACACAGCTCAGCAGACAGGATCACACAGGAGAGGATTAGATACACGGCTCAGCAGTCAGTATCACACAGGAGAGGATTAGATACACGGCTCAGCAGTCAGTATCACACAGGAGAGGATTAGATACACGGCTCAGCAGACAGTATCACACAGGAGAGGATTAGATACACGGCTCAGCAGACAGTATCACACAGGAGAGGATTAGATACACGGCTCAGCAGTCAGTATCACACAGGATAGGATTAGATACACAGCTCAGCAGACAGGATCACACAGGAGAGGATTAGATACACGGCTCAGCAGTCAGTATCACACAGGAGAGGATTAGATACACGGCTCAGCAGTCAGTATCACACAGGAGAGGATTAGATACACGGCTCAGCAGACAGTATCACACAGGAGAGGATTAGATACACGGCTCAGCAGACGGTATCACACAGGAGAGGATTAGATACACGGCTCAGCAGTCAGTATCACACAGGAGAGGATTAGATACACGGCTCAGCAGACAGTATCACACAGGATAGGATTAGATACGCGGCTCAGCAGACAGTATCACACAGGAGAGGATTAGATACACAGCTCAGCAGACAGTATCACACAGGAGAGGATTAGATACACGGCTCCGCAGACAGTATCACACAGGAGAGGATTAGATACACTGCTCAGCAGTCAGTATCACACAGGATAGGATTAGATACACTGCTCAGCAGTCAGTATCACACAGGATAGGATTAGATACACGGCTCAGCAGAAAGTATCACACAGGAGAGGATTAGATACACAGCTCAGCAGACGGTATCACACAGGATAGGATTAGATACACGGCTCAGCAGACAGTATCATACAGGATAGGATTAGATACACAGCTCAGCAGACGGTATCACACAGGATAGGATTAGATACACGGCTCAGCAGACAGTATCACACAGGAGAGGATTAGATACACGGCTCAGCAGACAGTATCACACAGGATAGGATTAGATACACGGCTCAGCAGACAGTATCACACAGGAGAGGATTAGATACACGGGCTCAGTAGACAGTATCACACAGGAGAGGATTAGATACACAGCTCGGCAGACAGTATCACACAGGAGAGGATTAGATACACGGCTCAGCAGACAGTATCATACAGGAGAGGATTAGATACACAGCTCAGCAGACAGTATCACACAGGAGAGGATTAGATACACAGCTCGGCAGACAGTATCACACAGGATAGGATTAGATACACGGCTCAGCGGACAGTATCACACAGGAGAGGATTAGATACACGGCTCAGCAGACAGTATCACACAGGAGAGGATTAGATACACAGCTCAGCAGACAGTATCACACAGGAGAGGATTAGATACACGGGCTCAGTAGACAGTATCACACAGGAGAGGATTAGATACACAGCTCGGCAGACAGTATCACACAGGAGAGGATTAGATACACGGCTCAGCAGACAGTATCATACAGGAGAGGATTAGATACACGGCTCAGCAGACAGTATCACACAGGAGAGGATTAGATACACAGCTCGGCAGACAGTATCACACAGGAGAGGATTAGATACACGGCTCAGCAGACAGTATCACACAGGAGAGGATTAGATACACAGCTCGGCAGACAGTATCACACAGGATAGGATTAGATACACGGCTCAGCAGACAGTATCACACAGGAGAGGATTAGATACACGGCTCAGCAGACAGTATCACACAGGAGAGGATTAGATACACAGCCCAGCAGACAGTATCACACAGGAGAGGATTAGATACACAGCTCAGCAGACAGTATCACACAGGAGAGGATTAGATACACAGCTCAGCAGACAGTATCACACAGGAGAGGATTAGATACACAGCTCGGCAGACAGTATCACACAGGATAGGATTAGATACACGGCTCAGCAGTCAGTATCACACAGGAGAGGATTAGATACACGGCTCCGCAGACAGTATCACACAGGAGAGGATTAGATACACGGCTCAGCAGACAGTATCACACAGGAGAGGATTAGATACACAGCTCAGCAGACAGTATCACACAGGAGAGGATTAGATACACAGCTCAGCAGACAGTATCACACAGGAGAGGATTAGATACACGGCTCCGCAGACAGTATCACACAGGAGAGGATTAGATACACTGCTCAGCAGACAGTATCACACAGGAGAGGATTAGATACACGGCTCAGCAGATAGTATCACACAGGATAGGATTAGATACATGGTTCAGCAGACAGTATCACACAGGAGAGGATTAGATACACTGCTCAGCAGACAGTATCACACAGGAGAGGATTAGATACACGGCTCAGCAGATAGTATCACACAGGATAGGATTAGATACATGGCTCAGCAGACAGTATCACACAGGAGAGGATTAGATACACAGCTCAGCAGACATTATCACACAGGATAGGATTAGATACACGGCTCAGCAGACAGTATCACACAGGAGAGGATTAGATACACGGCTCAGCAGACAGTATCACACAGGAGAGGATTAGATACACGGCTCAGCAGTCAGTATCACACAGGAGAGGATTAGATACACGGCTCAGCAGTCAGTATCACACAGGAGAGGATTAGATACACGGCTCAGCAGGGAGTATCACACGGGATAGGATTAGATACACAGCTCAGCAGACAGTATCACACAGGAGAGGATTAGATACACGGCTCAGCAGACAGTATCACACAGGAGAGGATTAGATACACGGCTCAGCAGACAGTATCACACAGGATAGGATTAGATACACAGCTCAGCAGACAGTATCACACAGGAGAGGATTAGATACACGGCTCCGCAGACAGTATCACACAGGAGAGGATTAGATACACGGCTCCGCAGACAGTATCACACAGGAGAGGATTAGATACACTGCTCAGCAGACAGTATCACACAGGAGAGGATTAGATACACGGCTCAGCAGATAGTATCACACAGGATAGGATTAGATACACGGCTCAGCAGACAGTATCACACAGGAGAGGATTAGATACACAGCTCAGCAGACATTATCACACAGGATAGGATTAGATACACGGCTCAGCAGACAGTATCACACAGGAGAGGATTAGATACACGGCTCAGCAGACAGTATCACACAGGAGAGGATTAGATACACGGCTCAGCAGTCAGTATCACACAGGAGAGGATTAGATACACGGCTCAGCAGACGGTATCACACAGGATAGGATTAGATTCACGGCTCAGCAGACAGTATCACACAGGAGAGGATTAGATACACGGCTCAGCAGACAGTATCACACAGGATAGGATTAGATACACGGCTCAGCAGGGAGTATCACACAGGATAGGATTAGATACACGGCTCAGCAGACGGTATCACACAGGATAGGATTAGATACACGGCTCAGCAGTCAGTATCACACAGGAGAGGATTAGATACACGGCTCAGCAGACAGTATCACACAGGAGAGGATTAGATACACGGCTCAGCAGACAGTATCACACAGGAGAGGATTAGATACACGGCTCAGCAGTCAGTATCACACAGGATAGGATTAGATACACGGCTCAGCAGACAGTATCACACAGGATAGGATTAGATACACGGCTCAGCAGGGAGTATCACACAGGATAGGATTAGATACACGGCTCAGCAGACAGTATCACACAGGAGAGGATTAGATACACGGCTCAGCAGACAGTATCACACAGGAGAGGATCAGATACATGGTTCAGCAGACAGTATCACACAGGAGAGGATTAGATACACGGCTCAGCAGACAGTATCACACAGGAGAGGATTAGATACACGGCTCAGCAGACAGTATCACACAGGAGAGGATTAGATACACGGCTCAGCAGTCAGTATCACACAGGAGAGGATTAGATACACAGCTCAGCAGACAGTATCACACAGGATAGGATTAGATACACGGCTCAGCAGACAGTATCACACAGGAGAGGATCAGATACACAGCTCAGCAGTCAGTATCACACAGGAGACGATTAGATACACAGCTCAGCAGACAGTATCACACAGGAGAGGATTAGATACACTGCTCAGCAGTCAGTATCACACAGGAGAGGATTAGATACACGGCTCAGCAGACAGTATCACACAGGAGAGGATTAGATACACGGCTCAGCAGACAGTATCACACAGGAGAGGATTAGATACACGGCTCAGCAGACAGTATCACACAGGAGAGGATTAGATACACGGCCCAGCAGACAGTATCACACAGGAGAGGATTAGATACACGGCTCAGCAGACAGAATCACACAGGAGAGGATTAGATACACGGCTCAGCAGACAGTATCACACAGGAGAGGATTAGATACACAGCTCAGTAGACAGTATCACAAAGGATAGGATTAGATACACGGCTCAGCAGACAGTATCACACAGGATAGGATTAGATACACGGCTCAGCAGACAGTATCACACAGGATAGGATTAGATACACGGCTCAGCAGACAGTATCACACAGGAGAGGATTAGATACACAGCTCAGCAGTCAGTATCACACAGGAGAGGATTAGATACACGGCTCAGCAGACAGTATCACACAGGAGAGGATTAGATACACGGCTCAGCAGACAGTGTCACACAGGAGAGGATTAGATACACGGCTCAGCAGTCAGTATCACACAGGAGAGGATTAGATACACGGCTCAGCAGACAGTATCACACAGGAGAGGATCAGATACACAGCTCAGCAGACAGTATCACACAGGAGAGGATTAGATACACGGCTCAGCAGTCAGTATCACACAGGAGAGGATTAGATACACGGCTCAGCAGACAGTATCACACAGGAGAGGATTAGATACACGGCTCAGCAGTCAGTATCACACAGGAGAGGATTAGATACACGGCTCAGCAGACAGTATCACACAGGAGAGGATTAGATACACGGCTCAGCAGTCAGTGTCACACAGGAGAGGATTAGATACACGGCTCAGCAGACGGTATCACACAGGAGAGGATTAGATACACGGCTCAGCAGTCAGTATCACACAGGAGAGGATTAGATACACGGCTCAGCAGACGGTATCACACAGGAGAGGATTAGATACACGGCTCAGCAGTCAGTATCACACAGGAGAGGATTAGATACACGGATCAGCAGTCAGTATCACACAGGAGAGGATTAGATACACGGCTTAGCAGACAGTATCACACAGGAGAGGATTAGATACACGGCTCAGCAGACGGTATCACACAGGATAGGATTAGATACACGGATCAGCAGACAGTATCACACAGGAGAGGATTAGATACACGGCTCAGCAGACAGTATCACACAGGAGAGGATTAGATACACGGCTCAGCAGACAGTATCACACAGGAGAGGATTAGATACACGGCTCAGCAGACAGTATCACACAGGAGAGGATTAGATACACAGCTCAGCAGACAGTATCACACAGGAGAGGATTAGATACATGGCTCAGCAGACGGTATCACACAGGAGAGGATTAGATACACAGCTCAGCAGACGGTATCACACAGGGTAGGATTAGATACACAGCTCAGCAGACGGTATCACACAGGAGAGGATTAGATACACGGCTCAGCAGACGGTATCACACAGGAGAGGATTAGATACACAGCTCAGCAGACGGTATCACACAGGATAGGATTAGATACAATGCTCAGCAGACAGTATCACACAGGAGAGGATTAGATACACAGCTCAGCAGACAGTGTCACACAGGAGAGGATTAGATACATGGCTCAGCAGACAGTATCACACAGGAGAGGATTAGATACACGGCTCAGCAGACGGTATCACACAGGATAGGATTAGATACACAGCTCAGCAGACAGTATCACACAGGAGAGGATTAGATACACGGCTCAGCAGACAGTATCACACAGGAGAGGATTAGATACACGGCTCAGCAGACAGTATCACACAGGAGAGGATTAGATACACAGCTCAGCAGACAGTGTCACACAGGAGAGGATTAGATACATGGCTCAGCAGACGGTATCACACAGGAGAGGATTAGATACAATGCTCAGCAGACAGTATCACACAGGAGAGGATTAGATACACAGCTCAGCAGACAGTGTCACACAGGAGAGGATTAGATACACAGCTCAGCAGACAGTATCACACAGGAGAGGATTAGATACACGGCTCAGCAGACGGTATGACACAGGATAGGATTAGATACACAGCTCAGCAGACAGTATCACACAGGAGAGGATTAGATACACGGCTCAGCAGACAGTATCACACAGGATGGGATTAGATACACGGCTCAGCAGACGGTATCACACAGGATAGGATTAGATACACAGCTCAGCAGACAGTATCACACAGGAGAGGATTAGATACATGGCTCAGCAGACGGTATCACACAGGAGAGGATTAGATACACAGCTCAGCAGACGGTATCACACAGGGTAGGATTAGATACACAGCTCAGCAGACAGTATCACACAGGAGAGGATTAGATACACGGCTCAGCAGACAGTATCACACAGGAGAGGATTAGATACACAGCTCAGCAGACAGTATCACACAGAGTAGGATTAGATACACAGCTCAGCAGACAGTATCACACAGGAGAGGATTAGATACACGGCTCAGCAGACAGTATCACACAGGATAGGATTAGATACACGGCTCAGCAGTCAGTATCACACAGGATAGGATTAGATACACGGCTCAGCAGTCAGTATCACACAGGAGAGGATTAGATACACAGCTCAGCAGTCAGTATCACACAGGAGAGGATTAGATACACGGACTCAGCAGAGGGTATCACACAGGACAGGATTAGATACACGGCTCAGCAGTCAGTATCACACAGGAGAGGATTAGATACACGGCTCAGCAGTCAGTATCACACAGGAGAGGATTAGATACACGGCTCAGCAGGGAGTATCACACAGGAGAGGATTAGATACACGGCTCAGCAGACAGTATCACACAGGATAGGATTAGATACACGGCTCAGCAGACTGTATCACACAGGAGAGGATTAGATACACGGCTCAGCAGACAGTATCACACAGGAGAGGATCAGATACATGGTTCAGCAGACTGTATCACACAGGAGAGGATTAGATACACGGCTCAGCAGTCAGTATCACACAGGAGAGGATTAGATACACGGCTCAGCAGGGAGTATCACACAGGAGAGGATTAGATACACAGCTCAGCAGACAGTATCACACAGGATAGGATTAGATACACGGCTCAGCAGACAGTATCACACAGGATAGGATTAGATACACGGCTCAGCAGTCAGTATCACACAGGATAGGATTAGATACACGGCTCAGCAGACAGTATCACACAGGAGAGGATTAGATACACGGCTCAGCAGGGAGTATCACACAGGATAGGATTAGATACACAGCTCAGCAGACAGTATCACACAGGATAGGATTAGATACACGGCTCAGCAGACGGTATCACACAGGAGAGGATTAGATACACGGCTCAGCAGACAGTATCACACAGGAGAGGATTAGATACACGGCTCAGCAGACAGGATCACACAGGAGATGATTAGATACACGGCTCAGCAGACAGTATCACACAGGAGAGGATTAGATACACGGCTCAGCAGAGGGTATCACACAGGAGAGGATTAGATACACAGCTCAGCAGACAGTATCACACAGGAGAGGATTAGATACACAGCTCAGCAGACAGTATCACACAGGAGAGGATTAGATACACGGCTCAGCAGACAGTATCACACAGGAGAGGATTAGATACACAGCTCAGCAGACAGTATCACACAGGAGAGGATTAGATACACAGCTCAGCAGACAGTATCACACAGGATAGGATTAGATACACGGCTCAGCAGACAGTATCACACAGGATAGGATTAGATACACAGCTCAGTAGACAGTATCACAAAGGATAGGATTAGATACACAGCTCAGCAGATAGTATCACACAGGATAGGATTAGATACACAGCTCAGTAGACAGTATCACAAAGGATAGGATTAGATACACAGCTCAGCAGACAGTATCACACAGGATAGGATTAGATACACAGCTCAGTAGACAGTATCACAAAGGATAGGATTAGATACACAGCTCAGCAGACAGTATCACACAGGATAGGATTAGATACACGGCTCAGCAGACAGTATCACACAGGATAGGATTAGATACACAGCTCAGCAGACAGTATCACACAGGAGAGGATTAGATACACGGCTCAGTAGACAGTATCACAAAGGATAGGATTAGATACACAGCTCAGCAGACAGTATCACACAGGATAGGATTAGATACACAGCTCAGTAGACAGTATCACAAAGGATAGGATTAGATACACAGCTCAGCAGACAGTATCACACAGGATAGGATTAGATACACGGCTCAGCAGACAGTATCACACAGGATAGGATTAGATACACAGCTCAGTAGACAGTATCACAAAGGATAGGATTAGATACACAGCTCAGCAGACAGTATCACACAGGATAGGATTAGATACACGGCTCAGCAGACAGTATCACACAGGATAGGATTAGATACACAGCTCAGTAGACAGTATCACAAAGGATAGGATTAGATACACAGCTCAGCAGACAGTATCACACAGGATAGGATTAGATACACGGCTCAGCAGACAGTATCACACAGGATAGGATTAGATACACAGCTCAGTAGACAGTATCACAAAGGATAGGATTAGATACACGGCTCAGCAGACAGTATCACACAGGAGAGGATTAGATACACGGCTCAGCAGACAGTATCACACAGGAGAGGATTAGATACACAGCTCAGCAGACAGTATCACACAGGAGAGGATTAGATACACGGCTGAGCAGACAGTATCACACAGGATAGGATTAGATACACGACTCAGCAGACAGTATCACACAGGAGAGGATTAGATACACGGCTCAGCAGACAATATCACACAGGATAGGATTAGATACACAGCTCAGCAGACAGTATCACACAGGAGAGGATTAGATACACGACTCAGCAGACAGTATCACACAGGAGAGGATTAGATACACGGCTCAGCAGACAATATCACACAGGATAGGATTAGATACACAGCTCAGCAGACAGTATCACACAGGAGAGGATTAGATACACGGCTCAGCAGACAGTATCACACAGGATAGGATTAGATACACGGCTCAGCAGACAGTATCACACAGGATAGGATTAGATACACGGCTCAGCAGTCAGTATCACACAGGATAGGATTAGATACACGGCTCAGCAGACGGTATCACACAGGAGAGGATTAGATACACGGCTCAGCAGACGGTATCACACAGGAGAGGATTAGATACACGGCTCAGCAGACAGTATCACACAGGAGAGGATTAGATACACAGCTCAGCAGACAGTATCACACAGGAGAGGATTAGATACACAGCTCAGCAGACAGTATCACACAGGAGAGGATTAGATACACAGCTCAGCAGACAGTATCACACAGGATAGGATTAGATACACGGCTCAGCAGACAGTATCACACAGGAGAGGATTAGATACACAGCTCAGCAGACAGTATCACACAGGATAGGCTTAGATACACAGCTCAGCAGACAGTATCACACAGGAGAGGATTAGATACACGGCTCAGCAGACAGTATCACACAGGAGAGGATAAGATACACGGCTCAGCAAACGGTATCACACAGGATAGGATTAGATACACGGCTCAGCAAACGGTATCACACAGGAGAGGATTAGATACACAGCTCAGTAGACGGTATCACACAGGAGAGGATTAGATACACGGCTCAGCAAACGGTATCACACAGGATAGGATTAGATACACGGCTCAGCAAACGGTATCACACAGGAGAGGATTAGATACACAGCTCATTAGACAGTATCACACAGGATAGGATTAGATACACGGCGCAGCAAACGGTATCACACAGGAGAGGATTAGATACACGGCTCAGCAGACAGTATCACACAGGATAGGATTAGATACACGGCTCAGCAGACAGTATCACACAGGAGAGGATTAGATACACGGCTCAGCAGTCAATATCACACAGGATAGGATTAGATACACGGCTCAGCAGACGGTATAACACAGGAGAGGATTAGATACACGGCTCAGCAGACGGTATCACACAGGAGAGGATTAGATACACGGCTCAGCAGACTGTATCACACAGGATAGGATTAGATACACGGCTCAGCAGACAGTATCACACAGGAGAGGATTAGATACACGGCTCAGCAGACAGTATCACACAGGATAGGATTAGATACACGGCTCAGCAGACAGTATCACACAGGATAGGATTAGATACACGGCTCAGCAGACAGTATCACACAGGAGAGGATTAGATACACGGCTCAGCAGACAGTATCACACAGGAGGGATTAGATACACGGCTCAGCAGACGGTATCACACAGGAGAGGATTAGATACACGTCTCAGTAGACAGTATCACACAGGAGAGGATTAGATACACGGCTCAGCAGACGGTATCACACAGGATAGGATTAGATACACGGCTCAGCAGACAGTATCACACAGGAGAGGATTAGATACACGGCTCAGCAGACAGTATCACACAGGAGAGGATTAGATACACGGCTCAGCAGACAGTATCACACAGGATAGGATTAGATACACGGCTCAGCAGACAGTATCACACAGGAGAGGATTAGATACACGGCTCAGCAGACAGTATCACACAGGAGGGATTAGATACACGGCTCAGCAGACAGTATCACACAGGAGAGGATTAGATACACGGCTCAGCAGACAGTATCACACAGGAGGGATTAGATACACGGCTCAGCAGTCAGTATCACACAGGAGGGATTAGATACACGGCTCAGCAGACAGTATCACACAGGAGAGGATTAGATACACGGCTCAGCAGACAGTATCACACAGGAGGGATTAGATACACGGCTCAGCAGTCAGTATCACACAGGAGGGATTAGATACACGGCTCAGCAGACAGTATCACACAGGAGAGGATTAGATACACGGCTCAGCAAACGGTATCACACAGGAGAGGATTAGATACACGGCTCAGTATATGGTATCACACAGGAGAGGATTAGATACACGGCTCAGCAAACGGTATCACACAGGAGAGGATTAGATACACAGCTCATTAGACAGTATCACACAGGATAGGATTAGATACACGGCTCAGCAGACAGTATCACACAGGAGAGGATTAGATACACGGCTCAGCAGACAGTATCACACAGGATAGGATTAGATACACGGCGCAGCAAACGGTATCACACAGGAGAGGATTAGATACACGGCTCAGCAGACAGTATCACACAGGATAGGATTAGATACACGGCTCAGCAGACAGTATCACACAGGAGAGGATTAGATACACGGCTCAGCAGACTGTATCACACAGGATAGGATTAGATACACGGCTCAGCAGACGGTATCACACAGGAGAGGTTTAGATACACGGCTCAGCAGACTGTATCACACAGGATAGGATTAGATACACGGCTCAGCAGACAGTATCACACAGGAGAGGATTAGATACACGGCTCAGCAGACAGTATCACACAGGATAGGATTAGATACACGGCTCAGCAGACTGTATCACACAGGATAGGATTAGATACACGGCTCAGCAGACAGTATCACACAGGAGAGGATTAGATACACGGCTCAGCAGACAGTATCACACAGGAGGGATTAGATACACGGCTCAGCAGACGGTATCACACAGGAGAGGATTAGATACACGGCTCAGTAGACAGTATCACACAGGAGAGGATTAGATACACGGCTCAGCAGACGGTATCACACAGGATAGGATTAGATACACGGCTCAGCAGACAGTATCACACAGGAGAGGATTAGATACACGGCTCAGCAGACAGTATCACACAGGAGAGGATTAGATACACGGCTCAGCAGACAGTATCACACAGGATAGGATTAGATACACGGCTCAGCAGACAGTATCACACAGGAGAGGATTAGATACACGGCTCAGCAGACAGTATCACACAGGAGGGATTAGATACACTGCTCAGCAGACAGTATCACACAGGAGAGGATTAGATACACGGCTCAGCAGACAGTATCACACAGGAGGGATTAGATACACGGCTCAGCAGTCAGTATCACACAGGAGGGATTAGATACACGGCTCAGCAGTCAGTATCACACAGGAGGGATTAGATACACGGCTCAGCAGTCAGTATCACACAGGAGAGGATTAGATACACGGCTCAGCAAACGGTATCACACAGGAGAGGATTAGATACACGGCTCAGTAGATGGTATCACACAGGATAGGATTAGATACACGGCTCAGCAGACAGTATCACACAGGATAGGATTAGATACACGGCTCAGCAGACTATATCACACAGGGTAGGATTAGATACACGGCTCAGCAGACAGTATCACACAGGAGAGGATTAGATACACGGCTCAGCAGACAGTATCACACAGGAGGGATTAGATACACGGCTCAGCAGACAGTATCACACAGGAGAGGATTAGATACACGGCTCAGCAGACAGTATCACACAGGATAGGATTAGATACACTGCTCAGCAGACAGTATCACACAGGAGAGGATTAGATACACGGCTCAGCAGACAGTATCACACAGGAGGGATTAGATACACGGCTCAGCAGACAGTATCACACAGGAGGGATTAGATACACGGCTCAGCAGACAGTATCACACAGGAGAGGATTAGATACACGGCTCAGCAAACGGTATCACACAGGAGAGGATTAGATACACGGCTCAGTAGATGGTATCACACAGGATAGGATTAGATACACGGCTCAGCAGACAGTATCACACAGGATAGGATTAGATACACGGCTCAGCAGACAGTATCACACAGGATATGATTAGATACACGGCTCAGCAGACAGTATCACACAGGAGAGGATTAGATACACGGCTCATCAGACAGTATCACACAGGAGAGGATTAGATACACGGCTCAGCAGACAGTATCACACAGGAGAGGATAAGATACACGGCTCAGCAGACGGTATCACACAGGAGAGGATTAGATACACGGCTCAGCAGACAGTATCACACAGGGTAGGATTAGATACACGGCTCAGCAGACAGTATCACACAGGAGAGGATTAGATACACGGCTCAGCAGACGGTATCACACAGGAGAGGATTAGATACACGGCTCAGCAGACAGTATCACACAGGGTAGGATTAGATACACGGCTCAGCAGACAGTATCACACAGGAGAGGATTAGATACACAGCTCAGCAGACAGTATCACCCAGGAGAGGATTAGATACACGGCTCAGCAGACAGTATCACACAGGAGAGGATTAGATACACGGCTCAGCAGACAGTATCACACAGGAGAGGATTAGATACACGGCTCAGCAGACAGTATCACACAGGAGAGGATTAGATACACGGCTCAGCAGACGGTATCACACAGGAGAGGATTAGATACACGGCTCAGCAGACAGTATCACACAGGATAGGATCAGATACATGGCTCAGCAGACGGTATCACACAGGAGAGGATTAGATACACAGCTCAGCAGACAGTATCACACAGGAGAGGATTAGATACACAGCTCAGCAGACAGTATCACACAGGTAGGATTAGATACACAGCTCAGCAGACAGTATCACACAGGTAGGATTAGATACACGGCTCAGCAGACAGTATCACACAGGAGAGGATTAGATACACAGCTCAGCAGACAGTATCACACAGGAGAGGATTAGATACACAGCTCAGCAGACAGTATCACACAGGTAGGATTAGATACACGGCTCAGCAGACAGTATCACACAGGAAAGGATTAGATACACGGCTCAGCAGACAGTATCACAAAGGAGAGGATTAGATACACGGCTCAGCAGACAGTATCACACAGGAGAGGATTAGATACACGGTTCAGCAGACGGTATCACACAGGAGAGGATTAGATACACGGCTCAGCAGACAGTATCACACAGGAGAGGATTAGATACACGGCTCAGCAGACGGTATCACACAGGAGAGGATCAGATACATGGCTCAGCAGACAGTATCACACAGGAGAGGATTAGATACACAGCTCAGCAGACAGTATCACACAGGATAGGATTAGATACACAGCTCAGCAGTCAGTATCACACAGGATGGGATTAGATACACGGCTCAGCAGACAGTATCACACAGGATAGGATTAGATACCCGGCTCAGCAGACAGTATCACACAGGAGCGGATTAGATACACAGCTCAGCAGTCAGTATCACACAGGAGAGGATTAGATACACAGCTCAGCAGTCAGTATCACACAGGAGAGGATTAGATACACGGCTCAGCAGTCAGTATCACACAGGAGAGGATTAGATACACGGCTAAGCAGACAGTATCACACAGGAGAGGATTAGATACACGGCTCAGCAGTCAGTATCACACAGGAGAGGATCAGATACACAGCTCAGCAGACAGTATCACACAGGAGAGGATCAGATACACAGCTCAGCAGACTGTATCACACAGGAGGGGATTAGATACACGGCTCAGCAGTCAGTATCACACAGGAGAGGATTAGATACACGGCTCAGCAGACAGTATCACACAGGAGAGGATTAGATACACAGCTCAGCAGATAGTATCACACAGGAGAGGATTAGATACACGGCTCAGCAGTCAGTATCACACAGGATAGGATTAGATACACGGCTCAGCAGACAGTATCACACAGGAGAGGATTAGATACACGGCTCAGCAGACAGTATCACACAGGAGAGGATTAGATACACGGCTCAGCAGACAGTATCACACAGGAGAGGATCAGATACACAGCTCAGCATACAGTATCACACAGGATAGGATTAGATACACGGCTCAGCAGACAGTATCACACAGGAGAGGATTAGATACACGGCTCAGCAGACAGTATCACACAGGAGGGGATTAGATACACGGCTCAGCAGACAGTATCACTCAGGATAGGATTAGATACACGGCTCAGCAGACGGTATCACACAGGATAGGATTAGATACACGGCTCAGCAGACGGTATCACACAGGAGAGGATTAGATACACGGCTCAGCAGACAGTATCACACAGGATAGGATTAGATACACGGCTCAGCAGACAGTATCACTCAGGATAGGATTAGATACACGGCTCAGCAGACAGTATCACACAGGAGAGGATTAGATACACGGCTCAGCAGTCAGTATCACACAGGAGAGGATTAGATACACGGCTCAGCAGACAGTATCACACAGGATAGGATTAGATACACGGCTCAGCAGACAGTATCACACAGGAGAGGATCAGATACACAGCTCAGCAGACAGTATCACTCAGGATAGGATTAGATACACGGCTCAGCAGACAGTATCACACAGGAGAGGATTAGATACACGGCTCAGCAGTCAGTATCACACAGGAGAGGATTAGATACACGGCTCAGCAGACAGTATCACACAGGAGAGGATCAGATACACAGCTCAGCAGACAGTATCACTCAGGATAGGATTAGATACACGGCTCAGCAGACAGTATCACACAGGAGAGGATTAGATACACGGCTCAGCAGACAGTATCACACAGGATAGGATTAGATACACGGCTCAGCAGACAGTGTCACACAGGAGAGGATTAGATACACGGCTCAGCAGACAGTATCACACAGGAGAGGATTAGATACACGGCTCAGCAGACAGTATCACACAGGAGAGGATTAGATACATGGCTCAGCAGACAGGATCACACAGGAGAGGATTAGATACACGGCTCAGCAGACGGTATCACACACGAGAGGATTAGATACACGGCTCAGCAGACGGTATCACACAGGAGAGGATTAGATACACGGCTCAGCAGTCAGTATCACACAGGAGAGGATTAGATACACGGCTCAGCAGACAGTATCACACAGGATAGGATTAGATACACGGCTCATCAGTCAGTATCACACAGGAGAGGATTAGATACACGGCTCAGCAGACAGTATCACACAGGAGAGGATTAGATACACGGCTCAGCAGACGGTATCACACAGGATAGGATTAGATACACGGCTCAGCAGACAGTATCACACAGGAGAGGATTAGATACACAGCTCAGCAGACAGTATCACACAGGAGAGGATTAGATACACGGCTCAGCAGTCAGTATCACACAGGAGAGGATTAGATACACGGCTCAGCAGGGAGTATCACACGGGATAGGATTAGATACACAGCTCAGCAGACAGTATCACACAGGAGAGGATCAGATACATGGATCAGCAGACAGTATCACACAGGAGAGGATTAGATACACGGCTCAGCAGACAGTATCACACAGGAGAGGATTAGATACACAGCTCAGCAGACAGTATCACACAGGAGAGGATTAGATACATGGCTCAGCAGACCGTATCACACAGGAGAGGATTAGATACACGGCTCAGCAGACAGTATGACACAGGAGAGGATTAGATACACGGCTCAGCAGACAGTATCACACAGGAGAGGATTAGATACACGGCTCAGCACACAGTATCACACAGGATAGGATTAGATACACGGCTCAGCAGACCGTATCACACAGGAGAGGATTAGATACACGGCTCAGCAGACGGTGTCACACAGGAGAGGATTAGATACACAGCTCAGCAGACAGTATCACACAGGAGAGGATTAGATACACGGCTCAGCAGACAGTATCACACAGGAGAGGATCAGATACACAGCTCAGCAGTCAGTATCACACAGGAGAGGATTAGATACACAGCTCAGCAGACAGTATCACACAGGAGGGGATTAGATACACAGCTCAGCAGACAGTATCACACAGGAGGGGATTAGATACACGGCTCAGCAGACAGTATCACACAGGAGAGGATTAGATACACGGCTCAGCAGACAGTATCACACAGGAGAGGATTAGATACACGGCTCAGCAGACGGTATCACACAGGATAGGATTAGATACACGGCTCAGCAGACAGTATCACACAGGAGAGGATTAGATACACAGCTCAGCAGACAGTATCACACAGGAGAGGATCAGATACACGGTTCAGCAGACAGTATCACACAGGAGAGGATTAGATACACGGCTCAGCAGACAGTATCACACAGGAGACGATTAGATACACGGCTCAGCAGACAGTATCACACAGGAGACGATTAGATACACGGCTCAGCAGACAGTATCACACAGGAGACGATTAGATACACGGCTCAGCAGACAGTATCACACAGGATAGGATTAGATACACAGCTCAGCAGTCAGTATCACACAGGAGAGGATTAGATACACAGCTCAGCAGACAGTATCACACAGGAGAGGATTAGATACATGGCTCAGCAGACAGTATCACACAGGAGACGATTAGATACACGGCTCAGCAGACAGTATCACACAGGATAGGATTAGATACACAGCTCAGCAGTCAGTATCACACAGGAGAGGATTAGATACACAGCTCAGCAGACAGTATCACACAGGAGAGGATCAGATACACTGCTCAGCAGACAGTATCACACAGGAGAGGATTAGATACACGGCTCAGCAGTCAGTATCACACAGGAGAGGATTAGATACACAGCTCAGCAGACAGTATCACACAGGAGACGATTAGATACACAGCTCAGCAGTCAGTATCACACAGGAGAGGATTAGATACACAGCTCAGCAGACAGTATCACACAGGAGAGGATTAGATACACGGCTCAGCAGACAGTATCATACAGGAGAGGATTAGATACACGGCTCAGTAGACAGTATCACAAAGGATAGGATTAGATACACAGCTCAGTAGACAGTATCACAAAGGATAGGATTAGATACACGGCTCAGCAGACAGTATCACACAGGATAGGATTAGATACACGGCTCAGCAGACAGTATCACACAGGAGAGGATTAGATACACAGCTCAGCAGACAGTATCTCACAGGATAGGATTAGATACACAGCTCAGTAGACAGTATCACAAAGGATAGGATTAGATACACGGCTCAGCAGACAGTATCACACAGGATAGGATTAGATACACGGCTCAGCAGACAGTATCACACAGGAGAGGATTAGATACACAGCTCAGCAGTCAGTATCACGCAGGATAGGATTAGATACACGGCTCAGCAGACAGTATCACACAGGAGAGGATTAGATACACGGCTCAGCAGACAGTGTCACACAGGAGAGGATTAGATACAATGCTCAGCAGGCAGTGTCACACAGGAGAGGATTAGATACAATGCTCAGCAGACGGTATCACACAGGATAGGATTAGATACACGGCTCAGCAGTCAGTATCACACAGGAGAGGATTAGATACACGGCTCAGCAGACAGTATCACACAGGAGAGGATCAGATACACAGCTCAGCAGACAGTATCACACAGGAGAGGATTAGATACACGGCTCAGCAGTCAGTATCACACAGGAGAGGATTAGATACACGGCTCAGCAGTCAGTATCACACAGGAGAGGATTAGATACACGGCTCAGCAGACAGTATCACACAGGATAGGATTAGATACACGGCTCAGCAGACAGTGTCACACAGGAGAGGATTAGATACACGGCTCAGCAGTCAGTATCACACAGGAGAGGATTAGATACACGGCTCAGCAGAGAGTGTCACACAGGAGAGGATTAGATACACGACTCAGCAGTCAGTATCACACAGGAGAGGATTAGATACACGGCTCAGCAGTCAGTATCACACAGGAGAGGATTAGATACATGGCTCAGCAGACGGTATCACACAGGAGAGGATTAGATACACAGCTCAGCAGACAGTATCACACAGGAGGGATTAGATACATGGCTCAGCAGACAGTATCACACAGGAGAGGATTAGATACACAGCTCAGCAGACAGTATCACACAGGAGGGATTAGATACATGGCTCAGCAGACAGTATCACACAGGAGAGGATTAGATACACGGCTCAGCAGTCAGTATCACACAGGAGAGGATTAGATACACGGCTCAGCAGACAGTATCACACAGGAGGGATTAGATACACAGCTCAGCAGACTGTATCACACAGGAGAGGATTAGATACACGGCTCAGCAGACAGTATCACACAGGAGAGGATTAGATACACGGCTCAGCAGTCAGTATCACACAGGAGAGGATTAGATACACGGCTCAGCAGTCAGTATCACACAGGAGAGTATTAGATACACGGCTCAGCAGTCAGTATCACACAGGAGAGGATTAGATACACAGCTCAGCAGTCAGTATCACACAGGAGAGGATTAGATACACGGCTCAGCAGACAGTATCACACAGGAGAGGATCAGATACATGGTTCAGCAGACAGTATCACACAGGATAGGATTAGATACACGGCTCAGCAGACAGTATCACACAGGAGAGGATTAGATACACGGCTCAGCAGGGAGTATCACACAGGATAGGATTAGATACACAGCTCAGCAGACAGTATCACACAGGATAGGATTAGATACACGGCTCAGCAGACGGTATTACACAGGAGAGGATTAGATACACGGCTCAGCAGACAGTATCACACAGGAGAGGATCAGATACATGGTTCAGCAGACAGTATCACACAGGAGAGGATTAGATACACGGCTCAGCAGTCAGTATCACACAGGAGAGGATTAGATACACAGCTCTGCAGACAGTATCACACAGTAGAGGATCAGATACACGGCTCAGCAGACAGTATCACACAGTAGAGGATTAGATACACGGCTCAGCAGACAGTATCACACAGGAGACGATTAGATACACAGCTCAGCAGTCAGTATCACACAGGAGACGATTAGATACACAGCTCAGCAGTCAGTATCACACAGGAGAGGATTAGATACACGGCTCAGCAGACGGTATCACACAGGATAGGATTAGATACACGGCTCAGCAGACAGTATCACACAGGAGAGGATTAGATACACAGCTCAGCAGACAGTATCACACAGGAGAGGATTAGATACACGGCTCAGCAGACGGTATCACACAGGACAGGATTAGATACACGGCTCAGCAGACAGTATCACACAGGAGAGGATTAGATACACAGCTCAGCAGACAGTATCACACAGGAGAGGATTAGATACACAGCCCAGCAGACAGGATCACTCAGGATAGGATTAGATACACAGCTGAGCAGACAGTATCACACAGGAGAGGATTAGATACACGGCTCAGCAGACAGTATCACACAGGATAGGATTAGATACACAGCTCAGCAGACAGTATCACACAGGAGAGG
The DNA here is from genome assembly GCF_046119375.1 of Phyllobates terribilis. NCBI lineage: Eukaryota > Metazoa > Chordata > Amphibia > Anura > Dendrobatidae > Phyllobates > Phyllobates terribilis. Next base: position 124,483 of record NW_027363600.1, on the reverse strand, counting down.
ATTAGATACACGGCTCAGCAGACAGTATCACACAGGAGAGGATTAGATACACGGCTCAGCAGACAGTATCACACAGGAGAGGATTAGATACACGGCTCAGCAGACAGGATCACTCAGGATAGGATTAGATACACAGCTGAGCAGACAGTATCACACAGGAGAGGATTAGATACACGGCTCAGCAGACAGTATCACACAGGAGAGGATTAGATACACGGCTCAGCAGACAGTATCACACAGGAGAGGATCAGATACACGGCTCAGCAGACGGTATCACACAGGAGAGGATTAGATACACGGCTCAGCAGACAGTATGACACAGGAGCGGCTTAGATACACGGCTCAGCAGACAGTATCACACAGGAGAGGATTAGATACACGGGCTCAGCAGACAGTATCACACAGGAGAGGATTAGATACACGGCTCAGCAGACAGTATCACACAGGAGAGGATTAGATACACGGGCTCAGCAGACAGTATCACACAGGAGAGGATTACATACACGGCTCAGCAGACAGTATCACACAGGAGAGGATTAGATACACGGGCTCAGCAGACAGTATCACACAGGAGAGGATTAGATACACGGCTCAGCAGACAGTATCACACAGGAGTGCATTAGATATATGGCTCAGCAGACAGTATCACACAGGAGAGGATTAGATACACGGCTCAGCAGACAGTATCACACAGGATAGGATTAGATACACAGCTGAGCAGACAGTATCACACAGGAGAGGATTAGATACACGGCTCAGCAGACAGTATCACACAGGAGAGGATTAGATACACGGCTCAGCAGACAGTATCACACAGGATAGGATCAGATACACGGCTCAGCAGACAGTATCACACAGGAGAGGATTAGATACACGGCTCAGCAGACAGTATCACACAGGAGAGGATTAGATACACGGCTCAGCAGACAGTATCACACAGGAGAGGATTAGATACACGGGCTCAGCAGACAGTATCACACAGGAGAGGATTAGATACACGGCTCAGCAGACGGTATCACACAGGAGAGGATTAGATACACGGCTCAGCAGACGGTATCACACAGGAGAGGATTAGATACACGGCTCAGCAGACAGTATCACACAGGAGAGGATTAGATACACGGGCTCAGCAGACAGTATCACACAGGAGAGGATTAGATACACGGCTCAGCAGACGGTATCACACAGGAGAGGATTAGATACACGGCTCAGCAGACGGTATCACACAGGAGAGGATTAGATACACGGCTCAGCAGACAGTATCACACAGGATATGATTAGATACACGGCTCAGCAGACGGTATCACACAGGAGAGGATTAGATACATGGCTCAGCAGACGGTATCACACAGGAGAGGATTAGATACACGGCTCAGCAGACAGTATCACACAGGAGAGGATTAGATACATGGCTCAGCAGACGGTATCACACAGGAGAGGATTAGATACACGGCTCAGCAGACAGTATCACACAGGAGAGGATTAGATACACGGCTCAGCAGACGGTATCACACAGGAGAGGATTAGATACACGGCTCAGCAGACAGTATCACACAGGAGAGGATTAGATACACGGCTCAGCAGAGGGTATCACACAGGAGAGGATTAGATACACGGCTCAGCAGACAGTATCACACAGGAGAGGATTAGATACACGGCTCAGCAGAGGGTATCACACAGGATAGGATTAGATACATGGCTCAGCAGAGGGTATCACACAGGAGAGGATTAGATACACAGCTCAGCAGACAGTATCACACAGGAGAGGATTAGATACATGGCTCAGCAGACAGTATCACACAGGAGAGGATTAGATACACGGCTCAGCAGACAGTATCACACAGGAGAGGATTAGATACACGGCTCAGCAGAGGGTATCACACAGGAGAGGATTAGATACACGGCTCAGCAGACAGTATCACACAGGAGAGGATTAGATACACGGCTCAGCAGAGGGTATCACACAGGATAGGATTAGATACATGGCTCAGCAGAGGGTATCACACAGGAGAGGATTAGATACACAGCTCAGCAGACAGTATCACACAGGATAGGATTAGATACACGGCTCAGCAGACAGTATCACACAGGAGAGGATTAGATACACAGCTCAGCAGACAGTATCACACAGGAGAGGATTAGATACATGGCTCAGCAGACAGTATCACACAGGAGAGGATTAGATACACGGCTCAGCAGAGGGTATCACACAGGAGAGGATTAGATACACGGCTCAGCAGACAGTATCACACAGGAGAGGATTAGATATATGGCTCAGCAGAGGGTATCACACAGGAGAGGATTAGATACACAGCTCAGCAGACAGTATCACACAGGAGAGGATTAGATACACAGCTCAGCAGACAGTATCACACAGGAGAGGATTAGATACACGGCTCAGCAGACAGTATCACACAGGAGAGGATTAGATACACGGCTCAGCAGAGGGTATCACACAGGAGAGGATTAGATACACGGCTCAGCAGACAGTATCACACAGGAGAGGATTAGATACACGGCTCAGCAGACAGTATCACACAGGTGAGGATCAGATACACGGCTCAGCAGACAGTATCACACAGGATAGGATTAGATACACGGCTCAGCAGACAGTATCACACAGGAGAGGATTAGATACACGGCTCAGCAGACAGTATCACACAGGATAGGATTAGATACACGGCTTAGCAGTCAGTATCACACAGGAGAGGATTAGATACATGGCTCAGCAGACGGTATCACACAGGAGAGGATTAGATACACGCCTCAGCAGACAGTATCACACAGGAGAGGATTAGATACACGGCTCAGCAGACAGTATCACACAGGAGAGGATCAGATACACGGCTCAGCAGACGGTATCACACAGGAGAGGATTAGATACACGGCTCAGCAGACAGTATCACACAGGAGAGGATTAGATACACGGCTCAGCAGACAGTATCACACAGGAGAGGATTAGATACACGGCTCAGCAGACAGTATCACACAGAAGAGGATTAGATACACGGCTCAGCAGACGGTATCACACAGGAGAGGATTAGATACACGGCTCAGCAGACAGTATCACACAGGAGAGGATCAGATACACGGCTCAGCAGACGGTATCACACAGGAGAGGATTAGATACACGGCTCAGCAGACAGTATCACACAGAAGAGGATTAGATACACGGCTCAGCAGACGGTATCACACAGGAGAGGATTAGATACACGGCTCAGCAGACAGTATCACACAGGAGAGGATTAGATACACGGCTCAGCAGACAGTATCACACAGGAGAGGATTAGATACACGGCTCAGCAGACAGTATCACACTGGATAGGATTAGATACACGGCTCAGCAGACAGTATCACACAGGATAGGATTAGATACACAGCTCAGCAGACAGTATCACACAGGATAGGATTAGATACACAGCTCAGCAGTCAGTATCACACAGGATAGGATTAGATACACGGCTCAGCAGACAGTATCACACAGGAGAGGATCAGATACACGGCTCAGCAGACGGTATCACACAGGAGAGGATTAGATACACGGCTCAGCAGACAGTATCACACAGGAGAGGATTAGATACACGGCTCAGCAGTCAGTATCACACAGGAGAGGATCAGATACACGGCTCAGCAGACGGTATCACACAGGAGAGGATTAGATACACGGCTCAGCAGACAGTATCACACAGGAGAGGATTAGATACACGGCTCAGCAGACAGTATCACACAGGAGAGGATCAGATACACGGCTCAGCAGACGGTATCACACAGGAGAGGATTAGATACACGGCTCAGCAGACAGTATCACACAGGAGAGGATTAGATACACGGCTCAGCAGACAGTATCACACAGGAGAGGATTAGATACACGGCTCAGCAGACAGTATCACACAGAAGAGGATTAGATACACGGCTCAGCAGACAGTATCACACAGGGGAGGATTAGATACACGGCTCAGCAGACAGTATCACACAGGAGAGGATCAGATACACGGCTCAGCAGACGGTATCACACAGGAGAGGATTAGATACACGGCTCAGCAGACAGTATCACACAGGAGAGGATTAGATACACGGCTCAGCAGACAGTATCACACAGGAGAGGATTAGATACACGGCTCAGCAGACAGTATCACACAGAAGAGGATTAGATACACGGCTCAGCAGACAGTATCACACAGGAGAGGATCAGATACACGGCTCAGCAGACGGTATCACACAGGAGAGGATTAGATACACGGCTCAGCAGACAGTATCACACAGGAGAGGATTAGATACACGGCTCAGCAGACAGTATCACACAGGAGAGGATTAGATACATGGCTCAGCAGACAGTATCACACAGGATAGGATTAGATACACGGCTCAGCAGACGGTATCACACAGGAGAGGATTAGATACACAGCTCAGCAGACAGTATCACACAGGAGAGGATTAGATACACGGCTCAGCAGACAGTATCACACAGGAGAGGATTAGATACATGGCTCAGCAGACAGTATCACACAGGATAGGATTAGATACACGGCTCAGCAGACAGTATCACACAGGATAGGATTAGATACACGGCTCAGCAGACAGTATCACACAGGATAGGATTAGATACACGGCTCAGCAGACAGTATCACACAGGATAGGATTAGATACACGGCTCAGCAGACAGTATCACACAGGATATGATTAGATACACGGCTCAGCAGTCAGTATCACACAGGAGAGGATTAGATACACGGCTCAGCAGACAGTATCACACAGGAGGGATTAGATACACGGCTCAGCAGACAGTATCACACAGGATAGGATTAGATACACGGCTCAGCAGACGGTATCACACAGGAGAGGATTAGATACATGGCTCAGCAGACGGTATCACACAGGAGAGGATTAGATACACGGCTCAGCAGACAGTATCACACAGGATAGGATTAGATACACGGCTCAGCAGACGGTATCACACAGGAGAGGATTAGATACATGGCTCAGCAGACGGTATCACACAGGAGAGGATTAGATACACGGCTCAGCAGACAGTATCACACAGGAGAGGATTAGATACACGGCTCAGCAGACGGTATCACACAGGATAGGATTAGATACACGGCTCAGCAGACAGTATCACACAGGCTAGGATTAGATACACGGCTCAGCAGACGGTATCACACAGGAGAGGATTAGATACACGGCTCAGCAGACGGTATCACACAGGAGAGGATTAGATACACGGCTCAGCAGACGGTATCACACAGGAGAGGATTAGATACACGGCTCAGCAGTCGGTATCACACAGGAGAGGATTAGATACACGGCTCAGCAGACAGTATCACACAGGAGAGGATTAGATACCCGGCTCAGCAGACAGTATCACACAGGAGAGGATTAGATACACGGCTCAGCAGACAGTATCACACAGGAGAGGATTAGATACACGGCTCAGCAGACTGTATCACACAGGAGAGGATTAGATACACGGCTCAGCAGTCAGTATCACACAGGAGAGGATTAGATACACAGCTCAGCAGACAGTATCACACAGGAGAGGATTAGATACACGGCTCAGCAGTCAGTATCACACAGGAGAGGATTAGATACACAGCTCAGCAGACAGTATCACACAGGAGAGGATTAGATACACTGCTCAGCAGACAGTATCACACAGGTGAGGATCAGATACACGGCTCAGCAGACAGTATCACACAGGATAGGATTAGATACACGGCTTAGCAGTCAGTATCACACAGGAGAGGATTAGATACACGGCTCAGCAGACAGTATCACACAGGAGAGGATTAGATACACGGCTCAGCAGTCAGTATCACACAGGAGAGGATTAGATACACAGCTCAGCAGACAGTATCACACAGGATAGGATTAGATACACGGCTCAGCAGACAGTATCACACAGGAGAGGATCAGATACATGGTTCAGCAGACAGTATCACACAGGATAGGATTAGATGCACGGCTCAGCAGACAGTATCACACAGGAGAGGATCAGATACATGGTTCAGCAGACAGTATCACACAGGATAGGATTAGATACACGGCTCAGCAGACAGTATCACACAGGAGTGGATTAGATACACGGCTCAGCAGACAGTATCACACAGGAGAGGATTAGATACACGGCTCAGCAGGGAGTATCACACAGGATAGGATTAGATACACAGCTCAGCAGACAGTATCACACAGGATAGGATTAGATACACGGCTCAGCAGACGGTATTACACAGGAGAGGATTAGATACACGGCTCAGCAGACAGTATCACACAGGAGAGGATCAGATACACGGCTCAGCAGACAGTATCACACAGTAGAGGATTAGATACACGGCTCAGCAGACAGTATCACACAGGAGAGGATTAGATACACGGCTCAGCAGACAGTATCACACAGGAGAGGATTAGATACACGGCTCAGCAGACAGTATCACACAGTAGAGGATCAGATACACGGCTCAGCAGACAGTATCACACAGTAGAGGATTAGATACACGGCTCAGCAGACAGTATCACACAGGAGACGATTAGATACACAGCTCAGCAGTCAGTATCACACAGGAGACGATTAGATACACAGCTCAGCAGTCAGTATCACACAGGAGAGGATTAGATACACGGCTCAGCAGACAGTATCACACAGTAGAGGATCAGATACACGGCTCAGCAGACAGTATCACACAGGAGAGGATTAGATACACGGCTCAGCAGACAGTATCACACAGGAGACGATTAGATACACAGCTCAGCAGTCAGTATCACACAGGAGACGATTAGATACACAGCTCAGCAGTCAGTATCACACAGGAGACGATTAGATACACAGCTCAGCAGTCAGTATCACACAGGAGAGGATCAGATACACGGCTCAGCAGACAGTATCACACAGGATAGGATTAGATACATGGCTCAGCAGTCAGTATCACACAGGAGAGGATCAGATACACGGCTCAGCAGACAGTATCACACAGGAGACGATTAGATACACAGCTCAGCAGTCAGTATCACAAAGGAGAGGATTAGATACACGGCTCAGGAGACAGTATCACACAGGAGAGGATTAGATACACGGCTCAGCAGACAGTATCACACAGGAGAGGATTAGATACACGGCTCAGTAGACAGTATCACAAAGGATAGGATTAGATACACGGCTCAGCAGACAGTATCACACAGGATAGGATTAGATACACGGCTCAGCAGACAGTATCACACAGGATAGGATTAGATACACGGCTCAGCAGACAGTATCACACAGGATAGGATTAGATACACGGCTCAGCAGACAGTATCACACAGGAGAGGATTAGATACACGGCTCAGCAGACAGTATCACACAGGATAGGATTAGATACCCGGCTCAGCAGACAGTACCACACGGGATAGGATTAGATACACAGCTCAGCAGACAGTATCACACAGGATAGGATTAGATACACGGCTCAGCAGACAGTATCACACAGGAGAGGATTAGATACACGGCTCAGCAGACAGTATCACACAGGATAGGATTAGATACACGGCTCAGCAGATAGTATCACACAGGAGAGGATTAGATACACGGCTCAGCAGACGGTATCACACAGGAGAGGATCAGATACACAGCTCAGCAGACAGTATCACACAGGATAGGATTAGATACATGGCTCAGCAGACAGTATCACACAGGAGAGGATTAGATACACGGCTCAGCAGACAGTATTACACAGGAGAGGATTAGATACATGGCTCAGCAGACAGTATCACACAGGAGAGGATTAGATACACGGCTCAGCAGACAGTATCACACAGGATAGGATTAGATACACGGCTCAGCAGACAGTATCACACAGGATAGGATTAGATACACGGCTCAGCAGACAGTATCACACAGAAGAGGCTTAGATACACGGCTCAGCAGACAGTATCACACAGGAGAGGCTTAGATACACGGCTCAGCAGACAGTATCACACAGGAGAGGATTAGACACACGGCTCAGCAGACGGTATCACACAGGATAGGATTAGATACATGGCTCAGCAGACGGTATCACACAGGAGAGGATTAGATACACGGCTCAGCAGACAGTATCACACAGGATAGGATTAGATACACGGCTCAGCAGACAGTATCACACAGATAGGATTAGATACACGGCTCAGCAGACAGTATCACACAGGAGAGGATTAGATACACAGCCCAGCAGACAGGATCACTCAGGATAGGATTAGATACACAGCTGAGCAGACAGTATCACACAGGAGAGGATTAGATACACGGCTCAGCAGACAGTATCACACAGGATAGGATTAGATACACGGCTCAGCAGACAGTATCACACAGGAGAGGATTAGATACACGGCTCAGCAGACAGTATCACACAGGAGAGGATTAGATACACTGCTCAGCAGACAGTATCACACAGGAGAGGATTAGATACACGGCTCAGCAGACAGTATCACACAGGAGAGGATTAGATACACGGCTCAGCAGACAGTATCACACAGGAGAGGATTAGATACACGGCTCAGCAGACAGGATCACTCAGGATAGGATTAGATACACAGCTGAGCAGACAGTATCACACAGGAGAGGATTAGATACACGGCTCAGCAGACAGTATCACACAGGAGAGGATTAGATACACGGCTCAGCAGACAGTTTCACACAGGAGAGGATCAGATACACAGCTCAGCAGACGGTATCACACAGGAGAGGATTAGATACACGGCTCAGCAGACAGTATGACACAGGAGAGGCTTAGATACACGGCTCAGCAGACAGTATCACACAGGAGAGGATTAGATACACGGGCTCAGCAGACAGTATCACACAGGAGAGGATTAGATACACGGCTCAGCAGGCAGTATCACACAGGAGAGGATTAGATACACGGCTCAGCAGACAGTATCACACAGGAGAGGATTAGATACACGGGCTCAGCAGACAGTATCACACAGGAGAGGATTAGATACACGGCTCAGCAGACAGTATCACACAGGAGTGGATTAGATATATGGCTCAGCAGACAGTATCACACAGGAGAGGATTAGATACACGGCTCAGCAGACAGTATCACACAGGATAGGATTAGATACACAGCTGAGCAGACAGTATCACACAGGAGAGGATTAGATACACGGCTCAGCAGACAGTATCACACAGGAGAGGATTAGATACACGGCTCAGCAGACAGTATCACACAGGATAGGATTAGATACACGGCTCAGCAGACAGTATCACACAGGAGAGGATTAGATACACAGCTCAGCAGACAGTATCACACAGGATAGGATCAGATACACGGCTCAGCAGACAGTATCACACAGGAGAGGATTAGATACACGGTTCAGCAGACAGTATCACACAGGATAGGATCAGATACACGGCTCAGCAGACAGTATCACACAGGATAGGATTAGATACACGGCTCAGCAGACAGTATCACACAGGAGAGGATTAGATACACGGCTCAGCAGACAGTATCACACAGGAGAGGATTAGATACACGGCTCAGCAGACAGTATCACACAGGAGAGGATTAGATACACGGGCTCAGCAGACAGTATCACACAGGAGAGGATTAGATACACGGTTCAGCAGACAGTATCACACAGGAGAGGATTAGATACACGGCTCAGCAGACAGTATCACACAGGAGAGGATTAGATACACGGCTCAGCAGACAGTATCACACAGGAGAGGATTAGATACACGGCTCAGCAGACAGTATCACACAGGAGAGGATCAGATACACGGCTCAGCAGACAGTATCACACAGGATAGGATTAGATACACGGCTTAGCAGTCAGTATCACACAGGAGAGGATTAGATACACGGCTCAGCAGACAGTATCACACAGGAGAGGATTAGATACACGGCTCAGCAGTCAGTATCACACAGGAGAGGATTAGATACACAGCTCAGCAGACAGTATCACACAGGATAGGATTAGATACACGGCTCAGCAGACAGTATCACACAGGAGAGGATCAGATACATGGTTCAGCAGACAGTATCACACAGGATAGGATTAGATGCACGGCTCAGCAGACAGTATCACACAGGAGAGGATCAGATACATGGTTCAGCAGACAGTATCACACAGGATAGGATTAGATACACGGCTCAGCAGACAGTATCACACAGGAGTGGATTAGATACACGGCTCAGCAGACAGTATCACACAGGAGAGGATTAGATACACGGCTCAGCAGGGAGTATCACACAGGATAGGATTAGATACACAGCTCAGCAGACAGTATCACACAGGATAGGATTAGATACACGGCTCAGCAGACGGTATTACACAGGAGAGGATTAGATACACGGCTCAGCAGACAGTATCACACAGGAGAGGATCAGATACACGGCTCAGCAGACAGTATCACACAGTAGAGGATTAGATACACGGCTCAGCAGACAGTATCACACAGGAGAGGATTAGATACACGGCTCAGCAGACAGTATCACACAGGAGAGGATTAGATACACGGCTCAGCAGACAGTATCACACAGTAGAGGATCAGATACACGGCTCAGCAGACAGTATCACACAGTAGAGGATTAGATACACGGCTCAGCAGACAGTATCACACAGGAGACGATTAGATACACAGCTCAGCAGTCAGTATCACACAGGAGACGATTAGATACACAGCTCAGCAGTCAGTATCACACAGGAGAGGATTAGATACACGGCTCAGCAGACAGTATCACACAGTAGAGGATCAGATACACGGCTCAGCAGACAGTATCACACAGGAGAGGATTAGATACACGGCTCAGCAGACAGTATCACACAGGAGACGATTAGATACACAGCTCAGCAGTCAGTATCACACAGGAGACGATTAGATACACAGCTCAGCAGTCAGTATCACACAGGAGACGATTAGATACACAGCTCAGCAGTCAGTATCACACAGGAGAGGATCAGATACACGGCTCAGCAGACAGTATCACACAGGAGACGATTAGATACACAGCTCAGCAGTCAGTATCACAAAGGAGAGGATTAGATACACGGCTCAGGAGACAGTATCACACAGGAGAGGATTAGATACACGGCTCAGCAGACAGTATCACACAGGAGAGGATTAGATACACGGCTCAGTAGACAGTATCACAAAGGATAGGATTAGATACACGGCTCAGCAGACAGTATCACACAGGATAGGATTAGATACACGGCTCAGCAGACAGTATCACACAGGATAGGATTAGATACACGGCTCAGCAGACAGTATCACACAGGATAGGATTAGATACACGGCTCAGCAGACAGTATCACACAGGAGAGGATTAGATACACGGCTCAGCAGACAGTATCACACAGGATAGGATTAGATACCCGGCTCAGCAGACAGTACCACACGGGATAGGATTAGATACACAGCTCAGCAGTCAGTATCACACAGGATAGGATTAGATACACGGCTCAGCAGACAGTATCACACAGGAGAGGATTAGATACACGGCTCAGCAGACAGTATCACACAGGATAGGATTAGATACACGGCTCAGCAGATAGTATCACACAGGAGAGGATTAGATACACGGCTCAGCAGACGGTATCACACAGGAGAGGATCAGATACACAGCTCAGCAGACAGTATCACACAGGATAGGATTAGATACATGGCTCAGCAGACAGTATCACACAGGAGAGGATTAGATACACGGCTCAGCAGACAGTATTACACAGGAGAGGATTAGATACATGGCTCAGCAGACAGTATCACACAGGAGAGGATTAGATACACGGCTCAGCAGGCAGTATCACACAGGATAGGATTAGATACACGGCTCAGCAGACAGTATCACACAGGATAGGATTAGATACACGGCTCAGCAGACAGTATCACACAGAAGAGGCTTAGATACACGGCTCAGCAGACAGTATCACACAGGAGAGGCTTAGATACACGGCTCAGCAGACAGTATCACACAGGAGAGGATTAGACACACGGCTCAGCAGACGGTATCACACAGGATAGGATTAGATACATGGCTCAGCAGACGGTATCACACAGGAGAGGATTAGATACACGGCTCAGCAGACAGTATCACACAGGATAGGATTAGATACACGGCTCAGCAGACAGTATCACACAGATAGGATTAGATACACGGCTCAGCAGACAGTATCACACAGGAGAGGATTAGATACACAGCCCAGCAGACAGGATCACTCAGGATAGGATTAGATACACAGCTGAGCAGACAGTATCACACAGGAGAGGATTAGATACACGGCTCAGCAGACAGTATCACACAGGATAGGATTAGATACACGGCTCAGCAGACAGTATCACACAGGAGAGGATTAGATACACGGCTCAGCAGACAGTATCACACAGGAGAGGATTAGATACACTGCTCAGCAGACAGTATCACACAGGAGAGGATTAGATACACGGCTCAGCAGACAGTATCACACAGGAGAGGATTAGATACACGGCTCAGCAGACAGTATCACACAGGAGAGGATTAGATACACGGCTCAGCAGACAGGATCACTCAGGATAGGATTAGATACACAGCTGAGCAGACAGTATCACACAGGAGAGGATTAGATACACGGCTCAGCAGACAGTATCACACAGGAGAGGATTAGATACACGGCTCAGCAGACAGTTTCACACAGGAGAGGATCAGATACACAGCTCAGCAGACGGTATCACACAGGAGAGGATTAGATACACGGCTCAGCAGACAGTATGACACAGGAGAGGCTTAGATACACGGCTCAGCAGACAGTATCACACAGGAGAGGATTAGATACACGGGCTCAGCAGACAGTATCACACAGGAGAGGATTAGATACACGGCTCAGCAGGCAGTATCACACAGGAGAGGATTAGATACACGGCTCAGCAGACAGTATCACACAGGAGAGGATTAGATACACGGGCTCAGCAGACAGTATCACACAGGAGAGGATTAGATACACGGCTCAGCAGACAGTATCACACAGGAGTGGATTAGATATATGGCTCAGCAGACAGTATCACACAGGAGAGGATTAGATACACGGCTCAGCAGACAGTATCACACAGGATAGGATTAGATACACAGCTGAGCAGACAGTATCACACAGGAGAGGATTAGATACACGGCTCAGCAGACAGTATCACACAGGAGAGGATTAGATACACGGCTCAGCAGACAGTATCACACAGGATAGGATTAGATACACGGCTCAGCAGACAGTATCACACAGGAGAGGATTAGATACACAGCTCAGCAGACAGTATCACACAGGATAGGATCAGATACACGGCTCAGCAGACAGTATCACACAGGAGAGGATTAGATACACGGTTCAGCAGACAGTATCACACAGGATAGGATCAGATACACGGCTCAGCAGACAGTATCACACAGGATAGGATTAGATACACGGCTCAGCAGACAGTATCACACAGGAGAGGATTAGATACACGGCTCAGCAGACAGTATCACACAGGAGAGGATTAGATACACGGCTCAGCAGACAGTATCACACAGGAGAGGATTAGATACACGGGCTCAGCAGACAGTATCACACAGGAGAGGATTAGATACACGGTTCAGCAGACAGTATCACACAGGATAGGATCAGATACACGGCTCAGCAGACAGTATCACACAGGAGAGGATTAGATACACGGCTCAGCAGACAGTATCACACAGGAGAGGATTAGATACACGGCTCAGCAGACAGTATCACACAGGAGAGGATTAGATACACGGCTCAGCAGACAGTATCACACAGGAGAGGATTAGATACACGGCTCAGCAGACAGGATCACTCAGGATAGGATTAGATACACAGCTGAGCAGACAGTATCACACAGGAGAGGATTAGATACACGGCTCAGCAGACAGTATCACACAGGAGAGGATTAGATACACGGCTCAGCAGACAGTATCACACAGGAGAGGATCAGATACACGGCTCAGCAGACGGTATCACACAGGAGAGGATTAGATACACGGCTCAGCAGACAGTATGACACAGGAGAGGCTTAGATACACGGCTCAGCAGACAGTATCACACAGGAGAGGATTAGATACACGGCTCAGCAGACAGTATCACACAGGAGAGGATTAGATACACGGCTCAGCAGACAGTATCACACAGGAGAGGATTAGACACACGGGCTCAGCAGACAGTATCACACAGGAGAGGATTAGATACACGGCTCAGCAGACAGTATCACACAGGAGTGGATTAGATACACGGCTCAGCAGACAGTATCACACAGGATAGGATTAGATACACAGCTGAGCAGACAGTATCACACAGGAGAGGATTAGATACACGGCTCAGCAGACAGTATCACACAGGAGAGGATTAGATACACGGCTCAGCAGACAGTATCACACAGGATAGGATTAGATACACAGCTGAGCAGACAGTATCACACAGGAGAGGATTAGATACACGGCTCAGCAGACAGTATCACACAGGAGAGGATTAGATACACGGCTCAGCAGACAGTATCACACAGGATAGGATTAGATACACGGCTCAGCAGACAGTATCACACAGGAGAGGATTAGATACACAGCTCAGCAGACAGTATCACACAGGATAGGATTAGATACACGGCTCAGCAGACAGTATCACACAGGATAGGATCAGATACACGGCTCAGCAGACAGTATCACACAGGAGAGGATTAGATACATGGCTCAGCAGACAGTATCACACAGGATAGGATTAGATACACGGCTCAGCAGACAGTATCACACAGGAGAGGATTAGATACACAGCTCAGCAGACAGTATCACACAGGAGAGGATTAGATACACGGCTCAGCAGACAGTATCACACAGGATAGGATTAGATACACGGCTCAGCAGACAGTATCACACAGGAGAGGATTAGATACACAGCTCAGCAGACAGTATCACACAGGAGAGGATTAGATACATGGCTCAGCAGACAGTATCACACAGGATAGGATTAGATACACGGCTCAGCAGACAGTATCACACAGGAGAGGATTAGATACACAGCTCAGCAGACAGTATCACACAGGAGAGGATTAGATACACGGCTCAGCAGACAGTATCACACAGGATAGGATCAGATACACGGCTCAGCAGACAGTATCACACAGGAGAGGATTAGATACATGGCTCAGCAGACAGTATCACACAGGATAGGATTAGATACACGGCTCAGCAGACAGTATCACACAGGATAGGATTAGATACACGGCTCAGCAGACAGTATCACACAGGATAGGATTAGATACACGGCTCAGCAGACAGTATCACACAGGATAGGATTAGATACACGGCTCAGCAGACAGTATCACACAGGATATGATTAGATACACGGCTCAGCAGTCAGTATCACACAGGAGAGGATTAGATACACGGCTCAGCAGACAGTATCACACAGGAGGGATTAGATACACGGCTCAGCAGACAGTATCACACAGGATAGGATTAGATACACGGCTCAGCAGACGGTATCACACAGGAGAGGATTAGATACATGGCTCAGCAGACGGTATCACACAGGAGAGGATTAGATACACGGCTCAGCAGACAGTATCACACAGGATAGGATTAGATACACGGCTCAGCAGACGGTATCACACAGGAGAGGATTAGATACATGGCTCAGCAGACGGTATCACACAGGAGAGGATTAGATACACGGCTCAGCAGACAGTATCACACAGGAGAGGATTAGATACACGGCTCAGCAGACGGTATCACACAGGATAGGATTAGATACACGGCTCAGCAGACAGTATCACACAGGCTAGGATTAGATACACGGCTCAGCAGACGGTATCACACAGGAGAGGATTAGATACACGGCTCAGCAGACGGTATCACACAGGAGAGGATTAGATACACGGCTCAGCAGACGGTATCACACAGGAGAGGATTAGATACACGGCTCAGCAGTCGGTATCACACAGGAGAGGATTAGATACACGGCTCAGCAGACAGTATCACACAGGAGAGGATTAGATACACGGCTCAGCAGACAGTATCACACAGGAGAGGATTAGATACACAGCTCAGCAGACAGTATCACACAGGAGAGGATTAGATACACAGCTCAGCAGACAGTATCACACAGGATAGGATTAGATACACGGCTCAGCAGTCAGTATCACACAGGAGAGGATTAGATACACGGCTCAGCAGACAGTATCACACAGGAGAGGATTAGATACCCGGCTCAGCAGACAGTATCACACAGGAGAGGATTAGATACACGGCTCAGCAGACAGTATCACACAGGAGAGGATTAGATACACGGCTCAGCAGACTGTATCACACAGGAGAGGATTAGATACACGGCTCAGCAGTCAGTATCACACAGGAGAGGATTAGATACACAGCTCAGCAGACAGTATCACACAGGAGAGGATTAGATACACGGCTCAGCAGTCAGTATCACACAGGAGAGGATTAGATACACAGCTCAGCAGACAGTATCACACAGGAGAGGATTAGATACACGGCTCAGCAGACAGTGTCACACAGGAGAGGATTAGATACACGGCTCAGCAGACAGTATCACACAGGAGAGGATTAGATACACGGCTCAGCAGACAGTATCACACAGGATAGGATTAGATACACGGCTTAGCAGTCAGTATCACACAGGATAGGATTAGATACACGGCTCAGCAGTCAGTATCACACAGGAGAGGATTAGATACACAGCTCAGCAGACAGTATCACACAGGATAGGATTAGATACACGGCTCAGCAGTCAGTATCACACAGGAGAGGATTAGATACACAGCTCAGCAGACAGTATCACACAGGAGAGGATTAGATACACAGCTCAGCAGACAGTATCACACAGGAGAGGATTAGATACACGGCTCAGCAGACAGTATCACACAGGAGAGGATTAGATACACGGCTCAGCAGACAGTATCACACAGGATAGGATTAGATACACGGCTTAGCAGTCAGTATCACACAGGAGAGGATTAGATACACGGCTCAGCAGACAGTATCACACAGGAGAGGATTAGATACACGGCTCAGCAGTCAGTATCACACAGGAGAGGATTAGATACACAGCTCAGCAGACAGTATCACACAGGATAGGATTAGATACACGGCTCAGCAGACAGTATCACACAGGAGAGGATCAGATACATGGTTCAGCAGACAGTATCACACAGGATAGGATTAGATGCACGGCTCAGCAGACAGTATCACACAGGAGAGGATCAGATACATGGTTCAGCAGACAGTATCACACAGGATAGGATTAGATACACGGCTCAGCAGACAGTATCACACAGGAGTGGATTAGATACACGGCTCAGCAGACAGTATCACACAGGAGAGGATTAGATACACGGCTCAGCAGGGAGTATCACACAGGATAGGATTAGATACACAGCTCAGCAGACAGTATCACACAGGATAGGATTAGATACACGGCTCAGCAGACGGTATTACACAGGAGAGGATTAGATACACGGCTCAGCAGACAGTATCACACAGGAGAGGATCAGATACACGGCTCAGCAGACAGTATCACACAGTAGAGGATTAGATACACGGCTCAGCAGACAGTATCACACAGGAGAGGATTAGATACACGGCTCAGCAGACAGTATCACACAGGAGAGGATTAGATACACGGCTCAGCAGACAGTATCACACAGGAGACGATTAGATACACAGCTCAGGAGACAGTATCACACAGGAGAGGATTAGATACACGGCTCAGCAGACAGTATCACACAGGAGACGATTAGATACACAGCTCAGCAGTCAGTATCACACAGGAGAGGATTAGATACACGGCTCAGCAGACAGTATCACACAGTAGAGGATCAGATACACGGCTCAGCAGACAGTATCACACAGGAGAGGATTAGATACACGGCTCAGCAGACAGTATCACACAGGAGACGATTAGATACACAGCTCAGCAGTCAGTATCACACAGGAGACGATTAGATACACAGCTCAGCAGTCAGTATCACACAGGAGACGATTAGATACACAGCTCAGCAGTCAGTATCACACAGGAGAGGATCAGATACACGGCTCAGCAGACAGTATCACACAGGATAGGATTAGATACATGGCTCAGCAGTCAGTATCACACAGGAGAGGATCAGATACACGGCTCAGCAGACAGTATCACACAGGAGACGATTAGATACACAGCTCAGCAGTCAGTATCACAAAGGAGAGGATTAGATACACGGCTCAGGAGACAGTATCACACAGGAGAGGATTAGATACACGGCTCAGCAGACAGTATCACACAGGAGAGGATTAGATACACGGCTCAGTAGACAGTATCACAAAGGATAGGATTAGATACACGGCTCAGCAGACAGTATCACACAGGATAGGATTAGATACACGGCTCAGCAGACAGTATCACACAGGATAGGATTAGATACACGGCTCAGCAGACAGTATCACACAGGATAGGATTAGATACACGGCTCAGCAGACAGTATCACACAGGAGAGGATTAGATACACGGCTCAGCAGACAGTATCACACAGGATAGGATTAGATACCCGGCTCAGCAGACAGTACCACACGGGATAGGATTAGATACACAGCTCAGCAGACAGTATCACACAGGATAGGATTAGATACACGGCTCAGCAGACAGTATCACACAGGAGAGGATTAGATACACGGCTCAGCAGACAGTATCACACAGGATAGGATTAGATACACGGCTCAGCAGATAGTATCACACAGGAGAGGATTAGATACACGGCTCAGCAGACGGTATCACACAGGAGAGGATCAGATACACAGCTCAGCAGACAGTATCACACAGGATAGGATTAGATACATGGCTCAGCAGACAGTATCACACAGGAGAGGATTAGATACACGGCTCAGCAGACAGTATTACACAGGAGAGGATTAGATACATGGCTCAGCAGACAGTATCACACAGGAGAGGATTAGATACACGGCTCAGCAGACAGTATCACACAGGATAGGATTAGATACACGGCTCAGCAGACAGTATCACACAGGATAGGATTAGATACACGGCTCAGCAGACAGTATCACACAGAAGAGGCTTAGATACACGGCTCAGCAGACAGTATCACACAGGAGAGGCTTAGATACACGGCTCAGTAGACAGTATCACACAGGAGAGGATTAGACACACGGCTCAGCAGACGGTATCACACAGGATAGGATTAGATACATGGCTCAGCAGACGGTATCACACAGGAGAGGATTAGATACACGGCTCAGCAGACAGTATCACACAGGATAGGATTAGATACACGGCTCAGCAGACAGTATCACACAGATAGGATTAGATACACGGCTCAGCAGACAGTATCACACAGGAGAGGATTAGATACACAGCCCAGCAGACAGGATCACTCAGGATAGGATTAGATACACAGCTGAGCAGACAGTATCACACAGGAGAGGATTAGATACACGGCTCAGCAGACAGTATCACACAGGATAGGATTAGATACACGGCTCAGCAGACAGTATCACACAGGAGAGGATTAGATACACGGCTCAGCAGACAGTATCACACAGGAGAGGATTAGATACACTGCTCAGCAGACAGTATCACACAGGAGAGGATTAGATACACGGCTCAGCAGACAGTATCACACAGGAGAGGATTAGATACACGGCTCAGCAGACAGTATCACACAGGAGAGGATTAGATACACGGCTCAGCAGACAGGATCACTCAGGATAGGATTAGATACACAGCTGAGCAGACAGTATCACACAGGAGAGGATTAGATACACGGCTCAGCAGACAGTATCACACAGGAGAGGATTAGATACACGGCTCAGCAGACAGTATCACACAGGAGAGGATCAGATACACAGCTCAGCAGACGGTATCACACAGGAGAGGATTAGATACACGGCTCAGCAGACAGTATGACACAGGAGAGGCTTAGATACACGGCTCAGCAGACAGTATCACACAGGAGAGGATTAGATACACGGGCTCAGCAGACAGTATCACACAGGAGAGGATTAGATACACGGCTCAGCAGACAGTATCACACAGGAGTGGATTAGATATATGGCTCAGCAGACAGTATCACACAGGAGAGGATTAGATACACGGCTCAGCAGACAGTATCACACAGGATAGGATTAGATACACAGCTGAGCAGACAGTATCACACAGGAGAGGATTAGATACACGGCTCAGCAGACAGTATCACACAGGAGAGGATTAGATACACGGCTCAGCAGACAGTATCACACAGGATAGGATTAGATACACGGCTCAGCAGACAGTATCACACAGGAGAGGATTAGATACACAGCTCAGCAGACAGTATCACACAGGATAGGATCAGATACACGGCTCAGCAGACAGTATCACACAGGAGAGGATTAGATACACGGTTCAGCAGACAGTATCACACAGGATAGGATCAGATACACGGCTCAGCAGACAGTATCACACAGGATAGGATTAGATACACGGCTCAGCAGACAGTATCACACAGGAGAGGATTAGATACACGGCTCAGCAGACAGTATCACACAGGAGAGGATTAGATACACGGCTCAGCAGACAGTATCACACAGGATAGGATCAGATACACGGCTCAGCAGACAGTATCACACAGGATAGGATCAGATACACGGCTCAGCAGACAGTATCACACAGGAGAGGATTAGATACACGGCTCAGCAGACAGTATCACACAGGAGAGGATTAGATACACGGCTCAGCAGACAGTATCACACAGGAGAGGATTAGATACACGGGCTCAGCAGACAGTATCACACAGGAGAGGATTAGATACACGGTTCAGCAGACAGTATCACACAGGATAGGATCAGATACACGGCTCAGCAGACAGTATCACACAGGAGAGGATTAGATACACGGCTCAGCAGACAGTATCACACAGGAGAGGATTAGATACACGGCTCAGCAGACAGTATCACACAGGAGAGGATTAGATACACGGCTCAGCAGACAGTATCACACAGGAGAGGATTAGATACACGGCTCAGCAGACAGGATCACTCAGGATAGGATTAGATACACAGCTGAGCAGACAGTATCACACAGGAGAGGATTAGATACACGGCTCAGCAGACAGTATCACACAGGAGAGGATTAGATACACGGCTCAGCAGACAGTATCACACAGGAGAGGATCAGATACACGGCTCAGCAGACGGTATCACACAGGAGAGGATTAGATACACGGCTCAGCAGACAGTATGACACAGGAGAGGCTTAGATACACGGCTCAGCAGACAGTATCACACAGGAGAGGATTAGATACACGGCTCAGCAGACAGTATCACACAGGAGAGGATTAGATACACGGCTCAGCAGACAGTATCACACAGGAGAGGATTAGATACACGGGCTCAGCAGACAGTATCACACAGGAGAGGATTAGATACACGGCTCAGCAGACAGTATCACACAGGAGTGGATTAGATACACGGCTCAGCAGACAGTATCACACAGGATAGGATTAGATACACAGCTGAGCAGACAGTATCACACAGGAGAGGATTAGATACACGGCTCAGCAGACAGTATCACACAGGAGAGGATTAGATACACGGCTCAGCAGACAGTATCACACAGGATAGGATTAGATACACAGCTGAGCAGACAGTATTACACAGGAGAGGATTAGATACACGGCTCAGCAGACAGTATCACACAGGAGAGGATTAGATACACGGCTCAGCAGACAGTATCACACAGGATAGGATTAGATACACGGCTCAGCAGACAGTATCACACAGGAGAGGATTAGATACACAGCTCAGCAGACAGTATCACACAGGATAGGATCAGATACACGGCTCAGCAGACAGTATCACACAGGATAGGATCAGATACACGGCTCAGCAGACAGTATCACACAGGATAGGATCAGATACACGGCTCAGCAGACAGTATCACACAGGAGAGGATTAGATACACGGCTCAGCAGACAGTATCACACAGGAGAGGATTAGATACACGGGCTCAGCAGACAGTATCACACAGGAGAGGATTAGATACACGGCTCAGCAGACGGTATCACACAGGAGAGGATTAGATACACGGCTCAGCAGACGGTATCACACAGGAGAGGATTAGATACACGGCTCAGCAGACAGTATCACACAGGAGAGGATTAGATACACGGGCTCAGCAGACAGTATCACACAGGAGAGGATTAGATACACGGCTCAGCAGACGGTATCACACAGGAGAGGATTAGATACACGGCTCAGCAGACGGTATCACACAGGAGAGGATTAGATACACGGCTCAGCAGACAGTATCACACAGGATAGGATTAGATACACGGCTCAGCAGACGGTATCACACAGGAGAGGATTAGATACATGGCTCAGCAGACGGTATCACACAGGAGAGGATTAGATACACGGCTCAGCAGACAGTATCACACAGGAGAGGATTAGATACATGGCTCAGCAGACGGTATCACACAGGAGAGGATTAGATACACGGCTCAGCAGACAGTATCACACAGGAGAGGATTAGATACACGGCTCAGCAGACAGTATCACACAGGAGAGGATTAGATACACGGGCTCAGCAGACAGTATCACACAGGAGAGGATTAGATACACGGTTCAGCAGACAGTATCACACAGGATAGGATCAGATACACGGCTCAGCAGACAGTATCACACAGGAGAGGATTAGATACACGGCTCAGCAGACAGTATCACACAGGAGAGGATTAGATACACGGCTCAGCAGTCAGTATCACACAGGAGAGGATTAGATACACGGTTCAGCAGACAGTATCACACAGGATAGGATCAGATACACGGCTCAGCAGACAGTATCACACAGGAGAGGATTAGATACACGGCTCAGCAGACAGTATCACACAGGAGAGGATTAGATACACGGCTCAGCAGACAGTATCACACAGGAGAGGATTAGATACACGGCTCAGCAGACAGTATCACACAGGAGAGGATTAGATACACGGCTCAGCAGACAGTATCACACAGGAGAGGATCAGATACACGGCTCAGCAGACGGTATCACACAGGAGAGGATTAGATACACGGCTCAGCAGACAGTATGACACAGGAGAGGCTTAGATACACGGCTCAGCAGACAGTATCACACAGGAGAGGATTAGATACACGGCTCAGCAGACAGTATCACACAGGAGAGGATTAGATACACGGCTCAGCAGACAGTATCACACAGGAGAGGATTAGATACACGGGCTCAGCAGACAGTATCACACAGGAGAGGATTAGATACACGGCTCAGCAGACAGTATCACACAGGAGTGGATTAGATATATGGCTCAGCAGACAGTATCACACAGGAGAGGATTAGA
This sequence comes from Phyllobates terribilis, assembly GCF_046119375.1. Classification (NCBI taxonomy): domain Eukaryota; kingdom Metazoa; phylum Chordata; class Amphibia; order Anura; family Dendrobatidae; genus Phyllobates; species Phyllobates terribilis. Next base: position 101,175 of record NW_027363600.1, on the reverse strand, counting down.
TACACGGCTCAGCAGACAGTATCACACAGGATAGGATTAGATACACAGCTGAGCAGACAGTATCACACAGGAGAGGATTAGATACACGGCTCAGCAGACAGTATCACACAGGAGAGGATTAGATACACGGCTCAGCAGACAGTATCACACAGGAGAGGATTAGATACACAGCTCAGCAGACAGTATCACACAGGATAGGATCAGATACACGGCTCAGCAGACAGTATCACACAGGATAGGATCAGATACACGGCTCAGCAGACAGTATCACACAGGAGAGGATTAGATACACGGGCTCAGCAGACAGTATCACACAGGAGAGGATTAGATACACGGCTCAGCAGACAGTATCACACAGGAGTGGATTAGATATATGGCTCAGCAGACAGTATCACACAGGAGAGGATTAGATACACGGCTCAGCAGACAGTATCACACAGGATAGGATTAGATACACAGCTGAGCAGACAGTATCACACAGGAGAGGATTAGATACACGGCTCAGCAGACAGTATCACACAGGAGAGGATTAGATACACGGCTCAGCAGACAGTATCACACAGGAGAGGATTAGATACACAGCTCAGCAGACAGTATCACACAGGATAGGATCAGATACACGGCTCAGCAGACAGTATCACACAGGAGAGGATTAGATACACGGCTCAGCAGACAGTATCACACAGGAGAGGATTAGATACACGGGCTCAGCAGACAGTATCACACAGGAGAGGATTAGATACACGGCTCAGCAGACGGTATCACACAGGAGAGGATTAGATACACGGCTCAGCAGACGGTATCACACAGGAGAGGATTAGATACACGGCTCAGCAGACAGTATCACACAGGAGAGGATTAGATACACGGGCTCAGCAGACAGTATCACACAGGAGAGGATTAGATACACGGCTCAGCAGACGGTATCACACAGGAGAGGATTAGATACACGGCTCAGCAGACGGTATCACACAGGAGAGGATTAGATACACGGCTCAGCAGACAGTATCACACAGGATAGGATTAGATACACGGCTCAGCAGACGGTATCACACAGGAGAGGATTAGATACATGGCTCAGCAGACGGTATCACACAGGAGAGGATTAGATACACGGCTCAGCAGACAGTATCACACAGGAGAGGATTAGATACATGGCTCAGCAGACGGTATCACACAGGAGAGGATTAGATACACGGCTCAGCAGACAGTATCACACAGGAGAGGATTAGATACACGGCTCAGCAGACGGTATCACACAGGAGAGGATTAGATACACGGCTCAGCAGACAGTATCACACAGGAGAGGATTAGATACACGGCTCAGCAGAGGGTATCACACAGGAGAGGATTAGATACACGGCTCAGCAGACAGTATCACACAGGAGAGGATTAGATACACGGCTCAGCAGAGGGTATCACACAGGATAGGATTAGATACATGGCTCAGCAGAGGGTATCACACAGGAGAGGATTAGATACATGGCTCAGCAGACAGTATCACACAGGAGAGGATTAGATACACGGCTCAGCAGAGGGTATCACACAGGATAGGATTAGATACATGGCTCAGCAGAGGGTATCACACAGGAGAGGATTAGATACACAGCTCAGCAGACAGTATCACACAGGAGAGGATTAGATACATGGCTCAGCAGACAGTATCACACAGGAGAGGATTAGATACACGGCTCAGCAGAGGGTATCACACAGGATAGGATTAGATACATGGCTCAGCAGAGGGTATCACACAGGAGAGGATTAGATACACAGCTCAGCAGACAGTATCACACAGGAGAGGATTAGATACATGGCTCAGCAGACAGTATCACACAGGATAGGATTAGATACACAGCTCAGCAGACAGTATCACACAGGAGAGGATTAGATACATGGCTCAGCAGACAGTATCACACAGGAGAGGATTAGATACATGGCTCAGCAGACAGTATCACACAGGAGAGGATTAGATACACGGCTCAGCAGACAGTATCACACAGGAGAGGATTAGATACACGGCTCAGCAGACAGTATCACACAGGAGAGGATTAGATACACGGCTCAGCAGACAGTATCACACAGGAGAGGATTAGATACACGGCTCAGCAGACAGTATCACACAGGATAGGATTAGATACACGGCTCAGCAGACAGTATCACACAGGAGAGGATTAGATACACGGCTCAGCAGACAGTATCACACAGGAGAGGATTAGATACACGGCTCAGCAGACAGTATCACACAGGATAGGATTAGATACACGGCTTAGCAGTCAGTATCACACAGGAGAGGATTAGATACATGGCTCAGCAGACGGTATCACACAGGAGAGAATTAGATACACGGCTCAGCAGACAGTATCACACAGGATAGGATTAGATACACGGCTCAGCAGACAGTATCACACAGGAGAGGATCAGATACACGGCTCAGCAGACGGTATCACACAGGAGAGGATTAGATACACGGCTCAGCAGACAGTATCACACAGGAGGGATTAGATACACGGCTCAGCAGACAGTATCACACAGGATAGGATTAGATACACGGCTCAGCAGACAGTATCACACAGGATAGGATTAGATACACGGCTCAGCAGACAGTATCACACAGGAGGGATTAGATACACGGCTCAGCAGACAGTATCACCCAGGATAGGATTAGATACACGGCTCAGCAGACAGTATCACACAGGAGAGGAATAGATACACGGCTCAGCAGACAGTATCACACAGGATAGGATTAGATACACGGCTCAGCAGACAGTATCACACAGGAGAGGATTAGATACACGGCTCAGCAGTCAGTATCACACAGGAGAGGATTAGATACACGGCTCAGCAGTCAGTATCACACAGGAGAGGATTAGATACACGGCTCAGCAGACAGTATCACACAGGAGAGGATTAGATACACGGCTCAGCAGTCAGTATCACACAGGAGAGGATTAGATACACGGCTCAGCAGACAGTATCACACAGGATAGGATTAGATACACGGCTCAGCAGACAGTATCACACAGGATAGGATTAGATACACGGCTCAGCAGACAGTATCACACAGGATATGATTAGATACACGGCTCAGCAGTCAGTATCACACAGGAGAGGATTAGATACACGGCTCAGCAGACAGTATCACACAGGAGGGATTAGATACACGGCTCAGCAGACAGTATCACACAGGATAGGATTAGATACACGGCTCAGCAGACGGTATCCCACAGGAGAGGATTAGATACATGTCTCAGCAGACGGTATCACACAGGAGAGGATTAGATACACTGCTCAGCAGACAGTATCACACAGGAGAGGATTAGATACACTGCTCAGCAGACAGTATCACACAGGAGAGGATTAGATACACGGCTCAGCAGACAGTATCACACAGGATAGGATTAGATACACGGCTCAGCAGACGGTATCACACAGGATAGGATTAGATACACGGCTCAGCAGACGGTATCACACAGGAGAGGATTAGATACACGGCTCAGCAGACGGTATCACACAGGAGAGGATTAGATACACGGCTCAGCAGACGGTATCACACAGGAGAGGATTAGATACACGGCTCAGCAGACGGTATCACACAGGATAGGATTAGATACACGGCTCAGCAGACAGTATCACACAGGCTAGGATTAGATACACGGCTCAGCAGACGGTATCACACAGGAGAGGATTAGATACACGGCTCAGCAGACGGTATCACACAGGAGAGGATTAGATACACGGCTCAGCAGACGGTATCACACAGGAGAGGATTAGATACACGGCTCAGCAGACAGTATCACACAGGAGAGGATTAGATACACGGCTCAGCAGACGGTATCACACAGGATAGGATTAGATACACGGCTCAGCAGACAGTATCACACAGGCTAGGATTAGATACACGGCTCAGCAGACGGTATCACACAGGAGAGGATTAGATACACGGCTCAGCAGACGGTATCACACAGGAGAGGATTAGATACACGGCTCAGCAGACGGTATCACACAGGAGAGGATTAGATACACGGCTCAGCAGTCGGTATCACACAGGAGAGGATTAGATACACGGCTCAGCAGACAGTATCACACAGGAGAGGATTAGATACACGGCTCAGCAGTCAGTATCACACAGGAGAGGATTAGATACACAGCTCAGCAGACAGTATCACACAGGATAGGATTAGATACACGGCTCAGCAGACAGTATCACACAGGATAGGATTAGATACACGGCTCAGCAGACAGTATCACACAGGAGAGGATTAGATACACGGCTCAGCAGACAGTATCACACAGGAGAGGATTAGATACACGGCTCAGCAGACAGTATCACACAGGAGAGGATTAGATACACGGCTCAGCAGACAGTATCACACAGGTGAGGATCAGATACACGGCTCAGCAGACAGTATCACACAGGATAGGATTAGATACACGGCTTAGCAGTCAGTATCACACAGGAGAGGATTAGATACACGGCTCAGCAGACAGTATCACACAGGAGAGGATTAGATACACGGCTCAGCAGTCAGTATCACACAGGAGAGGATTAGATACACGGCTCAGCAGTCAGTATCACACAGGAGAGGATTAGATACATGGCTCAGCAGACGGTATCACACAGGAGAGGATTAGATACATGGCTCAGCAGACAGTATCACACAGGAGAGGATTAGATACACGGCTCAGCAGACAGTATCACACAGGATAGGATTAGATACACGGCTCAGCAGACAGTATCACACAGGAGAGGATTAGATACACGGCTCAGCAGACAGTATCACACAGGAGAGGATTAGATACACGGCTCAGCAGACAGTATCACACAGGGGAGGATCAGATACACGGCTCAGCAGACAGTATCACACAGGAGTGGATCAGATACACGGCTCAGCAGACAGTATCACACAGGATAGGATTAGATACACGGCTCAGCAGACAGTATCACACAGGATAGGATTAGATACACGGCTCAGCAGACAGTATCACACAGGAGAGGATTAGATACACGGCTCAGCAGACGGTATCACACAGGAGAGGATTAGATACACGGCTCAGCAGACGGTATCACACAGGAGAGGATTAGATACACGGCTCAGCAGTCAGTATCACACAGGAGAGGATTAGATACACGGCTCAGCAGACAGTATCACACAGGAGAGGATTAGATACACGGCTCAGCAGACAGTATCACACAGGAGAGGATTAGATACACGGCTCAGCAGAGGGTATCACACAGGAGAGGATTAGATACACGGCTCAGCAGACAGTATCACACAGGAGAGGATTAGATACACGGCTCAGCAGAGGGTATCACACAGGAGAGGATTAGATACACGGCTCAGCAGACAGTATCACACAGGATAGGATTAGATGCACAGCTCAGCAGACAGTATCACACAGGAGAGGATTAGATACACGGCTCAGCAGACGGTATCACACAGGAGAGGATTAGATACACGGCTCAGCAGACGGTATCACACAGGAGAGGATTAGATACACGGCTCAGCAGACAGTATCACACAGGAGAGGATTAGATACACGGCTCAGCAGAGGGTATCACACAGGAGAGGATTAGATACACAGCTCAGCAGACAGTATCACACAGGAGGGATTAGATACACGGCTCAGTAGACAGTATCACACAGGAGAGGATTAGATACACGGCTCAGCAGTCAGTATCACACAGGAGAGGATTAGATACACGGCTCAGTAGACAGTATCACACAGGAGAGGATTAGATACACGGCTCAGCAGTCAGTATCACACAGGAGAGGATTAGATACACGGCTCAGCAGACAGTATCACACAGGAGAGGATTAGATACACGGCTCAGCAGTCAGTATCACACAGGAGAGGATTAGATACACGGCTCAGCAGTCAGTATCACACAGGATAGGATTAGATACACGGCTCAGCAGACAGTATCACACAGGAGAGGATTAGATACACAGCTCAGCAGACAGTATCACACAGGAGAGGATTAGATACACGGCTCAGCAGACAGTATCACACAGGATAGGATTAGATACACGGCTCAGCAGACGGTATCACACAGGAGAGGATTAGATACACGCCTCAGCAGACGGTATCACACAGGAGAGGATTAGATACACGGCTCAGCAGACGGTATCACACAGGAGAGGATTAGATACACGGCTCAGCAGTCAGTATCACACAGGAGAGGATTAGATACACAGCTCAGCAGACAGTATCACACAGGAGAGGATTAGATACACGGCTCAGCAGACGGTATCACACAGGAGAGGATTAGATACATGGCTCAGCAGACAGTATCACACAGGAGAGGATTAGATACACAGCTCAGCAGTCAGTATCACACAGGAGAGGATTAGATACACGGCTCAGCAGTCAGTATCACACAGGAGAGGATTAGATACACGGCTCAGCAGACGGTATCACACAGGAGAGGATTAGATACACGGCTCAGCAGACGGTATCACACAGGAGGGATTAGGTACACGGCTCAGCAGACAGTATCACACAGGAGAGGATTAGATACACTGCTCAGCAGACAGTATCACACAGGAGAGGATTAGATACACGGCTCAGCAGACAGTATCACACAGGATAGGATTAGATACACGGCTCAGCAGACGGTATCACACAGGAGAGGATTAGATACATGGCTCAGCAGACGGTATCACACAGGAGAGGATTAGATACACGGCTCAGCAGACAGTATCACACAGGAGAGGATTAGATACACGGCTCAGCAGACGGTATCACACAGGATAGGATTAGATACACGGCTCAGCAGACAGTATCACACAGGCTAGGATTAGATACACGGCTCAGCAGACGGTATCACACAGGAGAGGATTAGATACACGGCTCAGCAGACGGTATCACACAGGAGAGGATTAGATACACGGCTCAGCAGACGGTATCACACAGGAGAGGATTAGATACACGGCTCAGCAGACAGTATCACACAGGAGAGGATTAGATACACGGCTCAGCAGACGGTATCACACAGGATAGGATTAGATACACGGCTCAGCAGACAGTATCACACAGGCTAGGATTAGATACACGGCTCAACAGACGGTATCACACAGGAGAGGATTAGATACACGGCTCAGCAGACGGTATCACACAGGAGAGGATTAGATACACGGCTCAGCAGTCGGTATCACACAGGAGAGGATTAGATACACGGCTCAGCAGTCAGTATCACACAGGAGAGGATTAGATACACAGCTCAGCAGACAGTATCACACAGGATAGGATTAGATACACGGCTCAGCAGACAGTATCACACAGGATAGGATTAGATACACGGCTCAGCAGACAGTATCACACAGGAGAGGATTAGATACACGGCTCAGCAGACAGTATCACACAGGAGAGGATTAGATACACGGCTCAGCAGACAGTATCACACAGGAGAGGATTAGATACACGGCTCAGCAGACAGTATCACACAGGTGAGGATCAGATACACGGCTCAGCAGACAGTATCACACAGGATAGGATTAGATACACGGCTTAGCAGTCAGTATCACACAGGAGAGGATTAGATACACGGCTCAGCAGACAGTATCACACAGGAGAGGATTAGATACACGGCTCAGCAGTCAGTATCACACAGGAGAGGATTAGATACACGGCTCAGCAGTCAGTATCACACAGGAGAGGATTAGATACATGGCTCAGCAGACGGTATCACACAGGAGAGGATTAGATACATGGCTCAGCAGACAGTATCACACAGGAGAGGATTAGATACACGGCTCAGCAGACAGTATCACACAGGATAGGATTAGATACACGGCTCAGCAGACAGTATCACACAGGAGAGGATTAGATACACGGCTCAGCAGACAGTATCACACAGGAGAGGATTAGATACACGGCTCAGCAGACAGTATCACACAGGGGAGGATCAGATACACGGCTCAGCAGACAGTATCACACAGGATAGGATTAGATACACGGCTCAGCAGACAGTATCACACAGGAGAGGATTAGATACACAGCTCAGCAGACAGTATCACACAGGATAGGATTAGATACACGGCTCAGCAGACAGTATCACACAGGAGTGGATCAGATACACGGCTCAGCAGACAGTATCACACAGGATAGGATTAGATACACGGCTCAGCAGACAGTATCACACAGGATAGGATTAGATACACGGCTCAGCAGACAGTATCACACAGGAGAGGATTAGATACACGGCTCAGCAGACGGTATCACACAGGAGAGGATTAGATACACGGCTCAGCAGACGGTATCACACAGGAGAGGATTAGATACACGGCTCAGCAGTCAGTATCACACAGGAGAGGATTAGATACACGGCTCAGCAGACAGTATCACACAGGAGAGGATTAGATACACGGCTCAGCAGACAGTATCACACAGGAGAGGATTAGATACACGGCTCAGCAGAGGGTATCACACAGGAGAGGATTAGATACACGGCTCAGCAGACAGTATCACACAGGAGAGGATTAGATACACGGCTCAGCAGAGGGTATCACACAGGAGAGGATTAGATACACGGCTCAGCAGACAGTATCACACAGGATAGGATTAGATGCACAGCTCAGCAGACAGTATCACACAGGAGAGGATTAGATACACGGCTCAGCAGACGGTATCACACAGGAGAGGATTAGATACACGGCTCAGCAGACGGTATCACACAGGAGAGGATTAGATACACAGCTCAGCAGACGGTATCACACAGGAGAGGATTAGATACACGGCTCAGCAGACAGTATCACACAGGAGAGGATTAGATACACGGCTCAGCAGAGGGTATCACACAGGAGAGGATTAGATACACAGCTCAGCAGACAGTATCACACAGGAGGGATTAGATACACGGCTCAGTAGACAGTATCACACAGGAGAGGATTAGATACACGGCTCAGCAGTCAGTATCACACAGGAGAGGATTAGATACACGGCTCAGTAGACAGTATCACACAGGAGAGGATTAGATACACGGCTCAGCAGTCAGTATCACACAGGAGAGGATTAGATACACGGCTCAGCAGACAGTATCACACAGGATAGGATTAGATACACAGCTCAGCAGACAGTATCACACAGGAGAGGATTAGATACACGGCTCAGCAGACAGTATCACACAGGATAGGATTAGATACACGGCTCAGCAGACGGTATCACACAGGAGAGGATTAGATACACGCCTCAGCAGACGGTATCACACAGGAGAGGATTAGATACACGGCTCAGCAGACGGTATCACACAGGAGAGGATTAGATACACGGCTCAGCAGTCAGTATCACACAGGAGAGGATTAGATACACAGCTCAGCAGACAGTATCACACAGGAGAGGATTAGATACACGGCTCAGCAGACGGTATCACACAGGAGAGGATTAGATACATGGCTCAGCAGACAGTATCACACAGGAGAGGATTAGATACACAGCTCAGCAGTCAGTATCACACAGGAGAGGATTAGATACACGGCTCAGCAGTCAGTATCACACAGGAGAGGATTAGATACACGGCTCAGCAGACGGTATCACACAGGAGAGGATTAGATACACGGCTCAGCAGACGGTATCACACAGGAGGGATTAGGTACACGGCTCAGCAGTCAGTATCACACAGGAGAGGATTAGATACACGGCTCAGCAGACAGTATCACACAGGAGAGGATTAGATACACGGCTCAGCAGACGGTATCACACAGGAGAGGATTAGGTACACGGCTCAGCAGACAGTATCACACAGAAGAGGATTAGATACACGGCTCAGCAGACGGTATCACACAGGAGAGGATTAGGTACACGGCTCAGCAGACAGTATCACACAGGATAGGATTAGATACACGGACTCAGCAGACGGTATCACACAGGAGAGGATTAGATACACGGCTCAGCAGACGGTATCACACAGGAGGGATTAGATACACGGCTCAGCAGACAGTATCACACAGGAGAGGATCAGATACACGGCTCAGCAGACGGTATCACACAGGAGAGGATTAGGTACACGGCTCAGCAGACAGTATCACACAGAAGAGGATTAGATACACGGCTCAGCAGACGGTATCACACAGGAGAGGATTAGATACACGGCTTAGCAGTCAGTATCACACAGGAGAGGATTAGATACATGGCTCAGCAGTGGTTATCACACAGGAGAGGATTAGATACACGGCTCAGCAGACAGTATCACACAGGATAGGATTAGATACACGGCTCAGCAGACAGTATCACACAGGAGAGGATTAGATACACGGCTCAGCAGACAGTATCACACAGGATAGGATTAGATACACAGCTCAGCAGACAGTATCACACAGGATAGGATTAGATACATGGCTCAGCAGACAGTATCACACAGGATAGGATTAGATATACGTCTCAGCAGACAGTATCACACAGGAGAGGATTAGATACATGGCTCAGCAGACAGTATCACACAGGAGAGGATTAGATACACAGCTCAGCAGACAGTATCACACAGGAGAGGATTAGATACACGGCTCAGCAGACAGTATCACACAGGATAGGATTAGATACACGGCTCAGCAGACAGTATCACACAGGAGAGGATTAGATACACGGCTCAGCAGACAGTATCACACAGGAGAGGATTAGATACACGGCTCAGCAGACAGTATCACACAGGAGAGGATTAGATACACGGCTCAGCAGACAGTATCACACAGGAGAGGATTAGATACACGGCTCAGCAGACAGTATCACACAGGAGAGGATTAGATACACGGCTCAGCAGACAGTATCACACAGGATAGGAATAGATATCGACGATACAGCTTAAAATCTTAAACCAGACGATTAGATTAGTTAAGCCAAGAGAAGTACACCATTGTGTTCATGTTGACTTATATGTATCTCTGTAGCTGGTCAAGAATGTCATCCTATTTATATAAAACTGAATGTTGACTTATCTTCATTTGGAAAAAATGAATGTTTGCTAATTATGTTAATTAACCTTTATGGACCATGTGGCTTATTGACTCACAAGACGAGGACAAACTAAGCAAGTTCATTAAATGCTCAAACAATGAGACCTGCCCTTTCCCTCCAACCTGTGGATGTGGACTTAAAAAGGGAGATATGCTTCTGTAGAAGTCAGACTTAAAACAGAGAATCAAGGAGAAGCAAGAGGACACTCAGACTCTGTCACACCATCAGCTTGGAAGGCTGGCTTTACCCAAAGAGACACAGATTTGGATTCTACATGATTCTAGTCTAAGGATATATGGCCCTGACTGGAAAGATACGTATCTGCTCCATTGACCATCAGGGAGACCATGGATATATTTGGGGAGACCAGATTGGGACGATGAAGTCACCTGGCCGCAAGAATATGTCGTTTGGGGTTGCCAGGAGGGACCGTCCGGCCGCCTGGAACCCATGGAGACATTCGGAGAAGCCAGATTGGGACCCACCGATCACCTGGCCTCTTGGAAACTCTTGGAGAGGCCAGGGACCCTCTGGTCTCCTGGCCTTGTACCTTGATGGACTGCTAGCTTCCAAAGCTTGCCGCTACCTCCTCTCTGTGGGGGCCCGCCAGAAGCGGGGGGCCACTGGTTGAGGTAGTCAGACCTGGAAGTCCCAAAGTCACAGCTGCTGTATTTCCATCGGGCCAGAAGAAGGGTGAGACTGTGTAATGTTGCACCATCTTGGGTATTTGCTGGGACTGTTCTATGTGTTTATTGTCCATTTTGTGGTTCAGTAATGTATTGCCGCACTGTTTTACCATCACCCTGTGTTGTGTGAGTTTCGTTACACTCACAGAAGACGCAGGGTCTTCACAGTTCCCCTGTATGGTCCCTCTATACAGTCCCTTTATACAGTCCCCCTATACAGTCCCCCTGTAATGTCCCTCTATACAGTCCCCCTATACAGCCCCACTATACAGACTCCCTATACAGTCCCCCTGTACAGTCCCCCTATACAGACTCCCTATACAGCCCCTCTATACAGTCCCGCTATACAGTCTCCCTATACAGTCCCATTATACAGACTCCCTATACAGTCCCCCTGTACAGTCCCCCTATACAGACTCCCTATACAGTCCCCCTGTACAGTCCCTCTGTACGGTCCCTCTATACAGTCTCCCTGTACGGTCCCTCTGTACGGTCCCTCTATACAGTCTCCCTGTACAGTCTCCCTGTACGGTCCCTCTGTACGGTCCCTCTATACAGTCTCCCTGTACGGTCCCTCTGTAAAGTCCCTCTATACAGTCTCCCTGTACGGTCCCTCTGTACGGTCCCTCTATACAGTCTCCCTGTACGGTCCCTCTGTACGGTCCCTCTATACAGTCTCCCTGTACGGTCCCTCTGTACGGTCCCTCTATACAGTCTCCCTGTACGGTCCCTCTATACGGTCTCCCTGTACGGTCCCTCTGTACGGTCCCTCTATACAGTCTCTCTGTACGGTCCCTCTGTACAGTCCCTCTGTACGGTCCCTCTGTACGGTCCCTCTATACAGTCTCCCTGTACGGTCCCTCTGTACGGTCCCTCTGTACGGTCCCTCTATACAGTCTCCCTGTACGGTCCCTCTGTACGGTCCCTCTGTACGGTCCCTCTATACAGTCTCCCTGTACGGTCCCTCTGTACGGTCTCTCTGTACGGTCCCTCTATACGGTCTCCCTGTACGGTCCCTCTGTACGGTCCCTCTATACAGTCTCCCTGTACGGTCCCTCTGTACGGTCCCTCTATACAGTCTCCCTGTACAGTCCCTCTATACAGTCTCCCTGTACGGTCCCTCTATACAGTCTCCCTGTACGGTCCCTCTGTATGGTCCCTCTGTACGGTCCCTCTGTACGGTCCCTCTATACAGTCTCCCTGTACGGTCCCTCTGTACGGTCCCTCTGTACGGTCCCTCTATACAGTCTCCCTGTACGGTCCCTCTGTACGGTCCCTCTATACAGTCTCCCTGTACGGTCCCTCTATACAGTCTCCCTGTACGGTCCCTCTGTATGGTCCCTCTGTACGGTCCCTCTGTACGGTCCCTCTATACAGTCTCCCTGTACGGTCCCTCTGTACGGTCCCTCTGTACGGTCCCTCTATACAGTCTCCCTGTACGGTCCCTCTGTATGGTCCCTCTGTACGGTCCCTCTGTACGGTCCCTCTATACAGTCTCCCTGTACGGTCCCTCTGTACGGTCCCTCTGTACGGTCCCTCTATACAGTCTCCCTGTACGGTCCCTCTGTACGGTCCCTCTATACAGTCTCCCTGTACGGTCCCTCTGTACGATCCCTCTGTACGGTCCCTCTATACAGTCTCCCTGTACAGTCCCTCTATACAGTCTCCCTGTACGGTCCCTCTGTACGGTCCCTCTGTACGGTCCCTCTATACAGTCTCCCTGTACAGTCCCTCTATACGGTCTCCCTGTACGGTCCCTCTGTACGGTCCCTCTATACAGTCTCCCTGTACAGTCCCTCTATACAGTCTCCCTGTACGGTCCCTCTGTACGGTCCCTCTATACAGTCTCCCTGTACGGTCCCTCTGTACGGTCCCTCTGTACGGTCCCTCTGTACAGTCTCCCTGTACGGTCCCTCTATACAGTCTCCCTGTACGGTCCCTCTGTACGGTCCCTCTGTACAGTCTCCCTGTACGGTCCCTCTGTACGGTCCCTCTGTACGGTCTCCCTGTACGGTCCCTCTGTACGATCCCTCTGTACGGTCCCTCTGTACAGTCCCTCTATACAGTCTCCCTGTACGGTCCCTCTGTACGGTCTCTCTGTACGGTCCCTCTGTACAGTCTCCCTGTACGGTCCCTCTATACAGTCTCCCTGTAGAAGCCAGATTGGGACCCACCGATCACCTGGCCTCTTGGAAACTCTTGGAGAGGCCAGGGACCCTCTGGTCTCCTGGCCTTGTACCTTGATGGACTGCTAGCTTCCAAAGCTTGCCGCTACCTCCTCTCTGTGGGGGCCCGCCAGAAGCGGGGGGCCACTGGTTGAGGTAGTCAGACCTGGAAGTCCCAAAGTCACAGCTGCTGTATTTCCATCGGGCCAGAAGAAGGGTGAGACTGTGTAATGTTGCACCATCTTGGGTATTTGCTGGGACTGTTCTATGTGTTTATTGTCCATTTTGTGGTTCAGTAATGTATTGCCACGCTGTTTTACCATCACCCTGTGTTGTGTGAGTTTCGTTACACTCACAGAAGACGCAGGGTCTTCACAGTTCCCCTGTATGGTCCCTCTATACAGTCCCTTTATACAGTCCCCCTATACAGTCCCCCTGTAATGTCCCTCTATACAGTCCCCCTATACAGCCCCACTATACAGACTCCCTATACAGCCCCTCTATACAGTCCCGCTATACAGTCTCCCTATACAGTCCCATTATACAGACTCCCTATACAGTCCCCCTGTACAGTCCCCCTATACAGACTCCCTATACAGTCCCCCTGTACAGTCCCTCTGTACGGTCCCTCTATACAGTCTCCCTGTACGGTCCCTCTGTACGGTCCCTCTATACAGTCTCCCTGTACAGTCTCCCTGTACGGTCCCTCTGTACGGTCCCTCTATACAGTCTCCCTGTACGGTCCCTCTGTAAAGTCCCTCTATACAGTCTCCCTGTACGGTCCCTCTGTACGGTCCCTCTATACAGTCTCCCTGTACGGTCCCTCTGTACGGTCCCTCTATACAGTCTCCCTGTACGGTCCCTCTGTAAAGTCCCTCTATACAGTCTCCCTGTACGGTCCCTCTGTACGGTCCCTCTATACAGTCTCCCTGTACGGTCCCTCTGTACGGTCCCTCTATACAGTCTCCCTGTACGGTCCCTCTGTACGGTCCCTCTATACAGTCTCCCTGTACGGTCCCTCTATACGGTCTCCCTGTACGGTCCCTCTGTACGGTCCCTCTATACAGTCTCTCTGTACGGTCCCTCTGTACAGTCCCTCTGTACGGTCCCTCTGTACGGTCCCTCTATACAGTCTCCCTGTACGGTCCCTCTGTACGGTCCCTCTGTACGGTCCCTCTATACAGTCTCCCTGTACGGTCCCTCTGTACGGTCCCTCTGTACGGTCCCTCTATACAGTCTCCCTGTACGGTCCCTCTGTACGGTCCCTCTGTACGGTCCCTCTATACAGTCTCCCTGTACGGTCCCTCTGTACGGTCTCTCTGTACGGTCCCTCTATACGGTCTCCCTGTACGGTCCCTCTGTACGGTCCCTCTATACAGTCTCCCTGTACGGTCCCTCTGTACGGTCCCTCTATACAGTCTCCCTGTACAGTCCCTCTATACAGTCTCCCTGTACGGTCCCTCTATACAGTCTCCCTGTACGGTCCCTCTGTATGGTCCCTCTGTACGGTCCCTCTGTACGGTCCCTCTATACAGTCTCCCTGTACGGTCCCTCTGTACGGTCCCTCTGTACGGTCCCTCTATACAGTCTCCCTGTACGGTCCCTCTGTACGGTCCCTCTATACAGTCTCCCTGTACGGTCCCTCTGTACGATCCCTCTGTACGGTCCCTCTATACAGTCTCCCTGTACAGTCCCTCTATACAGTCTCCCTGTACGGTCCCTCTGTACGGTCCCTCTGTACGGTCCCTCTATACAGTCTCCCTGTACAGTCCCTCTATACGGTCTCCCTGTACGGTCCCTCTGTACGGTCCCTCTATACAGTCTCCCTGTACAGTCCCTCTATACAGTCTCCCTGTACGGTCCCTCTGTACGGTCCCTCTATACAGTCTCCCTGTACGGTCCCTCTGTACGGTCCCTCTGTACGGTCCCTCTGTACAGTCTCCCTGTACGGTCCCTCTATACAGTCTCCCTGTACGGTCCCTCTGTACGGTCCCTCTGTACAGTCTCCCTGTACGGTCCCTCTGTACGGTCCCTCTGTACGGTCTCCCTGTACGGTCCCTCTGTACGATCCCTCTGTACGGTCCCTCTGTACAGTCCCTCTATACAGTCTCCCTGTACGGTCCCTCTGTACGGTCTCTCTGTACGGTCCCTCTGTACAGTCTCCCTGTACGGTCCCTCTATACAGTCTCCCTGTACGGTCCCTCTGTACAGTCTCCCTGTACGGTCCCTCTATACAGTCTCCCTGTACGGTCCCTCTGTACGGTCCCTCTGTACGGTCCCTCTGTACGGTCCCTCTGTACGGTCCCTCTGTACGGTCCCTCTGTACGGTCTCCCTGTACGGTCTCCCTGTACGGTCCCTCTGTACGATCCCTCTGTACGGTCTCCCTGTACGGTCCCTCTGTACGGTCCCTCTGTACGATCCCTCTGTACGGTCTCCCTGTACAGTCCCTCTATACAGTCTCCCTGTACGGTCCCTCTGTACGGTCCCTCTGTACGGTCTCCCTGTACGGTCCCTCTGTACGGTCTCCCTGTACAGTCCCTCTATACAGTCTCCCTGTACGGTCCCTCTATACAGTCTCCCTGTACGGTCCCTCTGTACGGTCCCTCTGTACGGTCCCTCTATACAGTCCCTCTATACAGTCTCCCTGTACGGTCCCTCTGTACGGTCCCTCTATACAGTCTCCCTGTACGGTCCCTCTGTACGGTCCCTCTATACAGTCTCCCTGTACGGTCCCTCTGTACGGTCCCTCTATACAGTCTCCCTGTACGGTCCCTCTGTACGGTCCCTCTGTACGGTCTCCCTGTACGGTCTCCCTGTACGGTCCCTCTGTACGGTCCCTCTATACGGTCTCCCTGTACGGTCCCTCTGTACGGTCCCTCTATACAGTCCCTCTGTACAGTCTCCCTGTACGGTCCCTCTGTACGGTCCCTCTGTACAGTCTCCCTGTACGGTCTCCCTGTATGGTCCCTCTGTACGGTCTCCCTGTACGGTCCCTCTATACAGTCTTCCTGTACAGTCCCTCTGTACAGTCTCCCTGTACGGTCCCTCTGTACGGTCCCTCTATACAGTCTCCCTGTACGGTCCCTCTGTACGGTCCCTCTGTACAGTCTCCCTGTACAGTCCCTCTATACGGTCTCCCTGTACGGTCCCTCTGTACGGTCCCTCTATACAGTCTCCCTGTACGGTCCCTCTGTACGGTCCCTCTGTACAGTCTCCCTGTACAGTCCCTCTATACGGTCTCCCTGTACGGTCCCTCTGTACGGTCCCTCTATACAGTCTCCCTGTACGGTCCCTCTGTACGGTCCCTCTGTACAGTCTCCCTGTACAGTCCCTCTATACGGTCTCCCTGTACGGTCCCTCTGTACGGTCCCTCTATACAGTCTCCCTGTACGGTCCCTCTGTACGGTCCCTCTGTACAGTCTCCCTGTACAGTCCCTCTATACGGTCTCCCTGTACGGTCCCTCTGTACGGTCCCTCTATACAGTCTCCCTGTACGGTCCCTCTGTACGGTCCCTCTATACAGTCTCCCTGTACGGTCCCTCTGTACGGTCCCTCTATACAGTCTCCCTGTACGGTCCCTCTGTACGGTCCCTCTATACAGTCTCCCTGTACGGTCCCTCTGTACGGTCCCTCTGTACGGTCTCCCTGTACGGTCTCCCTGTACGGTCCCTCTGTACGGTCCCTCTATACGGTCTCCCTGTACGGTCCCTCTGTACGGTCCCTCTATACAGTCTCCCTGTACGGTCTCCCTGTACGGTCCCTCTGTACGGTCCCTCTGTACGGTCTCCCTGTACGGTCCCTCTGTACGGTCCCTCTGTACGGTCCCTCTATACAGTCTCCCTGTACGGTCCCTCTGTATGGTCCCTCTATACAGTCTCCCTGTACGGTCCCTCTGGACGGTCCCTCTATACAGTCTCCCTGTACGGTCCCTCTGTACGGTCCCTCTATACAGTCTCCCTGTACGGTCCCTCTATACAGTCTCCCTGTACGGTCCCTCTGTACGGTCCCTCTATACAGTCTCCCTGTACGGTCCCTCTGTACGGTCCCTCTGTACAGTCTCCCTATACAGTCCCTCTATACGGTCCCTCTGTACAGTCTCCCTATACAGTCCCTCTATACAGTCTCCCTGTACGGTCCCTCTATACAGTCTCCCTGTACGGTCCCTCTGTACGGTCCCTCTATACAGTCTCCCTGTACGGTCCCTCTGTACGGTCCCTCTATACAGTCTCCCTGTACGGTCCCTCTGTACGGTCCCTCTATACAGTCTCCCTGTACGGTCTCCCTGTACGGTCCCTCTGTACGGTCCCTCTGTACAGTCTCCCTGTACGGTCCCTCTGTACGGTCCCTCTGTACAGTCTCCCTGTACGGTCCCTCTGTACGGTCTCCCTGTACGGTCTCCCTGTACGGTCCCTCTGTACGGTCCCTCTGTACAGTCTCCCTGTACGGTCCCTCTGTACGGTCCCTCTGTATGGTCTCCCTGTACGGTCCCTCTGTACGGTCTCCCTGTACGGTCCCTCTGTACGGTCTCCCTGTACGGTCTCCCTGTACGGTCCCTCTGTACGGTCCCTCTGTACAGTCTCCCTGTACGGTCCCTCTGTACGGTCTCCCTGTACGGTCCCTCTGTACGGTCTCCCTGTACAGTCCCTCTATACAGTCTCCCTGTACAGTCCCTCAATACAGTCTCCCTGTACGGTCCCTCTGTACAGTCTCCCTGTACGGTCCCTCTGTACGGTCCCTCTGTACGGTCCCTCTATACAGTCTCCCTGTACGGTCCCTCTGTACGGTCCCTCTATACAGTCTCCCTGTACGGTCCCTCTATACAGTCTCCCTGTACGGTCCCTCTGTACGGTCCCTCTATACAGTCTCCCTGTACGGTCCCTCTATACGGTCTCCCTGTACGGTCCCTCTGTACAGTCCCTCTATACAGTCTCCCTGTACGGTCCCTCTGTACGGTCCCTCTATACAGTCTCCCTGTACGGTCCCTCTGTATGGTCCCTCTGTACGGTCCCTCTATACAGTCTCCCTGTACAGTCCCTCTATACAGTCTCCCTGTACGGTCCCTCTGTACGGTCCCTCTATACAGTCTCCCTGTACGGTCCCTCTGTAGGGTCCCTCTATACAGTCTCCCTGTACGGTCCCTCTATATAGTCCCTCTATACAGTCTCCCTGTACGGTCCCTCTATACGGTCTCCCTGTACGGTCCCTCTATACAGTCTCCCTGTACGGTCCCTCTATACAGTCTCCCTGTACGGTCCCTCTGTACGGTCCCTCTATACAGTCTCCCTGTACGGTCCCTCTGTACGGTCCCTCTATACAGTCTCCCTGTACGGTCCCTCTATACAGTCCCTCTATACAGTCTCCCTGTACGGTCCCTCTGTACGGTCCCTCTATACAGTCTCCCTGTACGGTCCCTCTATACGGTCTCCCTGTACGGTCCCTCTATACAGTCTCCCTGTACGGTCCCTCTGTACGGTCCCTCTATACAGTCTCCCTGTACGGTCCCTCTATACGGTCTCCCTGTACGGTCCCTCTGTACAGTCCCTCTATACAGTCTCCCTGTACGGTCCCTCTGTACGGTCCCTCTATACAGTCTCCCTGTACGGTCCCTCTGTATGGTCCCTCTGTACGGTCCCTCTATACAGTCTCCCTGTACAGTCCCTCTATACAGTCTCCCTGTACGGTCCCTCTGTACGGTCCCTCTATACAGTCTCCCTGTACGGTCCCTCTGTAGGGTCCCTCTATACAGTCTCCCTGTACGGTCCCTCTATATAGTCCCTCTATACAGTCTCCCTGTACGGTCCCTCTGTACGGTCCCTCTGTACGGTCCCTCTATACAGTCTCCCTGTACGGTCCCTCTGTACGGTCCCTCTATACAGTCCCTCTATACAGTCTCCCTGTACGGTCCCTCTGTACGGTCCCTCTATACAGTCCCTCTATACAGTCTCCCTGTATGGTCCCTCTGTACGGTCCCTCTATACAGTCCCTCTATACAGTCTCCCTGTACGGTCCCTCTATACAGTCCCTCTATACAGTCTCCCTGTACGGTCCCTCTATACAGTCTCCCTGTACGGTCCCTCTGTACGGTCCCTTTGTACGGTCCCTCTATACAGTCCCTCTATACAGTCTCCCTGTACGGTCCCTCTGTACGGTCCCTCTGTACGGTCCCTCTATACAGTCCCTCTATACAGTCTCCCTGTACGGTCCCTCTGTACGGTCCCTCTATACAGTCTCCCTGTACGGTCCCTCTATACAGTCTCCCTGTATGGTCCCTCTGTACGGTCCCTCTGTATGGTCCCTCTGTACGGTCCCTCTGTATGGTCCCTCTGTACGGTCCCTCTGTACGGTCCCTCTATACAGTCTCCCTGTACGGTCCCTCTATACAGTCTCCCTGTACGGTCCCTCTGTACGGTCCCTCTGTACGGTCCCTCTATACAGTCTCCCTGTACGGTCCCTCTGTACGGTCCCTCTGTACGGTCCCTCTATACAGTCTCCCTGTATGGTCCCTCTCTACGGTCCCTCTGTATGGTCCCTCTGTACGGTCCCTCTGTACGGTCCCTCTGTATGGTCCCTCTGTACGGTCCCTCTGTACGGTCCCTCTATACAGTCTCCCTGTACGGTCCCTCTGTACGGTCCCTCTATACAGTCTCCCTGTACGGTCCCTCTGTACGGTCCCTCTATACAGTCTCCCTGTATGGTCCCTCTGTACGGTCCCTCTGTACGGTCCCTCTATACAGTCTCCCTGTACGGTCCCTCTGTACGGTCCCTCTGTACGGTCCCTCTATACAGTCTCCCTGTATGGTCCCTCTGTACGGTCCCTCTGTATGGTCCCTCTGAACGGTCCCTCTGTATGGTCCCTCTGTATGGTCCCTCTGTACGGTCCCTCTGTACGGTCCCTCTATACAGTCTCCCTGTACGGTCCCTCTGTACAGTCTCCCTGTACGGTCCCTCTGTACGGTCACTCTGTACGGTCCCTCTATACAGTCTCCCTGTACGGTCCCTCTATACAGTCTCCCTGTACGGTCCCTCTATACAGTCTCCCTGTACGGTCCCTCTGTACGGTCCCTCTATACAGTCTCCCTGTACGGTCCCTCTGTACGGTCCCTCTGTACGGTCCCTCTATACAGTCTCCCTGTACGGTCCCTCTGTACGGTCCCTCTGTACGGTCCCTCTATACAGTCCCTCTATACAGTCTCCCTGTACGGTCCCTCTGTACGGTCCCTCTATACAGTCCCTCTATACAGTCTCCCTGTACGGTCCCTCTGTACGGTCCCTCTATACAGTCCCTCTATACAGTCTCCCTGTACGGTCCCTCTGTACGGTCCCTCTATACAGTCCCTCTATACAGTCTCCCTGTACGGTCCCTCTGTACGGTCCCTCTGTACGGTCTCCCTGTACGGTCCCTCTGTACGGTCCCTCTGTACGGTCCCTCTGTACGGTCCCTCTATACAGTCTCCCTGTACGGTCCCTCTGTACGGTCCCTCTATACAGTCCCTCTATACAGTCTCCCTGTACGGTCCCTCTATACAGTCTCCCTGTATGGTCCCTCTGTACGGTCCCTCTGTATGGTCCCTCTGTACGGTCCCTCTGTATGGTCCCTCTGTACGGTCCCTCTGTACGGTCCCTCTGTACGGTCCCTCTATACAGTCTCCCTGTACGGTCCCTCTGTACGGTCCCTCTGTACGGTCCCTCTATACAGTCTCCCTGTACGGTCCCTCTGTACGGTCCCTTTGTACGGTCCCTCTATACAGTCTCCCTGTACGGTCCCTCTGTACGGTCCCTCTATACAGTCTCCCTGTACGGTCCCTCTATACAGTCTCCCTGTACGGTCCCTCTATACAGTCTCCCTGTACGGTCCCTCTATACAGTCTCCCTGTATGGTCCCTCTGTACGGTCCCTCTGTACGGTCCCTCTGTACGGTCCCTCTATACGGTCTCCCTGTACGGTCCCTCTGTACGGTCCCTCTATACAGTCTCCCTGTACGGTCCCTCTGTACGGTCCCTCTATACAGTCTCCCTGTATGGTCCCTCTGTACGGTCCCTCTGTATGGTCCCTCTGTACGGTCCCTCTGTATGGTCCCTCTGTACGGTCCCTCTGTATGGTCCCTCTGTACGGTCCCTCTGTACGGTCCCTCTATACAGTCTCCCTGTACGGTCCCTCTGTACAGTCTCCCTGTACGGTCCCTCTGTACGGTCCCTCTGTACGGTCCCTCTATACAGTCTCCCTGTACGGTCCCTCTATACAGTCTCCCTGTACGGTCCCTCTGTACGGTCCCTCTATACAGTCTCCCTGTACGGTCCCTCTGTACGGTCCCTCTATACAGTCTCCCTGTACGGTCCCTCTGTACAGTCCCTCTATACAGTCTACCTGTACGGTCCCTCTGTACGGTCCCTCTATACAGTCTCCCTGTACGGTCCCTCTGTACGGTCCCTCTGTAGGGTCCCTCTGTACGGTCCCTCTGTACAGTCCCTCTATACAGTCCCTCTATACAGTCTCCCTGTACGGTCCCTCTGTACGGTCCCTCTATACAGTCTCCCTGTACGGTCCCTCTATACAGTCTCCCTGTACGGTCCCTCTGTACGGTCCCTCTGTACGGTCCCTCTATACAGTCTCCCTGTACGGTCCCTCTGTACAGTCCCTCTATACAGTCTCCCTGTACGGTCCCTCTATACAGTCCCTCTATACAGTCTCCCTGTACGGTCCCTCTGTACGGTCCCTCTATACAGTCCCTCTATACAGTCTCCCTGTACGGTCCCTCTGTACGGTCCCTCCGTACGGTCCCTCTGTACGGTCCCTCTGTACGGTCCCTCTATACAGTCTCCCTGTACGGTCCCTCTGTACGGTCCCTCTATACAGTCTCCCTGTACGGTCCCTCTGTACGGTCCCTCTATACAGTCTCCCTGTACGGTCCCTCTGTACGGTCCCTCTGTACAGTCTCCCTGTACGGTCTCCCTGTACGGTCCCTCTGTACAGTCTCTCTGTACGGTCCCTCTGTACGGTCCCTCTATACAGTCTCCCTGTACGGTCCCTCTGTACGGTCACTCTATACAGTCTCCCTGTACGGTCCCTCTGTACGGTCCCTCTGTACGGTCCCTCTATACAGTCTCCCTGTACAGTCCCTCTGTACGGTCCCTCTGTACGGTCCCTCTATACAGTCTCCCTGTACGGTCCCTCTATACGGTCTCCCTGTACGGTCCCTCTATACAGTCTCCCTGTACGGTCCCTCTATACAGTCTCCCTGTACGGTCCCTCTGTACGGTCCCTCTATACAGTCCCTCTATACAGTCTCCCTGTACGGTCCCTCTGTACGGTCCCTCTATACAGTCTCCCTGTACGGTCCCTCTATACGGTCCCTCTATACAGTCCCCTGTACGGTCCCTCTGTACGGTCCCTCTATACAGTCTCCCTGTACGGTCCCTCTGTACGGTCCCTCTGTACGGTCCCTCTATACAGTCTCCCTGTACAGTCCCTCTGTACGGTCCCTCTGTACGGTCCCTCTATACAGTCCCTCTGTACGGTCCCTCTGTACGGTCCCTCTATACAGTCTCCCTGTACGGTCCCTCTGTACGGTCCCTCTATACAGTCTCCCTGTACGGTCCCTCTGTACGGTCCCTCTGTACGGTCCCTCTATACAGTCCCTCTATACAGTCTCCCTGTACGGTCCCTCTATACAGTCTCCCTGTACGGTCCCTCTGTACGGTCCCTCTATACAGTCTCCCTGTACGGTCCCTCTATACGGTCTCCCTGTACGGTCCCTCTATACAGTCTCCCTGCACGGTCCCTCTGTACGGTCCCTCTATACAGTCTCCCTGTACGGTCCCTCTATACGGTCTCCCTGTACGGTCCCTCTGTACAGTCCCTCTATACAGTCTCCCTGTACGGTCCCTCTGTACGGTCCCTCTATACAGTCTCCCTGTACGGTCCCTCTGTACGGTCCCTCTGTACGGTCCCTCTATACAGTCTCCCTGTACAGTCCCTCTGTACGGTCCCTCTATACAGTCTCCCTGTACGGTCCCTCTGTACGGTCCCTCTATACAGTCTCCCTGTACGGTCCCTCTGTACGGTCCCTCTATACAGTCCCTCTATACAGTCTCCCTGTACGGTCCCTCTGTACGGTCCCTCTATACAGTCTCCCTGTACGGTCCCTCTGTACGGTCCCTCTATACAGTCTCCCTGTACGGTCCCTCTGTACGGTCCCTCTATACAGTCTCCCTGTACGGTCCCTCTATACAGTCCCTCTATACAGTCTCCCTGTACGGTCCCTCTGTACGGTCCCTCTATACAGTCCCTCTATACAGTCTCCCTGTACGGTCCCTCTGTACGGTCCCTCTATACAGTCCCTCTATACAGTCTCCCTGTACGGTCCCTCTGTACGGTCCCTCAATACAGTCCCTCTATACAGTCTCCCTGTACGGTCCCTCTGTACGGTCCCTCTATACAGTCCCTCTATACAGTCTCCCTGTACGGTCCCTCTGTACGGTCCCTCTATACAGTCTCCCTGTACGGTCCCTCTGTACGGTCCCTCTGTACGGTCCCTCTATACAGTCCCTCTATACAGTCTCCCTGTACGGTCCCTCTGTACGGTCCCTCTATACAGTCCCTCTATACAGTCTCCCTGTACGGTCCCTCTGTACGGTCCCTCTGTACGGTCCCTCTATACAGTCTCCCTGTACGGTCCCTCTGAACGGTCCCTCTGTATGGTCCCTCTGTACGGTCCCTCTGTACGGTCCCTCTGTACGGTCCCTCTATACAGTCTCCCTGTACGGTCCCTCTGTACGGTCCCTCTGTACGGTCCCTCTATACAGTCTCCCTGTACGGTCCCTCTATACAGTCTCCCTGTATGGTCCCTCTCTACGGTCCCTCTGTATGGTCCCTCTGTACGGTCCCTCTGTACGGTCCCTCTGTATGGTCCCTCTGTACGGTCCCTCTATACAGTCTCCCTGTACGGTCCCTCTGTACGGTCCCTCTGTACGGTCCCTCTATACAGTCTCCCTGTACGGTCCCCCTGTACGGTCCCTCTATACAGTCTCCCTGTACGGTCCCTCTGTACGGTCCCTCTATACAGTCTCCCTGTACGGTCCCTCTGTACGGTCCCTCTATACAGTCTCCCTGTACGGTCCCTCTGTACGGTCCCTCTATACAGTCTCCCTGTACGGTCTCCCTGTACGGTCCCTCTGTACGGTCCCTCTGTACAGTCTCCCTGTACGGTCCCTCTGTACGGTCCCTCTGTATGGTCCTTCTGTACGGTCCCTCTGTACAGTCTCCCTGTACGGTCCCTCTGTACGGTCCCTCTGTACGGTCCCTCTGTACGTTCCCTCTATACAGTCTCCCTGTATGGTCCCTCTGTACGGTCCCTCTGTACGGTCCCTCTATACAGTCTCCCTGTACGGTCCCTCTGTACGGTCCCTCTGTACGGTCCCTCTATACAGTCTCCCTGTATGGTCCCTCTGTACGGTCCCTCTGTATGGTCCCTCTGTATGGTCCCTCTGAACGGTCCCTCTGAACGGTCCCTCTGTATGGTCCCTCTGTATGGTCCCTCTGTACGGTCCCTCTATACAGTCTCCCTGTACGGTCCCTCTGTACAGTCTCCCTGTACGGTCCCTCTGTACGGTCCCTCTATACAGTCTCCCTGTACGGTCCCTCTATACAGTCTCCCTGTACGGTCCCTCTGTACGGTCCCTCTGTACGGTCCCTCTATACAGTCTCCCTGTACGGTCCCTCTGTACGGTCCCTCTATACAGTCTCCCTGTACGGTCCCTCTGTACGGTCCCTCTGTACGGTCCCTCTATACAGTCCCTCTATACAGTCTCCCTGTACGGTCCCTCTGTACGGTCCCTCTATACAGTCCCTCTATACAGTCTCCCTGTACGGTCCCTCTGTACGGTCCCTCTATACAGTCCCTCTATACAGTCTCCCTGTACGGTCCCTCTGTACGGTCCCTCTGTACGGTCCCTCTATACAGTCTCCCTGTACGGTCCCTCTGTACGGTCCCTCTATACAGTCTCCCTGTACGGTCCCTCTGTACGGTCCCTCTGTACGGTCCCTCTGTACGGTCCCTCTATACAGTCCCTCTATACAGTCTCCCTGTACGGTCCCTCTGTACGGTCCCTCTGTACGGTCCCTCTATACAGTCTCCCTGTATGGTCCCTCTGTACGGTCCCTCTGTATGGTCCCTCTGTACGGTCCCTCTGTATGGTCCCTCTGTACGGTCCCTCTGTATGGTCCCTCTGTATGGTCCCTCTGTACGGTCCCTCTATACAGTCTCACTGTACGGTCCCTCTGTACGGTCCCTCTGTACGGTCCCTCTGTACAGTCTCCCTGTACGGTCCCTCTGTACGGTCCCTCTATACAGTCTCCCTGTATGGTCCCTCTGTACGGTCCCTCTGTATGGTCCCTCTGTACGGTCCCTCTGTACGGTCCCTCTGTACGGTCCCTCTATACAGTCTCCCTGTACGGTCCCTCTGTACGGTCCCTCTGTACGGTCCCTCTATACAGTCTCCCTGTACGGTCCCTCTGTACGGTCCCTCTATACAGTCTCCCTGTATGGTACCTCTGTACGGTCCCTCTATACGGTCTCCCTGTACGGTCCCTCTGTACGGTCCCTCTATACAGTCTCCCTGTACGGTCCCTCTGTACGGTCCCTCTATACAGTCTCCCTGTATGGTCCCTCTGTACGGTCCCTCTGTACGGTCCCTCTATACAGTCTCCCTGTATGGTCCCTCTGTACGGTCCCTCTGTATGGTCCCTCTGAACGGTCCCTCTGAACGGTCCCTCTGTATGGTCTCTCTGTATGGTCCCTCTGTACGGTCCCTCTATACAGTCTCCCTGTACGGTCCCTCTGTACAGTCTCCCTGTACGGTCCCTCTGTACGGTCCCTCTGTACGGTCCCTCTATACAGTCTCCCTGTACGGTCCCTCTATACAGTCTCCCTGTACGGTCCCTCTGTACGGTCCCTCTATACAGTCTCCCTGTACGGTCCCTCTGTACGGTCCCTCTATACAGTCTCCCTGTACGGTCCCTCTGTACGGTCCCTCTGTACGGTCCCTCTGTACGGTCCCTCTATACAGTCCCTCTATACAGTCTCCCTGTACGGTCCCTCTGTACGGTCCCTCTATACAGTCCCTCTATACAGTCTCCCTGTACGGTCCCTCTGTACGGTCCCTCTATACAGTCCCTCTATACAGTCTCTCTATACAGTCTCCCTGTACGGTCCCTCTGTACGGTCCCTCTATACAGTCCCTCTATACAGTCTCCCTGTACGGTCCCTCTGTACGGTCCCTCTATACAGTCCCTCTATACAGTCTCCCTGTACGGTCCCTCTGTACGGTCCCTCTATACAGTCTCCCTGTACGGTCCCTCTGTACGGTCCCTCTGTACAGTCTCCCTGTACGGTCCCTCTGTACGGTCCCTCTATACAGTCTCCCTGTACGGTCCCTCTGTACGGTCCCTCTGTATGGTCCCTCTGTACGGTCCCTCTGTACAGTCTCCCTGTACGGTCCCTCTGTACGGTCCCTCTGTATGGTCCCTCTGTAGAGTCTCCCTGTACGGTCCCTCTGTATGGTCCCTCTGTACGGTCCCTCTGTACGGTCCCTCTATACAGTCTCCCTGTACGGTCCCTCTGTACGGTCCCTCTGTATGGTCCCTCTGTACGGTCCCTCTGTACAGTCTCCCTGTACGGTCCCTCTGTATGGTCCCTCTGTACGGTCCCTCTGTACGGTCCCTCTGTACGGTCCCTCTGTACAGTCTCCCTGTACGGTCCCTCTGTACGGTCCCTCTGTATGGTCCCTCTGTACGGTCCCTCTGTACAGTCTCCCTGTACGGTCCCTCTGTATGGTCCCTCTGTACGGTCCCTCTGTACGGTCCCTCTGTATGGTCCCTCTGTACGGTCCCTCTGTACAGTCTCCCTGTACGGTCCCTCTGTATGGTCCCTCTGTACGGTCCCTCTGTACGGTCCCTCTGTACAGTCTCCCTGTACGGTCCCTCTGTACGGTCCCTCTGTACGGTCCCTCTATACAGTCCCTCTATACAGTCTCCCTGTACGGTCCCTCTGTACGGTCCCTCTGTACGGTCCCTCTATACAGTCTCCCTGTACGGTCCCTCTATACGGTCCCTCTATACAGTCTCCCTGTACGGTCCCTCTGTACGGTCCCTCTATACAGTCTCCCTGTACGGTCCCTCTGTACGGTCCCTCTGTACGGTCCCTCTATACAGTCTCCCTGTACAGTCCCTCTGTACGGTCCCTCTGTACGGTCCCTCTATACAGTCCCTCTGTACGGTCCCTCTGTACGGTCCCTCTATACAGTCTCCCTGTACGGTCCCTCTGTACGGTCCCTCTATACAGTCTCCCTGTACGGTCCCTCTGTACGGTCCCTCTATACAGTCTCCCTGTACGGTCCCTCTATACAGTCTCCCTGTACGGTCCCTCTGTACGGTCCCTCTGTACGGTCCCTCTATACAGTCTCCCTGTACGGTCCCTCTATACGGTCTCCCTGTACGGTCCCTCTATACAGTCTCCCTGTACGGTCCCTCTGTACGGTCCCTCTATACAGTCTCCCTGTACGGTCCCTCTATACGGTCTCCCTGTACGGTCCCTCTGTACGGTCTCCCTGTACGGTCCCTCTGTACGGTCTCCCTGTACGGTCCCTCTGTACAGTCCCTCTATACAGTCTCCCTGTACGGTCCCTCTGTACGGTCCCTCTATACAGTCTCCCTGTACAGTCCCTCTGTACGGTCCCTCTATACAGTCTCCCTGTACGGTCCCTCTGTACAGTCCCTCTATACAGTCTCCCTGTACGGTCCCTCTGTACGGTCCCTCTATACAGTCTCCCTGTACGGTCCCTCTGTACGGTCCCTCTGTACGGTCCCTCTATACAGTCTCCCTGTACAGTCCCTCTGTACGGTCCCTCTATACAGTCTCCCTGTACGGTCCCTCTGTACGGTCCCTCTATACAGTCTCCCTGTACGGTCCCTCTGTACGGTCCCTCTATACAGTCCCTCTATACAGTCTCCCTGTACGGTCCCTCTGTACGGTCCCTCTATACAGTCTCCCTGTACGGTCCCTCTGTACGGTCCCTCTATACAGTCTCCCTGTACGGTCCCTCTGTACGGTCCCTCTATACAGTCTCCCTGTACGGTCCCTCTATACAGTCCCTCTATACAGTCTCCCTGTACGGTCCCTCTGTACGGTCCCTCTATACAGTCCCTCTATACAGTCTCCCTGTACGGTCCCTCTGTACGGTCCCTCTATACAGTCCCTCTATACAGTCTCCCTGTACGGTCCCTCTGTACGGTCCCTCAATACAGTCCCTCTATACAGTCTCCCTGTACGGTCCCTCTGTACGGTCCCTCTATACAGTCCCTCTATACAGTCTCCCTGTACGGTCCCTCTGTACGGTCCCTCTATACAGTCTCCCTGTACGGTCCCTCTGTACGGTCCCTCTGTACGGTCCCTCTATACAGTCCCTCTATACAGTCTCCCTGTACGGTCCCTCTGTACGGTCCCTCTATACAGTCCCTCTATACAGTCTCCCTGTACGGTCCCTCTGTACGG
The DNA here is from genome assembly GCF_046119375.1 of Phyllobates terribilis. Classification (NCBI taxonomy): domain Eukaryota; kingdom Metazoa; phylum Chordata; class Amphibia; order Anura; family Dendrobatidae; genus Phyllobates; species Phyllobates terribilis. Next base: position 71,829 of record NW_027363600.1, on the reverse strand, counting down.
TCCCTCTATACAGTCTCCCTGTACGGTCCCTCTGTACGGTCCCTCTATACAGTCTCCCTGTATGGTCCCTCTGTACGGTCCCTCTGTATGGTCCCTCTGTACGGTCCCTCTGTACGGTCCCTCTGTACGGTCCCTCTATAAGTCTCCCTGTACGGTCCCTCTGTACGGTCCCTCTGTACGGTCCCTCTATACAGTCTCCCTGTACGGTCCCTCTATACAGTCTCCCTGTACGGTCCCTCTGTACGGTCCCTCTGTACGGTCCCTCTATACAGTCTCCCTGTACGGTCCCTCTATACAGTCTCCCTGTACGGTCCCTCTGTACGGTCCCTCTGTACGGTCCCTCTATACAGTCTCCCTGTACGGTCCCTCTATACGGTCTCCCTGTACGGTCCCTCTATACAGTCTCCCTGTACGGTCCCTCTGTACGGTCCCTCTATACAGTCTCCCTGTACGGTCCCTCTATACGGTCTCCCTGTACGGTCCCTCTGTACAGTCCCTCTATACAGTCTCCCTGTACGGTCCCTCTGTACGGTCCCTCTATACAGTCTCCCTGTACGGTCCCTCTGTACGGTCCCTCTGTACGGTCCCTCTATACAGTCTCCCTGTACAGTCCCTCTGTACGGTCCCTCTATACAGTCTCCCTGTACGGTCCCTCTGTACGGTCCCTCTATACAGTCTCCCTGTACGGTCCCTCTGTACGGTCCCTCTATACAGTCCCTCTATACAGTCTCCCTGTACGGTCCCTCTGTACGGTCCCTCTATACAGTCTCCCTGTACGGTCCCTCTGTACGGTCCCTCTATACAGTCTCCCTGTACGGTCCCTCTGTACGGTCCCTCTATACAGTCTCCCTGTACGGTCCCTCTATACAGTCCCTCTATACAGTCTCCCTGTACGGTCCCTCTGTACGGTCCCTCTATACAGTCCCTCTATACAGTCTCCCTGTACGGTCCCTCTGTACGGTCCCTCTATACAGTCCCTCTATACAGTCTCCCTGTACGGTCCCTCTGTACGGTCCCTCAATACAGTCCCTCTATACAGTCTCCCTGTACGGTCCCTCTGTACGGTCCCTCTATACAGTCCCTCTATACAGTCTCCCTGTACGGTCCCTCTGTACGGTCCCTCTATACAGTCTCCCTGTACGGTCCCTCTGTACGGTCCCTCTGTACGGTCCCTCTATACAGTCCCTCTATACAGTCTCCCTGTACGGTCCCTCTGTACGGTCCCTCTATACAGTCCCTCTATACAGTCTCCCTGTACGGTCCCTCTGTACGGTCCCTCTATACAGTCTCCCTGTACGGTCCCTCTGTACGGTCCCTCTATACAGTCTCCCTGTATGGTCCCTCTGTACGGTCCCTCTGTATGGTCCCTCTGTACGGTCCCTCTGTACGGTCCCTCTATACAGTCTCCCTGTACGGTCCCTCTGTACGGTCCCTCTATACAGTCTCCCTGTACGGTCCCTCTATACAGTCTCCCTGTATGGTCCCTCTCTACGGTCCCTCTGTATGGTCCCTCTGTACGGTCCCTCTGTACGGTCCCTCTGTATGGTCCCTCTGTACGGTCCCTCTATACAGTCTCCCTGTACGGTCCCTCTGTACGGTCCCTCTATACAGTCTCCCTGTACGGTCCCTCTGTACGTTCCCTCTATACAGTCTCCCTGTATGGTCCCTCTGTACGGTCCTTCTGTACGGTCCCTCTATACAGTCTCCCTGTACGGTCCCTCTGTACGGTCCCTCTGTACGGTCCCTCTATACAGTCTCCCTGTATGGTCCCTCTGTACGGTCCCTCTGTATGGTCCCTCTGTATGGTCCCTCTGAACGGTCCCTCTGAACGGTCCCTCTGTATGGTCCCTCTGTACGGTCCCTCTGAACGGTCCCTCTGTATGGTCCCTCTGTACGGTCCCTCTGTATGGTCCCTCTGTATGGTCCCTCTGAACGGTCCCTCTGAACGGTCCCTCTGTATGGTCCCTCTGTACGGTCCCTCTATACAGTCTCCCTGTACGGTCCCTCTATACAGTCTCCCTGTACGGTCCCTCTGTACAGTCTCCCTGTACGGTCCCTCTGTACGGTCCCTCTGTACGGTCCCTCTATACAGTCTCCCTGTACGGTCCCTCTATACAGTCTCCCTGTACGGTCCCTCTGTACGGTCCCTCTGTACGGTCCCTCTATACAGTCTCCCTGTACGGTCCCTCTGTACGGTCCCTCTGTACGGTCCCTCTATACAGTCTCCCTGTACGGTCCCTCTGTACGGTCCCTCTATACAGTCTCCCTGTACGGTCCCTCTGTACGGTCCCTCTGTACGGTCCCTCTATACAGTCCCTCTATACAGTCTCCCTGTACGGTCCCTCTGTACGGTCCCTCTATACAGTCCCTCTATACAGTCTCCCTGTACGGTCCCTCTGTACGGTCCCTCTATACAGTCCCTCTATACAGTCTCCCTGTACGGTCCCTCTGTACGGTCCCTCTATACAGTCCCTCTATACAGTCTCCCTGTACGGTCCCTCTGTACGGTCCCTCTATACAGTCTCCCTGTACGGTCCCTCTGTACGGTCCCTCTGTACGGTCCCTCTATACAGTCCCTCTATACAGTCTCCCTGTACGGTCCCTCTGTACGGTCCCTCTGTACGGTCCCTCTATACAGTCCCTCTATGGTCCCTCTGTACGGTCCCTCTATACAGTCTCCCTGTACGGTCCCTCTGTACGGTCCCTCTATACAGTCTCCCTGTATGGTCCCTCTGTACGGTCCCTCTGTATGGTCCCTCTGTACGGTCCCTCTGTATGGTCCCTCTGTACGGTCCCTCTGTATGGTCCCTCTGTATGGTCCCTCTGTACGGTCCCTCTATACAGTCTCACTGTACGGTCCCTCTGTACGGTCCCTCTGTACGGTCCCTCTGTACAGTCTCCCTGTACGGTCCCTCTGTACGGTCCCTCTATACAGTCTCCCTGTATGGTCCCTCTGTACGGTCCCTCTGTATGGTCCCTCTGTACGGTCCCTCTGTACGGTCCCTCTATACAGTCTCCCTGTACGGTCCCTCTGTACGGTCCCTCTATACAGTCTCCCTGTACGGTCCCTCTGTACGGTCCCTCTATACAGTCTCCCTGTATGGTACCTCTGTACGGTCCCTCTATACGGTCTCCCTGTACGGTCCCTCTGTACGGTCCCTCTGTACGGTCCCTCTATACAGTCTCCCTGTACGGTCCCTCTGTACAGTCTCCCTGTACGGTCCCTCTGTACGGTCCCTCTATACAGTCTCCCTGTACGGTCCCTCTATACAGTCTCCCTGTACGGTCCCTCTGTACGGTCCCTCTGTACGGTCCCTCTGTACGGTCCCTCTATACAGTCTCCCTGTACGGTCCCTCTGTACGGTCCCTCTATACAGTCTCCCTGTACGGTCCCTCTGTATGGTCCCTCTGTACGGTCCCTCTATACAGTCCCTCTATACAGTCTCCCTGTACGGTCCCTCTGTACGGTCCCTCTGTACGGTCCCTCTGTACAGTCCCTCTATACAGTCTCCCTGTACGGTCCCTCTGTACGGTCCCTCTATACAGTCCCTCTATACAGTCTCCCTGTACGGTCCCTCTGTACGGTCCCTCTATACAGTCCCTCTATACAGTCTCCCTGTACGGTCCCTCTGTACGGTCCCTCTGTACGGTCCCTCTATACAGTCTCCCTGTACGGTCCCTCTGTACGGTCCCTCTGTACGGTCCCTCTATACAGTCTCCCTGTACGGTCCCTCTGTACGGTCCCTCTGTACGGTCCCTCTATACAGTCCCTCTATACAGTCTCCCTGTACGGTCCCTCTGTACGGTCCCTCTGTACGGTCCCTCTATACAGTCTCCCTGTACGGTCCCTCTGTACGGTCCCTCTGTACGGTCCCTCTGTACGGTCCCTCTATACAGTCTCCCTGTACGGTCCCTCTGTATGGTCCCTCTATACAGTCTCCCTGTACGGTCCCTCTGTACGGTCCCTCTATACAGTCCCTCTATGGTCCCTCTGTACGGTCCCTCTATACAGTCTCCCTGTACGGTCCCTCTGTACGGTCCCTCTATACAGTCTCCCTGTATGGTCCCTCTGTACGGTCCCTCTGTGTGGTCCCTCTGTACGGTCCCTCTGTATGGTCCCTCTGTACGGTCCCTCTGTATGGTCCCTCTGTATGGTCCCTCTGTACGGTCCCTCTGTACAGTCTCACTGTACGGTCCCTCTGTACGGTCCCTCTGTACGGTCCCTCTATACAGTCTCCCTGTATGGTCCCTCTGTACGGTCCCTCTGTATGGTCCCTCTGTACGGTCCCTCTGTACGGTCCCTCTGTATGGTCCCTCTGTACGGTCCCTCTATACAGTCTCCCTGTACGGTCCCTCTGTACAGTCTCCCTGTACGGTCCCTCTGTACGGTCCCTCTGTACGGTCCCTCTATACAGTCTCCCTGTACGGTCCCTCTATACAGTCTCCCTGTACGGTCCCTCTGTACGGACCCTCTATACAGTCTCCCTGTACGGTCCCTCTGTACGGTCCCTCTGTACAGTCTCCCTGTACGGTCCCTCTGTACGGTCCCTCTATACAGTCTCCCTGTACGGTCCCTCTGTACGGTCCCTCTGTATGGTCCCTCTGTACGGTCCCTCTGTACAGTCTCCCTGTACGGTCCCTCTGTACGGTCCCTCTGTATGGTCCCTCTGTACGGTCCCTCTGTACAGTCTCCCTGTACGGTCCCTCTGTATGGTCCCTCTGTACGGTCCCTCTGTACGGTCCCTCTGTACGGTCCCTCTATACAGTCTCCCTGTACGGTCCCTCTGTACGGTCCCTCTGTACAGTCTCCCTGTACGGTCCCTCTGTATGGTCCCTCTGTACGGTCCCTCTGTACGGTCCCTCTGTACGGTCCCTCTGTACAGTCTCCCTGTACGGTCCCTCTGTACGGTCCCTCTGTATGGTCCTTCTGTACGGTCCCTCTGTACAGTCTCCCTGTACGGTCCCTCTGTACGGTCCCTCTGTACGGTCCCTCTGTACGGTCCCTCTATACAGTCTCCCCCCCCCGTACAATACCGGAGACAGAATGAATATTTACTTCCGGTAATCACAGCCGCTGTCTCCTCTTTTTTCAGCCTTTTTCTTCATCCTGTCAAACCTTCATGTCGACGTCCTCACACCGGGACTCGGTCCCTGAAAATAAAGACGCTCACATATATGTACAGGTGTCCTGAAGAATAAATCCCCCCTGCGCCATTGAGTACGCATGTGCACCCCCCATTAATATATAATTAGCCATTATACAACCCACCATGACAATGTAAAGTGATAATCCCCTACTGCAGCCCCCATAACTATAATCCCCCCCTGCGGTAACTATAATCTCCAACTGCACCCCCTATATAACTATACTCTCCCACTGCACCCCGGTAACTATAATCCCCCACTGCACCCCGGTAACTATAATCCCCCACTGCACCCCCCCGGTAACTATAATCCCCCACTGCACCCCGGTAACTATAATCCCCCACTGCACCCCCCCGGTAACTATAATCCCCCACTGCACCCTGGTAACTATAATCCCCCACTGCACCCCCCCGGTAACTATAATCCCCCACTGCACCCCGGTAACTATAATCCCCCACTGCACCCCCCCGGTAACTATAATCCCCCACTGCACCCCGGTAACTATAATCCCCCACTGCACCCCCCCGGTAACTATAATCCCCCACTGCACCCCGGTAACTATAATGCCCCACTGCACCCCCCCGGTAACTATAATCCCCCACTGCACCCCGGTAACTATAATCCCCCACTGCACCCCCCCGGTAACTATAATCCCCCACTGCACCCCGGTAACTATAATCCCCCACTGCACCCCCCCGGTAACTATAATCCCCCACTGCACCCCGGTAACTATAATCCCCCACTGCACCCCCCCGGTAACTATAATCCCCCACTGTTCCCTGCATAATAAGTATATAAATTAATTAGCCCCTGATTCCTCATCATCCGCACTGTGCAGCCCCCGCTCCATTATAATAACACGTCCCCCTCTCCCTCTATTCACTATAATCTCCCCTCCCCCACCCTTTACTCACTATAATCTTCTGGTCCCACCCTCTATTCATTATAATCTCCCCTCCCCCACCCTCTATTCATTATAATCTCCCCTCCCCCACCCTCTATTCATTATCTTCTCCCCTTCCTCACCCGCTATTCATTATCTTCTCCCCTCTATTCATTATAATCTCATAGCTCCATGAGATCCCCTTCTTCTTGCAGCTGATGATGTCATCGCACGTCATAGAGCAGAGGACAGGGGCTGCGCTGCCATTCTGTATTACCGGCTAATGGGAAGGGTGATTGGGCACAGTGCCAGTCAAAACATTATAAAGGTGCAGAAATATCTGGACTCTATCCAATGATGACCCTGCCCCCTCCAGTGATGACCCTGCCCCACCCAGTGATGACCCTTGACCCTGCCCCTCTCCAGTGATGACCCTGCCCCTCTCCAGTGATGACCCTTGACCCTGCCCCTCTCCAGTGATGAGCCTGCCCCTCTCCAGTGATGAGCCTGCCCCCCTCCAGTGATGACCCTGACCCTCTCCAGTGATGACCCTGACCCACCCAGTAATGACCCCGCCCAACCCAGTGATGACCCTTGACCCTGCCCCCCACCAGCGATGAGCCTGCCCCCCACCAGCGATGAGCCTGCCCCTCTCCAGCGATGAGCCTGCCCCTCTCCAGCGATGACCCTGCCCCTCTCCAGCGATGACCCTGCCCCTCTCCAGCGATGAGCCTGCCCCTCTCCAGCGATGAGCCTGCCCCTCTCCAGCGATGAGCCTGCCCCTCTCCAGCGATGACCCTGCCCCTCTCCAGCGATGACCCTGCCCCTCTCCAGCGATGAGCCTGCCCCTCTCCAGCGATGAGCCTGCCCCTCTCAAGCGATGACCCTGCCCCATCCCAGTGATGACCCTGCCCCTCTCAAGCGATGAGCCTGCCCCTCTCCAGCGATGACCCTGCCCCATCCCAGCGATGAGCCTGCCCCTCTCCAGCGATGAGCCTGCCCCTCTCAAGCGATGACCCTGCCCCTCTCCAGCGATGAGCCTGCCCCTCTCCAGCGATGAGCCTGCCCCTCTCCAGCGATGACCCTGCCCCTCTCCAGCGATGAGCCTGCCCCTCTCCAGCGATGAGCCTGCCCCTCTCCAGCGATGACCCTGCCCCTCTCCAGCGATGACCCTGCCCCTCTCCAGCGATGAGCCTGCCCCTCTCCAGCGATGAGCCTGTCCCTCTCCAGCGATGACCCTGCCCCTCTCCAGCGATGAGCCTGCCCCTCTCCAGCGATGAGCCTGCCCCTCTCCAGCGATGAGCCTGCCCCTCTCCAGCGATGAGCCTGCCCCTCTCCAGCGATGAGCCTGCCCCTCTCCAGAGATGAGCCTGCTCCTCTCCAGCGATGAGCCTGCCCCTCTCCAGCGATGAGCCTGCCCCTCTCCAGCGATGAGCCTGCCCCTCTCCAGCGATGAGCCTGCCCCTCTCCAGCGATGAGCCTGCCCCTCTCCAGCGATGAGCCTGCTCCTCTCCAGCGATGACCCTGCCCCTCTCCAGCGATGACCCTGCCCCTCTCCAGCGATGACCCTGCCCCTCTCCAGTGATGAGCCTGCCCCTCTCCAGTGATCTTTCCTTCCTGCAATGACTCCGCCCCTATGGCACTTTCTTGCTCGATCCTCGCAGTTCTCTCATGGGGCAGGAGTCACATGATGAGACGTTTGTCCGGAAAGTGAACGAAGACATTAAATATCACAAGAGGGAAAGTTCTGGATAAAATTAAGATTTATATTATATGAAATCACAAGAAATAAGAAAAAAAGCACTTAAAGGGCCGGTAACCCAGCAGTCCGCGGCTTCCATCAGTGCTGGAGCGTAATAAGAGCAGCGGCTGATCTCAGTCACATCTGTGTGATATAACGCACAGATCACGGTGGCAGGGTAGTTCCTACACGTCACCATACAGTAGACATGATATGGCTGATACCAGGGAGCAATAGCCTGAATTTGTGCTTGACTGTAGGGATCTTGACTGTAGGGATCGTGTCAGGCCGTGCGCTGCTGCAGTACCCGACACAACCCATGGAGTGACGCCGTGCGCAGGAGAGCCGCCATCTGTCTAGTCCTGTGCAATCCCTTTAAGGTTGGGTCGAACGAGACCCTCAGCTCACATTCCCGGCCAGCGAGTATGTGACCCCAGGAGAGGGGGCAACATTGTGCGGTGTGGGGAATGGGCCGGTGACCCCCAGAAGAGGGGCACAGGCCAGTGAGTATGCGACTCCAAGAGAGGGGGCAACATTGTGCGGTGTGGGGAATGGGCTGGTGACCCCCAGAAGAGGGGCACGGGCTGGTGACCCCTAGAAGAGGGGCACGGGCTGGTGACCCCTAGAAGAGGGGCACAGCCCGGGGGCAGCTTGGACTGTTTCCTAACATAAGAATTCTCAATACTATAGAGGATGTGAAGGGTGTGAATACTTGTGCAATGCTCCCGTCTCCATGCCCACGTGGGCCGCACTCGCTGCTGGTGACTGGCGCTGCGGTGAGACTGCCGGCTGCGGGTGAATATACGAGCGGCGGCCGGATCGAGGGGGCAGACACGGTGACAGAACGCACAGTGTGCACAGAGACCAGAAACCGGCTGGTGACGGGAAATAGAACAATATTCTCTCGTTACGATTGTCAGAGGCGGATGTGAGCAGCAATGTGATTGTCAGCGGCCGTCCGTGGGACACGGTGACGCTCGCACCCGCGGAATGTTTACGATTGTCCGTCAGTAACCAAGCTCCCACCCTTTCCCCGGCAGCTGGATATCGGCTTCTTTGCAGATCCTGACCGATCCAAGAACAACGTCTCCCATTATCCAGGACAATGTGGGGATGATGCTTATTCCCCCCATGATGGAGAGGAGGTCACAAGGATAAAGTGATAGCGGGGAACAAATCATTGGCATTTTGTGTCCACGGCCAGAAACTCCGCAAATCTCATCCCAGTGAGACCCTGCGGTCAATCCTCAAAAAGCGACAAAACCCAAAACTTGTGATAACTCAGAGCTCTGATAGGACAAGAATGGGCGGCCATCAATCAGGATCGGCCCAGTAGCCGATATCCAGGGGCAGGGGCGCGGAGGATAAGGGGCAGGAGCGCGGGAGGATTAGGGGCAGGAGAGCGGAGGATAAGGGGCAGGGGCGCGGAGGATAAGGGGCAGGAGCGCGGGAGGATTAGGGGCAGGAGAGCGGAAGATAAGGGGCAGGGGCGCGGAGGATAAGGGGCAGGGGCGCGGAGGATAAGGGGCAGGAGCGCGGGGGGATAAGGGGCAGGAACGCAGAGGATAAGGGGCAGGAGCGCGGGGGGATAAGGGGCAGGGGCGCGGAGGATAAGGGGCAGGGGCGCGGAGGATAAGGGGCAGGAGCGCGGGAGAATAAGGGGCAGGAGCGCGGGGGGATAAGGGGCAGCAGCGCGGAGGATAAGGGGCAGCGGCGCGGAGGATAAGGGGCAGGGGCGCGGGAGAATAAGGGGCAGGAGCGCGGGAGAATAAGGGGCAGGAGCGCGGGAGAATAAGGGGCAGGAGCGCGGGGGGATAAGGGGCAGGAGCGCGGGGGGATAAGGGGCAGGAGCGCGGGAGGATTAGGGGCAGGAGAGCGGAAGATAAGGGGCAGGGGCGCGGAGGATAAGGGGCAGGGGCGTGGAGGATAAGGGGCAGGAGCGCGGGGGGATAAGGGGCAGGAACGCAGAGGATAAGGGGCAGGAGCGCGGGGGGATAAGGGGCAGGGGCGCGGAGGATAAGGGGCAGGGGCGCGGAGGATAAGGGGCAGGAGCGCGGGAGAATAAGGGGCAGGAGCGCGGGGGGATAAGGGGCAGCAGCGCGGAGGATAAGGGGCAGCGGCGCGGAGGATAAGGGGCAGGGGCGCGGGAGAATAAGGGGCAGGAGCGCGGGAGAATAAGGGGCAGGAGCGCGGGAGAATAAGGGGCAGGAGCGCGGGGGGATAAGGGGCAGGAGCGCGGGGGGATAAGGGGCAGGAGCGCGGGAGGATTAGGGGCAGGAGAGCGGAAGATAAGGGGCAGGGGCGCGGAGGATAAGGGGCAGGGGCGCGGAGGATAAGGGGCAGGAGCGCGGGGGGATAAGGGGCAGGAACACGGAGGATAAGGGGCAGGAGCGCGGGGGATAAGGGGCAGGGGCGCGGAGGATAAGGGGCAGGGGCGCGGAGGATAAGGGGTAGGAGCGCGGGAGAATAAGGGGCAGCAGCGCGGAGGATAAGGGGCAGCAGCGCGGAGGATAAGGGGCAGGGGTGCGGGAGAATAAGGGGCAGGAGCGCGGAGGATAAGGGGCAGGGGTGCGGGAGAATAAGGGGCAGGAGCGCGGGAGAATAAGGGGCAGGAGCGCGGGAGAATAAGGGGCAGGAGCGCGGGGGGATAAGGGGCAGGAACGCGGGAGGATAAGGGGCAGGAGCGCGGGGGGATAAGGGGCAGGAGCGCGGGGGGATAAGGGGCAGGAGCGCGGGAGAATAAGGGGCAGGAGCGCGGGGGGATAAGGGGCAGGAACGGGGGAGGATAAGGGGCAGTGCTGCCGGGAATATTGAGGCGTTACATTCATGGATTTGTCACTAACATATGTAACAACCTGCGGAATGTTTACGATTGTCCGTCAGTAACCATAGAAACAGCGACTAAAAGAGCGAAAACACTGAAGAGGGAAAATGTGAGTGAAGACTTTTGTCTAGGACTGTAGTAGTGCTGGTTGCTATGGTTACAGCACCTGCGTCCCCCGCGCCAGGCTTTAGTGTACGGACATTAGTGACATGACATAGGGGGACATTGTAGGGTCACACAGGCCTGCAGGGTCACGTTTCTCTGCCTGCAGAACCTCGGGGGTCGGGCTATACCCCTCAGGGGTGGGGTTATGGTGATGACAACAGAGGTTCCCCCTCCCTAATACAATATTAAATTATATAGAAAATTTTAGATAAAAATATATCTCTTAAAATGCAGAAAACTGTCGGGAAGACCCAGCGGGCACCGAGTCTGGGGCCCTGAAACCACCATATAAAAATAGGTTCTCTGGTCAAGGACCCGGGGCCCTTCATTATAACCCCACCAGTCTCTCCGGTAGTCACATGACCCCGCAGCACGGTCTCTTCTCGGCCGGGGTGGTGTCCTCTGCGGGGGCGATGAGCTTCAGTAATGGGGGCTCCCCGCTGGCATTAGTGTAATAGACTGAGTCAGGGGCCGTTATCTCTGAGGGGTCCGGCTCCTGTGCTGGGGGCCCCGGGCTGGGCAGGGGTGGTGGTGGGGCATGTTTGTGCACCTTGGCTGCCACCCGCTGTCGCTTCAGTTCTGCCAGGGTGTGGTGGGAGCGCTCGTGACTCAGGTCCGGGCAGAGCTCCGCCTGGGTGGCCAGCTGGTAAGACACGCTGCGGTCCAGGCGCTTGGAGAAGGTGTGTTTAGGGGCGGACCGCACGCTGCCATTCCGCTGTGACGCAGATGCCGGAGCTGCCCCGGCTGCGCCATTCTTCTGGTTGTCTTCTCTCTCATCGACCTCGACTTTCTGAGGCTCGGCCTCCGGCTGCTAAAAGGGAGAGGAAACTGTAAGAGGCGGCGGAGGGACCATAAAGATGGCTGCAGGGTCAGCAGTCGTCCTATCATCAGAGGGCGGAGTCAGCAGAGTAAGAGGGCGGGGTTTGCAGTCTCCTCATTATCATTACAGGGCGGGGTCAGCAGTCTGCTCACTATCACAGGGCGGGGTCAGCAGTCTCCTCATTATCATTACAGGGCGGGGTCAGCAGTCTGCTCACTATCACAGGACGGGGTCAGCAGTCTCCTCATTATCATTACAGGGCGGGGTCAGCAGTCTCCTCATTATCATTACAGGGCGGGGTCAGCAGTCTGCTCACTATCACAGGGCGGGGTCAGCAGTCTGCTCACTATCACAGGGCGGGGTCAGCAGTCTGCTCACTATCACAGGGCGGGGTCAGCAGTCTGCTCACTATCACAGGGCGGGGTCAGCAGTCTGCTCACTATCACAGGGCGGGGTCAGCAGTCTGCTCACTATCACAGGGCGGGGTCAGCAGTCTGCTCACTATCACAGGGCGGGGTCAGCAGTCTGCTCACTATCACAGGGCGGGGTCAGCAGTCTGCATCACGCTTCACCTCCTGTTGCTGGGCCTTTGCTGGCCTCTCCTCCTCCTCTTCCTGGGCCTCCCCCTCGCTCTCCCGGGATCCTCGCTGCTGCCACACCATTGCCTCCTTCTGGTGCTCGCGGCGGTACAGGTTGGTGCGCTCAGTGACGCTCACGCGGCGGACCACCTTCCTGCGGACACAAGGTGGTATTGTCAGGGTTGGCTCAACTCTGGCGGCCATACTGACGCCAGAGCAGGGACCTCACCCCCGGCTGCCAGCACTGGACGTTCTCCTCTGGAGGGCGCTCTTGTGCTTGTCCTGGGACTTCCTGATGGCGTCGTGCTTGTGCTTGAGCTCCAGGATCTTGGCGCGCACGTCCTCGTCACTGCACACGTCTGCAGAGAGACAGAGGGGCGCAGTCACGGAGAGAGCGTGACCGGAGCACAGGGGCCCAATAAACGGAGACTACATTAACCCTTCACCATGCTGCGGAGTCACTTCTTTTCTACTTGAACACTTTAATTTTATTTCATCCCCTTGGAAACATTTGCTGTTTTTTTTTTCTCTTCAGTTTTTTTTTTTTTTTATTTCTCCATGAACGCGGCCGAACGAAGGACGAATTATTACCGGCGGCTCTGACACCAATAAGCGGGAAAATGGGCGCAATAAACACAAAAAAGGCAAGTTACAACCAGATCACTTCTGTGTGGAGCCGCGGGGCCGGCTGTCTGCGGCGTACGTCGGGCCGGGGGCGTCTCTGGCTTTCCATTCATCGTCAGTCATAGTAACACACATATACAGTGGCATGGAAAAGTTTGTGCACCCCTGGTCAAAATTATTGTTAACAGTTAAGCAAGTTGAAGTTATCTAAATGTTAAAAAAAAGTTATAGATGACACATTTCCTTTGTATTTTAGGCAAAAAAAATATATAAAAATGACATTATATATGTATATGTCATTTTTATATGGGCAGATGCAAAAGTTTGTGCACCCTTGGAGATGCTCATATAACTTTGACCAAGGCTTCAGACCTTAATTAGCCTGTTGGGGTTATGGCTTCTTCACCATCATCGTTAGGAAGGGCCGGTGATGCAGATGTCCAGCTTCATAAACCCCCCTCTAACCTTGTGCCACCAGACAGCAGCCATGGGGTCTTCTAAGCATCTGCCGAGCTCGGAGAACGGTGGAGGCCACAAAGCAGGAGACGATACAAGAAGATAGCAAAGAGTTTCCAAGTCGCCCTTTCCTCAGTTAGAAATGTGATTAAGAAATGGCAGTTACCAGGAACAGTGGAGGTCAAGATAAGGTCTGGAAGACCAAGCAAAATATCAGTGAGAGCTGCTGGTAGGATTGCTAGAGAGGCAAATCAGAACCCCCGCTCAACTGCAAAAGACCTTCAGAAAGATTTATCAGACTCTGGAGTTGGGGTCCATTGTTCTACTGCCCAGAGACACCTGCACAAATATGGCCTTCATGGAAGAGTCATCAGAAGAAAATGTCTCCTGCGTCCTCACCATAAAAGTCAGAAGTGCAAAAGATCATCTAAACAAGCCGGATGCATTTTATATCAAGTCCTGTGGACCGATGAGGTAACATAGACCTCTGTGGCCACAATGATGACAGGTATGTGTGGAGAAAAAAGGGCACAGGATTACAGGAAAAGAACATCCTGCCAACCATTAAGCATGGGGGAGGATCAATCATGCTTTGGGGTTGTATTGCAGCCAATGGCACGGGGAACATTTCACGAGTAGAGGGAAGAATGGATTCAATGAAATTTCTACAAATTCTTGATGCAAACATAACACCATCTGTAAAAAAGCTGAAGCTGAAGAGGACGATTCTACAAATAGATAATGATCCTAAACACACGTCACAATCCACAATAGACGACCTCAGAAGGAGCAAGCTGAAGGTTTTACAATGGCCCTCACAGTCCCCTGATCTGAACATCATTGAAAATCTGTGGCCTCAAAATAGAGGATGCAAGATGCCCCAGGAATCTCACAGATCTGGAGGAATTCTCCAAGCAAGAACGGAGGAAAATCCCTCAAACGAGAACTAAAAGACTCTTGTCTGGCTGCAAAAAGTGTTTACAAGCTGTGATACTGCAAAAGGGGGCGCTACTAGGTACTGACCATGCCGGGGGCGCTGCTAGGTACTGACCATGCCGGGGGCGCTGCTAGGTACTGACCATGCCGGGGGCGCTGCTAGGTACTGACCATGCCGGGGGCGCTGCTAGGCACTGACCATGCCGGGGGCCTGCTAGGTACTGACCATGCCGGGGGCACTACTAGGTACTGACCATGCCGGGGGCGCTGCTAGGTACTGACCATGCCGGGGGCACAAACTAAAATACATATAAGGAGATGTGTCATCTGTAACTTTAGGCCTTTTAGGGATTATTTCATCTTCAATTTGCTTCACTGTTCACAATAACAGGAAATCTGACGAGGGGTGCACAAACTTTTACATGCTGCTGTATATATATATCCGGCAGTCGGTGGCGATCCCCGGGGGGGTCTCTGGCTTTCCGTTATATATATCCGGCAGTCGGTGGCGTTCCCCGGGGGGGTCTCTGGCTTTCCGTTATATATATCCGGCAGTCGGTGGCGTTCCCCGGGGGGGTCTCTGGCTTTCCGTTATATATATCCGGCAGTCGGTGGCGTTCCCCGGGGGGGTCTCTGGCTTTCCGTTATATATATCCGGCAGTCGGCGGCGTTCCCCGGGGCGTCTCCGGCTTTCCGTTATATATATCCGGCAGTCGGCGGTGTTCCCCGGGGGTCTCTGGCTTTCCGTTATATATATCCGGCAGTCGGCGGCGTTCCCCAGGGGTCTCTGGCTTTCTATTGATCACCAGTCACAATAATACATATATACACAGGGTCGGGCTTTCCCGCCGGGCTGGGCAGCTGTGAGCGCAGCGACACCTCGCGCCTCCTCCGTCCTTTCCTTATGTTTTAGGATGAGACGGGAGATTTGACTTTTTTCTACCTTTTTATCAGTCGCCCACAGAGAAGTTTTTCTTAGTACGATAACATGGCAGACGCGGCGGCCACTAGAAGACCCCCAGCTACCATACCAAACTCTACACCCAGGTGCCTGCTGTATGACGCAGCCTGCACCCACAGCCCGGCCGCTTCAGACATGCGCACGTCCTCCGCACAGGTTCAACTTTCTACAACTTTCTAAAACTTTTTTTTAAAAAGGATCGCATCACTATCTCCCCCGTACACAGTTACATCACGTGTCCGCACCCAGAGGCGTCTCATCCAGCAGAGATTTCGCGTTCAGGTCGGCGCCATGAGCAACAAGCATCTCCACCAACTGCATCTAAGGAAAACAAGAACAGGTGATAAATCACCGCCAGGCAGCCCGAGGCCCCGCCTCCCTCCGCCGGGCAGCCCGAGGCCCCGCCTCCCTCCGCCGGGCAGCCCGAGGCCCCGCCTCCCTCCGCCGGGCAGCCCGAGGCCCCGCCTCCCTCCGCCGGGCAGCCCGAGGCCCCGCCTCCCTCCGCCGGGCAGCCCGAGGCCCCGCCTCCCTCCGCAAGGGATGGGCACTTACCTGACCCCAACAAGCTGCAGCATGGAGCGGCTCCCAACCATCACTGTCCCGGGCATTCAAAGAGGCCGTGTGCTCCAGAAGAAGCTCCGCCGCCGCCACGTAACCATTCGCTGCCGTAATGTGTAGCTGTAATACAGAGGAGGAGTCAGAGTCCTGAGGTCGTTGCATTTGGGGCGGGGATGAGCCGCTCCCGTTGCATTAGGGGTGGGGATGAGCCGCTCCCCGTGCATTAGGGGCGGGGATGAGACGCTCCCCGTGCATTAGGGGCGGGGATGAGCCGCACCCGTTGCATTTGGGGCGGGGATGAGCCGCTCCCGGTGCATTAGGGGCGGGGATGACACGCTCCCGGTGCATTAGGGGCGAGGATGACACGCTCCCGGTGCATTAGGGGCGGGGATGACACGCTCCCGGTGCATTAGGGGCGGGGATGACACGCTCCCGGTGCATTAGGGGCGGGGATGACACGCTCCCGGCGCATTAGGGGCGGGGTTGACACGCTCCCGGTGCATTTGGGGCGGGGATGACACGCTCCCGGTGCATTTGGGGCGGGGATGACACGCTCCCGGTGCATTTGGGGCGGGGATGACACGCTCCCGGTGCATTAGGGGCGGGGATGACACGCTCCCGGTGCATTTGGGGCGGGGATGACACGCTCCCGGTGCATTTGGGGCGGGGATGACACGCTCCCGATGCATTTGGGGCGGGGATGACACGCTCCCGGTGCATTTGGGGCGGGAATGACACGCTCCCGTTGCATTTGGGGCGGGAATGACACGCTCCCGTTGCATTTGGGGCGGGGATGACAAGCTCCCCGTGCATTAGGGGCGGGGATGACACGCTCCCGTTGCATTAGGGGCGGGGATGAGCCGCTCCCGTTGCATTAGGGGCGGGGATGAGCCGCTCCCGTTGCATTAGGGGCGGTGATGAGACGCTCCCGTTGCATTAGGGGCGGTGATGAGACGCTCCCGTTGCATTTGGGGCGGGGATGAGACGCTCCCGTTGCATTAGGGGCGGGGATGACACGCTCCCGTTGCATTAGGGGCGGGGATGACACGCTCCCGTTGCATTAGGGGCGGGGATGACACGCTCCCGTTGCATTAGGGGCGGGGATGACACGCTCCCGTTGCATTAGGGGAGGGGATGACACGCTCCCGTTGCATTAGGGGAGGGGATGACACGCTCCCGTTGCATTAGGGGCGGGGATGACACGCTCCCGTTGCATTAGGGGCGGGGATGACACGCTCCCGTTGCATTAGGGGCGGGGATGACACGCTCCCGTTGCATTAGGGGCGGGGATGACACGCTCCCGTTGCATTAGGGGCGGGGATAAGACGCTCCCGTTGCATTAGGGGCGGGGATAAGACGCTCCCGTTGCACTAGGGGCGGGGATGAGACGCTCCCGTTGCATTAGGGGCGGGGATGAGCAGCTCCCGATGCATTAGGGGCGGGGATGACACGCTCCCGTTGCATTAGGGGCGGGGATGACACGCTCCCGTTGCATTAGGGGCGGGGATGACACGCTCCCGGTGCATTAGGGGCGGGGATGACACGCTCCCGTTGCACTAGGGGCGGGGATAAGACGCTCCCGTTGCATTAGGGGCGGGGATAAGACGCTCCCGTTGCATTAGGGGCGGGGATAAGACGCTCCCGTTGCATTAGGGGCGGGGATAAGACGCTCCCGTTGCATTAGGGGCGGGGATGAGCAGCTCCCCGTGCATTAGGGGCGGGGATGAGCAGCTCCCGATGCATTAGGGGCGGAGATGAGACGCTCCCGGTGCATTAGGGGCGGGGATGAGCAGCTCCCCGTGCATTAGGGGCGGGGATGAGCAGCTCCCCGTGCATTAGGGGCGGGGATGAGCAGCTCCCCGTGCATTAGGGGCGGAGATGAGACGCTCCCGATGCATTAGGGGCGGGGATGAGACGCTCCCGGTGCATTAGGGGCGGGGATGACACGCTCCCCGTGCATTAGGGGCAGCTCACTATACATCAGGGTATGTGGCACAGTCTGGGGGGCGATCACTAGGTAACGACGCTCGCCCGGTGGGCACAGACATCTCTCTGAACACAAGATGTCACCTGACACCGGGGACAAGGCGTGAATTATATATGAGGCTGAGAGCTGAGAACACAGAGCGAGGCGGCAGACGAGAGACCAGCGGAGGGAAATGGGGGTCACTCATCTCCCCGAGTATTCAGCCAGTATTACACTGGTGGTTGTTCGTACTGCTGGGGTTATTGTTCTCTGGTGTCAGCACACACATATATCCCACCAAGGACAACATCTGCAGGAGTCTGTATGTTCTCCCCGTGTTTGTTGGCTTTCCTCCGGATTCTCCCACACTCCAAAGACTGATGGGGAATGTAGATTGTGAGCCCCGATGGGGACAGTGATGATAATGTCTGTAAAGCGCTGTGGAATTAATGGCGCTACATAAAAGTGAGTAAAATAAATAAATAAATACACACACATGTAAACTGTATCACACACACATACAGTCATGGCGTTTGGGGTCATTGTCCTGCTGGAAGACCCGTGACCTAGGACGCACACCCAGCTTTCTGACATTGAGCACTACATTGCCATTTTTTTGATGCCTAGTGCACAGCAAAAAAAAAATATATATATATATATATATCTGTGACCCTCCACCATACCTGACTGTAGGTACTGTGTTCTTTTCTTTATAGGCCTCATTCCATTTGGAGTAAACAGTAGAATGATGTGCTTTACCAAGAAGCTTTATCTTGGTCTCATCTGTCCACAAGATGCTTTCCCAGAAGGATTCTAGCTTACGTACATTTTGGCAAACTGCAGTCCAGCTTTTTTAGGTCTCTGTGTCAGCAGTGGGGTCCTCCGGGATCTCCTGCCATAGCGTTTCATGTCATTCACATGTGGACGGATAGTTCGCTGACACTGATGCCCCCTGAGGCTGCAGGACAGCTTTAATTTCTTTGGACCTTGATTGGGGCTGCTTATCCACCATCCGGACTATCCTGCGCTGCAACCTTTCATCAGTTATCTGCTGTCCAGGGAGATTAGCTGCAGTGCCGTGGGGTGTAAACTTCATTATGTTGCACACCGTGGAGAACTGGGCCGACTTCGCGGTCGGCTACAGGCTCTACCGTAGGGACGGGCTGCACCTCAATGGGGAGGGTGCAGCGGTGCTGGGGAAGAAGATGGCTAATAGGTTGGAGGAGTTTTTAAACTAGAGACGGGGGGGGGGGGGAAACCAAGGAAATAGGTGGGATGTGAGGCAAGCAAGGGGGAAGGGGAGAAGTGAATATAATGAGGGTGGAGAGGGGGGTGGGGATAGTACAGTTAGATCGTTAGAGAAGAATAGGATGCTAAATAACCCCAAAGTTTTATCTTGCATGCTGACCAACGCAAGAAGCCTGACCAATAAGGCGGATGAGCTGCGGGCGCTTATATCGGAGGAGAGGTATGACATCGTAGGTATAACAGAGACTTGGCTAGACGATAGCTACGACTGGGCGGTAAATTTATTAGATTATAGTTTATTTAGAAGGGACCGGAAACAGGGGAAAGGCGGAGGAGTCTGCTTATATGTAAGGTCACGTCTAAAGCCCAGACTAAGGGAAGATATAGGAGAGGGAGAAGAGGGGGTCGAGTCCATGTGGGTAGAGATAGAGGGGGCAAAAAATAATAATAAAATATTACTGGGGGTCTGCTATAAGCCACCCAATATAACAGAGGAGAATGAGAAGCTGCTATTAGGACAAATAGACAAAGTAGCAAAACATAATGAAGTGATTGTAATGGGGGATTTCAACTACCCGGATATTGACTGGGAAACAGAAACCTGTAGATCTCAGAAAGGAAAAAGGTTCTTGACAAATATTAAGGATAATTATCTCTCCCAACTAGTGCAGGAACCAACGAGAGGGAAGGCCGTGTTGGACTTAATATTGACTAATAGGCCTGATAGAATAACTGAGGTACAGATAGGGGGGCACCTAGGTAATAGCGACCATAATATTATCGACTTCAAAATGCCCTTCAGTAGGGTTATCAATAAGGGAACAACAAAAACATTAAACTTTAGGAGGGCGAAGTTTGATCAGCTGATAGAAAACCTTCAACTTATAGACTGGGACAAAGTTCTTAATCAAAGGAATACGAATAGTAAATGGGAAACCTTCAAAAGAATTCTGAATACTCAGTGTGAGAGATATATACCGTATGGGAATAAAAGGGCCCGAAATAAGAGGAAACCAATATGGTTGAACAAGAACGTAAAAGGGGCGTTAAATAGCAAAAAAGAGGCATTCAAGAGATTAAAACAGGAAAACAGTAAGGAGGCACTAATGTGTTACAAGGAAAAAACGAGAACCTGCAAAAAACAAATAAAAATAGCGAAGGAGGAAACAGAGAGACGTATTGCTAGGGAAAGTAGATCAAATCCCAAACTGTTCT
Organism: Phyllobates terribilis; assembly: GCF_046119375.1. Taxonomy (NCBI): domain Eukaryota; kingdom Metazoa; phylum Chordata; class Amphibia; order Anura; family Dendrobatidae; genus Phyllobates; species Phyllobates terribilis. The sequence continues at coordinate 51,709 of NW_027363600.1, read as the reverse complement.
TTACGTATATAAATAGTAAAAGGATTAAATCGAATAGTATTGGACCGATAAAAAGTGAGGAAGGCAAAATCATAGAGAAAGATGAGGATAAAGCTAATCTATTAAATACATTTTTTTCGACAACTTTCACAAAGGAAAAAGAACTAACAGGAGAAATGAGAAGTGACAAACTTAATCCTCCACTAAGTATGACAAATCTAACCCAAGCTGGGGTACAGAAACGCCTCAGTAACATTAAAATAACCAAATCACCAGGACCTGATGGCATACACCCACGGGTACTAAGGGAACTAAGTAATGTGATAGACAGACCGTTATATCTTATATTTAAGGACTCTGTTGAGACTGGGTCTGTGCCACTTGATTGGCGACAGGCGAATGTAGTGCCAATATTCAAAAAGGGAGCAAAAAGTGACGCCGGAAACTATCGGCCGGTGAGTCTGACGTCCGTTGTGGGCAAAATTTTTGAAGGCTTTATTAATGAGGCAATCATGGAGCATCTTGATGCTAATAATCTATTAACCCCGAACCAACATGGATTCATGAGGAATCGCTCCTGCCAAACAAACCTGATTGACTTCTACGAGGAGGTTAGCTCTCGAGTAGATCAGGGGGAACCAGTGGATGTCGTGTATCTCGACTTCTCAAAAGCGTTCGATAGCGTGCCACATAATAGGTTGGTATACAAAATGAGAATGATGGGGCTGGGGGAAATGTCTGCAAGTGGGTAGCTAAATGGCTAAAGGATAGAAGGCAGAGGGTGGTTATAAATGGAATATACTCAGATTGGGTAAGCGTCACTAGTGGGGTACCACAGGGGTCTGTACTAGGCCCAATGTTATTTAATATCTTTATTAACGACATAGTCAACGGGATAAATAGTAAAATATCAATATTTGCAGATGACACAAAGTTATGTAAAACAATTAATACAAAAGAGGACAGTGCAGACCTACAGAGGGATTTGGATAAGCTGGGTAGGTGGAGCATTAAATGGCAAAAGAGGTTTAACGAGGAGAAATGTAAGGTCATACATATGGGAAGGAGAAATGGAAGTCACCAGTACTCACTGAATGGGAAATCATTGGGGAATTCAGAGATGGAGAAGGACTTGGGCATCTTGATTGATAGCAAACTAAATTGGAGTGCCCAAAGTCAGGCGGCTGCTGTAAGGGCAAACAGGGTAATGGGATGTATCAGAAGAGGTATAGCTGCAAAGGAGGAGAACATTGTTCTTCCACTGTACAAAGCACTGGTCAGACCACACTTGGAATACTGTGCTCAGTTATGGGCCCCAATATATAGAAAGGATAGAAATGAGCTTGAAAAGGTACAAAGGAGGGCAACAAAATTACTAAAGGGAATGGAGGGACTGCAATACCCAGAGAGGTTGGCAAAACTAGGACTATTCAGCCTGGAAAAGAGAAGGTTGAGGGGGGACATAATAAATGTGTACAAATATGTTAGGGGACAGTATAGAGACCTTGCCCGGGATTTGTTCAAAAGGAGGGATATTACGGTAACAAGAGGGCACTCACTAAGACTGGAAGAGAAAAGGTTTCAGCACCAGCATAGGAAGGGGTTCTTTACGGTAAGAGCAGTGAGAATATGGAATTCACTGAGTGAGGAGACGGTAATGTCGGATTCACTAAACCAGTTCAAGCGGGGACTGGATGCTTTTCTAGATACCAGGCAGATTTCAGCATATACTTAAAAATAGAATAAAATAGTAGGTTGATACAGGGATTTATTCTGACTGCTGGTTTCAGAGTCGGGAGGGAATTTTTCCTCAGGTGAAGATTGGCCAAATCATTTGGGGTTTTTGCCTCCTCTGGATCAACTTTAGCAATTACAGAACTAACAGGTCGAACTTGATGGACGCAAGTCTTTATTCGGCTTTACAAACTATGTTACTATGTTACCGTGGACAAAGGAACATGAAGATGTCTGGAGATGGACTTGTAACCTTGTGATTTTTGGTATTGGTCAACAATTTTGGTTCTCAAGTCCTCAGACAGTTCTCTTCTCCTCTTTCTGTTCTCCATGCTCAGTGTAGCACACACAGACACACAATGCAAAGACTGAGACAATTTCTCCCCTTTTATCTGGTCTCAGGAGTGATTTCCATGTTGCCCACACCTGTTACTTGCTACAGGTGAGTGTGAACGAGCATCACAAGCTGGAAACAAAGTTGTTTACTCACAATTTTGGAAAGGTGACAACAATTTTGTTCGGACCATTTTTGGGGTTCTGTGTGGAATTATGTGGAATTTGCCTTTTTTTCTCTGTTGTCCCAATAAACCCGTGTATAACAAACTGTGGGGAATTGTGATAATGTTCTGGGAGAAAGACTTCATCTTCTGGAACAATTTCACACTGTCGGCCATGACTGTATATTATATGCACACACAGGGGTCACTCACCAGGCTGGTGCCCGCCGCGTCCTGAGCGTTGACCTCGGCCCCTGACTCCAGCAGCTGCCGAATATCAGACACCATCATCAGCTCGGTGGCCGCCCGCGCCTCCTCGATCTTCTCCTGGGTGATTCCTAGTTAGGACAGACCCCGCGAGGGTGAGCAGAGAAGACCATCACATAAGGCGGCGGCGGGGGAGAGGCGGCGGCCGCGGAGGAAGGACTCACCCTGATCAGCCATAACGGTCTCTATGTGGTCCAGGGTGACGTCGTCCTCACAGAGGTCATAGGGCATGTTCCCATCAGAGTTCACAGCCAGCAGGTTGGCGTTACTATGGAGACAGGGCATGGTCACCCCTGACATGTACAATGGTCTCCTCCACGTTACTATGGGACACCCCCCCGACATGTGTCCAATGGTCTCCTCCACCTTACTATGGGACACCCCCCGACATGTGTCCAATGGTCTCCTCCACCTTACTATGGGACACCCCCCGACATGTGTCCAATGGTCTCCTCCACCTTACTATGGGACACCCCCCGACATGTGTCCAATGGTCTCCTCCACCTTACTATGGGACACCCCCCCGACATGTGTCCAATGGTCTCCTCCACCGTACTATGGGACACCCCCCGACATGTGTCCAATGGTCTCCTCCACCTTACTATGGGATACCCCCCCATCCCCCAACATGTGTCCAATGGTCTCCTCCACCTTACTATGGGACACCCCCCCGACATGTGTCCAATGGTCTCCTCCACCTTACTATGGGACACCCCCCGACATGTGTCCAATGGTCTCCTCCACCTTACTATGGGATACCCCCCCATCCCCCAACATGTGTCCAATGGTCTCCTCCACCTTACTATGGGACACCCCCCCGACATGTGTCCAATGGTCTCCTCCACCTTACTATGGGACACCCCCCGACATGTGTCCAATGGTCTCCTCCACCTTACTATGGGACACCCCCCCGACATGTGTCCAATGGTCTCCTCCACCTTACTATGGGACACCCCCCGACATGTGTCCAATGGTCTCCTCCACCTTACTATGGGATACCCCCCCATCCCCCAACATGTGTCCAATGGTCTCCTCCACCTTACTATGGGACACCCCCCCGACATGTGTCCAATGGTCTCCTCCACCTTACTATGGGACACCCCCCGACATGTGTCCAATGGTCTCCTCCACCTTACTATGGGACACCCCCCGACGTGTGTCCAATGGTCTCCTCCACCTTACTATGGGACACCCCCCGACATGTGTCCAATGGTCTCCTCCACCTTACTATGGGACACCCCCCGACATGTGTCCAATGGTCTCCTCCACCTTACTATGGGACACCCCCCGACATGTGTCCAATGGTCTCCTCCACCTTACTATGGGACACCCCCCCGACATGTGTCCAATGGTCTCCTCCACCTTACTATGGGACACCCCCCGACATATGTCCAATGGTCTCCTCCACCTTACTATGGGATACCCCCCCATCCCCCAACATGTGTCCAATGGTCTCCTCCACCTTACTATGGGACACCCCCCCAACATGTGTCCAATGGTCTCCTCCACCTTACTATGGGACACCCCCCGACATGTGTCCAATGGTCTCCTCCACCTTACTATGGGACACCCCCCGACATGTGTCCAATGGTCTCCTCCACCTTACTATGGGACACCCCCCGACATGTGTCCAATGGTCTCCTCCACCTTACTATGGGACAACCCCCGACATGTGTCCAATGGTCTCCTCCACCTTACTATGGGACACCCCCGACATGTGTACAATGGTCTCCTCCACCTTACTATGGGACACCCCTGACATGTGTACAATGGTCTCCTCCACCTTACTATGGGACACCCCTGACATGTGTACAATGGTCTCCTCCACCTTACTATGGGACACCCCCGACATGTGTACAATGGTCTCCTCCACACTTACTGCTGGATGAGCAGCTCCACCAGGTGCAGGTGTCCGCAGGTGGCGGCGGCGTGCAGCGGCGTCCATAGTTCACTGTCGCAGGCGTTCACATCAGCTCCGGCGTCCAACAGCGACTGGACGATCTCCTCATAGTCATCAATGCAGCACTGCGAGCACAGACACATCCCTGACCGGACTGTAGGGGGCGACGAGGAGGAGGAGGGGGGGAAACAAGGAGGAGGAGGAGGGGAGAAGGGGAAACAAGGAGGAGGAGGGGGGGGGACAAGGAGGAGGGGAGGAAACAAGGAAGAGGAGGAGAGGGGGGGGACAATGAGGAGGAGGAGAGGGGGGGACAATGAGGAGGAGGAGAGGGGGGGGACAATGAGGAGGAGGAGAGGGGGGGGACAATGAGGAGGAGGAGAGGGGGGGGACAATGAGGAGGAGGAGAGGGGGGAAACAAGGAGGAAGAGGAGAGGGGGGAAACAAGGAGGAAGAGGAGGGGGGGGACAAGGAGGAGGGGAGGAAACAAGGAAGAGGAGGAGAGGGGGGGGACAATGAGGAGGAGGAGAGGGGGGGACAATGAGGAGGAGGAGAGGGGGGAAACAAGGAGGAAGAGGAGAGGGGGGAAACAAGGAGGAAGAGGAGAGGGGGGAAACAAGGAGGAAGAGGAGAGGGGGGAAACAAGGAGGAAGAGGAGAGGGGGGAAACAAGGAGGAAGAGGAGAGGGGGGAAACAAGGAGGAAGAGGAGAGGGGGGAAACAAGGAGGAAGAGGAGAGGGGGGAAACAAGGAGGAAGAGGAGAGGGGGGAAACAAGGAGGAAGAGGAGAGGGGGGAAACAAGGAGAAAGAGGGGGAGGAAGAGGGGGGGAAACAAGGAGGAAGAGGGGGGGAAACAAGGAGGAAGAGGGGGGGAAACAAGGAGGAAGAGGGGGGGGAAACAAGGAGGAAGAGGGGGGGAAACAAGGAGGAAGAGGGGGGGAAACAAGGAGGAAGAGGGGGGGGAAACAAGGAGGAAGAGGGGGGGAAACAAGGAGGAAGAGGGGGGGAAACAAGGAGGAAGAGGGGAAGGGGGTAAAGAAGGGGGAGGAGGGGTAAAGAAGGGGGAGGAGGGGTAAAGAAGGGGGAGGAGGGGTAAAGAAGGAGGAGGAGGGGGGGTGGGGGGGGCAAGGAGGAGGTGGAAACAAGGAGGAGGAGTAGGAGCGGGGGGGAAACAAGGAGGCGGGGGGGAAACAAGGAGGAGGAGGGGAGGAAACAAGGAGGAGGAGGAGAGGGGGGGACAATGAGGAGGAGGAGAGGGGGGAAACAAGGAGGAAGAGGGAGGAAACAAGGAGGAAGAGGGAGGAAACAAGGAGGAAGAGGGAGGAAACAAGGAGGAAGAGGGAGGAAACAAGGAGGAAGAGGGAGGAAACAAGGAGGAAGAGGGGGGGAAACAAGGAGGAAGAGGGGGGGAAACAAGGAGGAAGAGGGGGGGAAACAAGGAGGAAGAGGGGGGGGAAACAAGGAGGAAGAGGGGGGGGAAACAAGGAGGAAGAGGGGGGGGAAACAAGGAGGAAGAGGGGGGGGAAACAAGGAGGAAGAGGGGGGGGAAACAAGGAGGAAGAGGGGGGGGAAACAAGGAGGAAGAGGGGGGGGAAACAAGGAGGAAGAGGGGGGGAAACAAGGAGGAAGAGGGGGGGGAAACAAGGAGGAAGAGGGGGGGGAAACAAGGAGGAAGAGGGGGGGGAAACAAGGAGGAAGAGGGGGGGGAAACAAGGAGGAAGAGGGGGGGAAACAAGGAGGAAGAGGGGGGGGAAACAAGGAGGAAGAGGGGGGGAAACAAGGAGGAAGAGGGGGGAAACAAGGAGGAAGAGGGGGTAAACAAGGAGGAAGAGGGGGTAAACAAGGAGGAGGAGGGGGTAAACAAGGAGGAGGAGGGGGTAAACAAGGAGGAGGAGGGGGTAAACAAGGAGGAGGGGAGGGGGGGGACAAGGAGTGACAACAAGGAGGAGAGGACGAGGAGGTGGACGGGGGAACAAGGAGGGGCGATGTGGAGGGTGATGGCGGGAAGGGGGGTGGGTGAGACGAGGAGGGCGACTGTTGGAGATGGGGGGGGGGGGTTTGTGGCAGTGTTGGTGGAGGCAGTGGATGCCGGCACTGTCGGGGGCAGTCGGCATTCCCTGGGGTCTCGCCCTCACCTGGTGCAGCGCTGTCAGGCCGTCCTCGTTGTACAAATTGGCGCTGAATCCGTTCTGCAGCAACTGACGAACTGGAGAGAAGAGAAACCATTATAGAGTGGAGAGGACACGAGCACGCCGGGGGTCAGCGGAGCACGGCCGGGGGTCAGCGGAGCACGGCCGGACACACCGGGGGAAGAAGCGAGCGGAGCACGCCGGAGGAAGGAGGGAGTGGCGCACGCCGAGGGAAGGAGAGAGTGGCGCACGCCGAGGGTCAGCGGAGCACGGCCGGGGGGGGGTCAGCGGAGCACGGCCGGGGGGGGTCAGCGGAGCACGGCCGGGGGGGGGTCAGCGGAGCACGGCCGGGGGGGGTCAGCGGAGCACGGCCGGGGGGGGTCAGCGGAGCACGGCCGGGGGGGTCAGCGGAGCACGGCCGGGGGGGGTCAGCGGAGAACGGCCGGGGGGGGTCAGCGGAGCACGGCCGGGGGGGGTCAGCGGAGCACGGCCGGGGGGGGTCAGCGGAGCACGGCCGGACACACCGGGGGAAGAAGCGAGCGGAGCACGCCGGAGGAAGGAGGGAGTGGCGCACGCCGAGGGAAGGAGAGAGTGGCGCACGCCGAGGGTCAGCGGAGCACGGCCGGGGGGGGTCAGCGGAGCACGGCCGGGGGGGGTCAGCGGAGCACGGCCGGGGGGGGTCAGCGGAGCACGGCCGGGGGGGGGTCAGCGGAGCACGGCCGGGGGGGGGTCAGCGGAGCACGGCCGGGGGGGGGTCAGCGGAGCACGGCCGGGGGGGTCAGCGGAGCACGGCCGGGGGGGTCAGCGGAGCACGGCCGGGGGGGGTCAGCGGAGAACGGCCGGGGGGGGTCAGCGGAGCACGGCCGGGGGGGGTCAGCGGAGCACGGCCGGGGGGGGTCAGCGGAGCACGGCCGGACACACCGGGGGAAGAAGCGAGCGGAGCACGCCGGAGGAAGGAGGGAGTGGCGCACGCCGAGGGAAGGAGAGAGTGGCGCATGCCGGGGGTCAGCGGAGCACGGCCGGGGGGGGTCAGCGGAGCACGGCCGGGGGGGGTCAGCGGAGCACGGCCGGGGGGGGTCAGCGGAGCACGGCCGGGGGGGGGTCAGCGGAGCACGGCCGGGGGGGGTCAGCGGAGCACGGCCGGGGGGGTCAGCGGAGCACGGCCGGACACACCGGGGGAATAAGCGAGCGGAGCACGCCGGAGGAAGGAGGGAGTGGCGCACGCCGAGGGAAGGAGAGAGTGGCGCACGCCGAGGGAAGGAGAGTGGCGCACGCCGAGGGAAGGAGAGAGTGGCGCATGCCGGGAGTCAGCGGAGCACGGCCGGGGGTCAGCGGAGCACGGCCGGGAGTCAGCGGAGCACGGCCGGGCACACCTGGGGGGGGGGAGGAGAAGTGAGCGGAGCTCGCCGGGGGAAGGAGGGAGTGGTGCACGCCGGGGGAAGGAGGGAGTGGCGCATGCCGGGTGTCAGCGGAGCACGCCGGGGGGGTCAGCAGAGGCACAATGCCACACGGGATGCCACCCATCGTTCCCATCATTCCCAGAACAGATATAAGGGAGCAAGGGTTAAATGGGACAGCCGGAGCAGGATGTGGGTCCCGGGGAGCCGGTGCTGGTGGAGGAGCCGTGCCCGTGTTTGAGTTGGCAGTCTGCGGGCACATTGCTGTCTGCTGGGTAAATATCTGGCCTTGGAAACGCCATTAACCCAAGAGATGCCACAAACCTGGAGAAAACCTATGCAGAGAAGTGTAGAGTCCCTAACAACCCCCCCCTTACACCGCAACCCCCCATACACACTGCCGACCAATGTGCCCGGCTGCAGCTAGGCCAGCAGTGTGGGGGTTAACCTCGGATTTCCCTCCGAGTGAAAGAAGGAAGCGGCGACTTCCTGATCCCGGAGTCAACAGCGAGATCTCCGGCAAACAGGACGGCGAGGCCGCGCCAACCTCGTACCGCACCACGTGCCAGGAGCAGAGGAATGCCCGCAGCGGCACACAGTGCCCAGCGTCACTACATAACAGCATAGCCATGAACCAGGAGGCTCAGCATGAGCTAGTGCAATGGTGGAGTCACCCTGAGGATTACAGCCCTCCACCAGGCGACGGTGCCAGGGGTGACCATACTGACTACAGGTCTCAATGGCCGACCCGAGGGCAGAGGACGGGCTGTCTGATGTACAAGTCATTATACGGGGGCTGCGCACCCACAAATCCCCTCATTATAATGTCCCCCCACTTCACGTGCTATTATATCCAGGCTCCTGCAGCACAGGTTATTACCCCCCTCAATACGATTATTCCCTGTATACTACATGTCTTCCAAGCATCACTCCTCCAGGCTCCCCTTCCCCGTCCTCCTCCTCCTCCAGGCTCCCCTTCCCAGTTCTCCTCCCCCAGGCTCCCCTTCCCATCCTCCTCCTCCTCCTCTAGGCTCCCCTTCCCCGTCCTCCTCCAGGCTCCCCTTCCCCGTCCTCCTCCTCCTCCTCCAGGCTCCCCTTCCCCGTCCTCCTCCTCCTCCTCCAGGCTCCCCTTCCCCGTCCTCCTCCTCCTCCTCCAGGCTCCCCTTCCCCGTCCTCCTCCTCCTCCAGGCTCCCCTTCCCCGTCCTCCTCCTCCTCCAGGCTCCCCTTCCCAGTCCTCCTCCAGGCTTCCCTTCCCCGTCCTCCTCCTCCAGGCTCCCCTTCCCCGTCCTCCTCCTCCAGGCTCCCCTTCCCCGTCCTCCTCCTCCAGGCTCCCCTTCCCAGTTCTCCTCCTCCAGGCTCCCCTTCCCAGTCCTCCTCCAGGCTTCCCTTCCCCGTCCTCCTCCTCCTCCTCCAGGCTCCCCTTCCCCGTCCTCCTCGCTCCCCTTCCCCGTCCTCCTCCTCCAGGCTCCCCTTCCCAGTCCTCCTCCTCCAGGCTCCCCTTCCCAGTCCTCCTCCTCCAGGCTCCCCTTCCCAGTCTTCCTCCTCCAGGCTCCCCTTCCCAGTCTTCCTCCTCCAGGCTCCCCTTCCCAGTCTTCCTCCTCCAGGCTCCCCTTCCCAGTCTTCCTCCTCCAGGCTCCCCTTCCCAGTCTTCCTCCTCCAGGCTCCCCTTCCCAGTCTTCCTCCTCCAGGCTCCCCTTCCCAGTCTTCCTCCTCCAGGCTCCCCTTCCCAGTCTTCCTCCTCCAGGCTCCCCTTCCCAGTCCTCCTCCTCCAGGCTCCCCTTCCCAGTCCTCCTCCTCCAGGCTCCCCTTCCCAGTCCTCCTCCTCCAGGCTCCCCTTCCCAGTCCTCCTCCTCCAGGCTCCCCTTCCCAGTTCTCCTCCTCCAGGCTCCCCTTCCCAGTTCTCCTCCTCCAGGCTCCCCTTCCCAGTTCTCCTCCTCCAGGCTCCCCTTCCCAGTCCTCCTCCTCCAGGCTCCCCTTCCCAGTCCTCCTCCTCCAGGCTCCCCTTCCCAGTCCTCCTCCTCCAGGCTTCCCTTCCCCGTCCTCCTCCTCCTCCTCCTCCAGGCTCCCCTTCCCCGTCCTCCTCCTCCTCCAGGCTCCCCTTCCCAGTCCTCCTCCTCCTCCTCCTCCAGGCTCCCCTTCCCCGTCCTCCTCCTCCTCCTCCAGGCTCCCCTTCCCCGTCCTCCTCCTCCTCCTCCAGGCTCCCCTTCCCCGTCCTCCTCCTCCTCCTCCAGGCTCCCCTTCCCAGTCCTCCTCCTCCAGGCTCCCCTTCCCAGTCCTCCTCCTCCAGGCTTCCCTTCCCCGTCCTCCTCCTCCAGGCTCCCCTTCCCCGTCCTCCTCCTCTAGGCTCCCCTTCCCCGTCCTCCTCCTCCAGGCTCCCCTTCCCCGTCCTCCTCCTCCTCCTCCAGGCTCCCCTTCCCCGTCCTCCTCCTCCAGGCTCCCCTTCCCCGTCCTCCTCCTCCTCCTCTAGGCTCCCCTTCCCCGTCCTCCTCCTCCAGGTTCCCCTTCCCCGTCCTCCTCCTCCTCCTCCAGGCTCCCCTTCCCTGTCCTCCTCCTCCAGGCTCCCCTTCCCCGTCCTCCTCCTCCTCCTCCAGGCTCCCCTTCCCCGTCCTCCTCCTCCAGGCTCCCCTTCCCCGTCCTCCTCCTGCTCCTCCAGGCTCCCCTTCCCCGTCCTCCTCCTCCTCCAGGCTCCCCTTCCCTGTCCTCCTCCTCCAGGCTCCCCTTCCCCGTCCTCCTCCTCCTCCTCCAGGCTCCCCTTCCCCGTCCTCCTCCTCCAGGCTCCCCTTCCCCGTCCTCCTCCTCCTCCTCCAGGCTCCCCTTCCCCGTCCTCCTCCTCCAGGCTCCCCTTCCCCGTCCTCCTCCTCCTCCTCCAGGCTCCCCTTCCCCGTCCTCCTCCTCTGTGGAGGTTACCTGCTGTGTGCTGGACTCACGCCCGTTTACAGAGGCTGATACACCCGATCCCAATACTACAAGGGGTGCACTTACTTCCATCCATGTAAAGTCTTCACTCCCCGGGGCATTAATATCACATCAGACCAGGGATATCTGGGATGGTGGGGTAATACTCCAGGATGCTGGGAGTAGTTGTGACATGGATAGAGGAGACCCCGATAATCAGCAGACCCCATACGTGTCCCAGGGGGGTCAGCACCTCTGCGATGTCCTGCACAGTGGGGCTGGCGTTGCTCTGCAGGGCGGAGCGCTCCGCTGTGGGGCTCGGTATCAGATCAGTGACCGGCCCGCAGTAATCATCAGACGTTACTGCAGTGGGGGAAGGGTTAATCCGGGGTGCCTCCCTATTACATGCTATATACAGGGGGAGGCCGAAACCCAGGAGGCAGCGAGTCACTCCGGCCTCAGGCACCTCACAGTGATCCCATTAATCCTCCACACACACACCCCCACCTAGCCCCCCAATGGCCCCGGACTAACAGGATTATCACTTAACACCAACCTGCCCAGAGAAGAGAGGCCGGCAGAAACCCCAGGAGGAGAGAGGCCGGCAGAAACCCCCCGAGGCCAAGAGGAGAGAGGCCAGCAGAAACCCCCCGAGGCCAAGAGGAGAGAGGCCGGCAGAAACCCCCCGAGGCCAAGAGGAGAGAGGCCGGCAGAAACCCCCCGAGGCCAAGAGGAGAGAGGCCGGCAGAAACCCCCCGAGGCCAAGAGGAGAGAGGCCGGCAGAAACCCCCCGAGGCCCAGAGGAGAGAGGCCGGCAGAAACCCCCCGAGGCCCAGAGGAGAGAGGCCGGCAGAAACCCCCCGAGGCCCAGAGGAGAGAGGCCGGCAGAAACCCCCCGAGGCCCAGAGGAGAGAGGCCGGCAGAAACCCCCCGAGGCCCAGAGGAGAGAGGCCGGCAGAAACCCCCGAGGCCCAAAGGAGAGAGGCCGGCAGAAACCCCCGAGGCCCAGAGAAGAGAGGCCGGCAGAAACCCCCGAGGCCCAGAGAAGAGAGGCCGGCAGAAACCCCCCCCCCGAGGCTGGCAGAAACCCCCGAGGCCAAGAGGAGAGAGGCCGGCACAAACCCACACACACTGTCGGCCGGTCCGTCCTGCAGGGCCTCCCCGCCTTACCCAGTCGGTCAGTCGGTCCTGCAGGGAGTCCCCCACCCGCCCTACGCACAGTCGGCAGTCCCCCCCTACGCACAGTCGGCCGGTCCATCCTGCAGGGATCAGTGGCCGTCAGATCCCGGGGCCACAGGAACAACAAGAGAACAGACAAGAGAGGACGATCACATTACAGGAAGAGAGGCCGCAGGTGGAGGAGAATGAGGTGCAGCAGGAAGAGCTGACACCAGAGAGAGAAAGAGACCTGAGAACGAGAATAACCACAACCCCCAACATGTGTCGCCTGAACCCACTGTCCGCGACCACTGACGACGCATTTATTCTGCAGTGGCCTAAGACTCCAGACACACACACATATATATATATATATATATATATATATATATATATATATATATATATATATATATATACACACACACACACACACACACACTATAATATAATATATATACAGTTATATGAAAAAGTTTAGGCACCCCTATTAATCTTAAGCTTAATGTTTTATAAAAATTGGTGTTTTTGCAGCAGCTCTTTCAGTTTGATATATGTAATAACCGTTGGACACAGTAATGTTTCTGCCTTGAAATGAGGTTTATTGTACTAATACAAAATGTGCAATCTGCATTCAAACAAAATTTGAAAGGTGCATAAGTATGGGCACCCTTATCATTTTCTTGTTTTAAATACTCCTATCTACTTTTTACTGACTTACTAAAGCACTTTTTTTGGTTTTGTAACCTCATTGAGCTTTGAACTTCAGAGCCAGGTGTATGCAATCATGAGAAAAGCTACTTAAAGTGGCCACTTGCAAGTTGTTCTCCTGTTTGAATCTCCTCTGAAGAGTGGCATCATGGGCTCCTCAAAACAACTGTCAAATGATCTGAAAACAAAGATTATTCAACATAGTTGTTCAGGGGAAGGATACAAAAAGCTGTCTCAGAGATTTAACCTGTCAGTTTCCACTGTGAGGAACATAGTAAGGAAATGGAAGAACACAGGGACAGTTCTTGTTAAGGCCAGAAGTGGCAGTCCAAGAAAAACATCAGAAAGGCAGAGAAGAAGAATGGTGAGATCAGTCAAGGACAATCCTCAGACCACCTCCAGAGAGCTGCAGCATCAACTTGCTGCAGATGGTGTCACTGCGCATCGGTCAACTATACAACGCACTTTGCACAAGGAGAAGCTGTATGGGAGAGTGATGCGAAAGAAGCCGTTTCTGCAAGCACGCCACAAACAGAGTCGGCTGAGGTATGCAAAAGCACATTTGGGGAAGCCAATTTCTTTTTGGAAGAAGGTCCTGTGGACTGATGAAACCAAGATTGAGTTGTTTGGTCTTACAAAAAGGCGTTATGCATGGCGGTAAAAAAACACAGCATTCCAAGAAAAACACTTGCTACCCACAGTAAAATTTGGTGGAGGTTCCATCATGCTTTGGGGCTGTGTGGCCGGGAATCTTGTTAAAGTTGAGGGACGCATGGATTCCACTCAGTATCAGCAGATTCTTGACAATAATGTTCAAGAATCAGTGACAAAGTTGAAGTTACGCAGGGGATGGATCTTTCAGCAAGACAATGATCCAAAACACCGCTCCAAATCTACTCAGGCATTCATGCAGAGGAACGATTACAATGTTCTGGAATGGCCATCCCAGTCCCCAGACCTGAATATCATTGAACATCTGTGGGATCATGTGAAGAGGGCTGTCCATGCTCGGCGACCATCAAACTTACAGGAACTGGAATTGTTTTGTAAAGAGGAATGGTCAAAAATACCTTCATCCAGGATCCAGGAACTCATTAAAAGCTACAGGAAGCGACTAGAGGCAAAAGGAGGATCTACTAAATATTAATGTCACTTTTCTGGTGGGGTGCCCATACTTATGCACCTGTCACATTTTGTTTGAATGCAGATTGCACATTTTCTGTTAGTACAATAAACCTCATTTCAAGGCAGAAACATTACTGTGTCCAACAGTTATTACATATATCAAACTGAAATAGCTGCTGCAAAAACACCAATTTTTATAAAACAATAAGCTTAAGATTAATAGGGGTGCCCAAACTTTTTCATATAACATATATATATATATATATATATATATATATATATATATATATATATATATATATATATATATATATATATATATATATATATATATATATATATATATATATACACATACATACATACACAGTACAGACCTCTCCTCCATATTATATATATATATATATATATATATACACATACACATACAGTGCTGTGAGTGTTCGCTCCTTCCTGATTTCTTATTCTTTTTCTTTGTCACTTAAATGTTTCAGATCATCAAACAATTGTAAAGATAACAGAAGTAAAATAGAAGTGCAGTTTTTACATGAAGGTCTTTATTATTAAGGGAAAAAGAAATCCAAACCTACAGGGTCCTGTGTGATAGTAACAGCCCCCCTCCCCCCTTAATTGATGTTTTAACCATGGTTTATCACATCTTTGGGAAGCTGAGTACAATTTCCCTAGCCACACACAGGTCTGATTTCTGCCTCACCGGTTCTCAATCACAAAATCCCTTCAATAGGACCTGCCTGACACAATGAAGTAGATCCAAAGATCATCAAAAGCCAGACATCATGCTGTGATCCAAAGAAACTCAGGAACAAATGAGAAACAAAGTAATTGAGATCTATCAGTCTGGAAAAAGTTATGAAGCCATTTCTAAAGCTTTGTGACTCCAGAGAACCACAGTGAAAGCCATTATCCACAAATGGTGAAAAGAAGGAACAGTGGTAAACCTTCCCAGGAGTGGCTGACCGAGCAAAATTACCCCAAGAGAACAGCGACATCTCATTAGAGAGGTCACAAAAGACCCCACAACAGCATCCAAAGAACTATAGACCTTACTTGCCTCAGTTAAGGTCAGTGTTCATGACTCCACAGTAAGAAAAAGACAGAGCAAAAATGGCAGCGATGAAAGAGGAAACCCACTGCTGAGCACAAAGAACATAGAGACTTATTTCAGTTTTGCCAGAAAACATCTTGATCGCCAAGACTTATGGGAGAATACTCTGTGGACTGATGAGACAAAAGGTGTATGTCCTGTTACATCTGGTGTAGAAGTAACACAGCATTTCAGAAAAGGAACATCATACCAACAGTAAAATATGGTGGTGGTAGTGTGATGGTCTGGGGCTGTTTTGCTGCTTCAGGACCCATTAGACTTTTTGTGGTAAATAAAACCATGAATTCTGCTGTCTACCAAAAACTCCTGAAGGAGAATGTCTGGCCATCTGTCCGTGACCTCAAGCTGAAGCGCACTTGGGTTCTGCAGACGGACAATGATCCAAAACACACCGGCAAGTCCATCACTGAATGGCTGAAGAAACGAAGACTGGAGTGGCCTAGTCAAAGTCCTAACCTTAATCCGCTTGAGATGCTGCGGCCGGACCTTAAGATGGCGGTTCTTGCTCGGAAACCTCCAATGTGGCGGAATTACAGCAATTCTGCAAAGATGAGCAGCCACAATCCCTCCAGAGCGCTGTAAAGACTGATTGCCAGCAGGGATGGAGGCGGTAAGCCTAACCTCCGTCTCCGAGCCCTGATTGCCAGGTATCACAAACGCTTGATTGCAGTTGTTGCTGCTCAGGGCCCGACCAGTTATTAGGTTTAGGGGGTGTAAGGCGGCAGTGTTCACACCGTGCAGTAACTGAGGCAGTGACCCAAGCAAGTCCAACATAAACAGCTTCATTCAGCAACTCACGGGTAAACAGAAAAGTCCTCCGGTTCACAGCCGGGTTAACATCAGTCCATAACAACGGTTGCCGGGGGCAACGGCCGCGCCGGGCCGCTCAGAGCCTGACGGGCGCAGAGTCTTCCCAGGCGGTGGTTCAGCCACACTCAGTCCTGCTGAGCTAACCTGCTGCGCTCCTAGCATTACCCAACACTGAATAACACTAGGGAGGGAGGAGGCCGCCCCACTGCCCTCCTGTAGACTCCTCCAAGAAATGAAGGCCCTGCCGGGTTTTACTAATCTGCCTTAGCCAGACAGCCTGACCAGGTCAATGCTCACCTTCATTCCTGCAATGCACTCCAATGGGTTTAATAGGTCTCTGTACACATTCTGGGGTATATATAATGCCCCTCGTATACGATCCCAGTCACTGCCTCACAGGGGCAATCACTATCACACAGGACCCTGTAGGTTTGGATTTCTTGTTTCCTTAATAATAAAGATCTTCCCTCATATACGATCCCAGTCACTGCCTCACAGGGGCAATCACTATCACACAGGACCCTGTAGGTTTGGATTTCTTTTTCCCTTAATAATAAAGACCTTCATGTAAAAACTGCATTTTGTGTTACTTGTGTTGTCTTTACATTTGTTTTGTGATCTGAAACATTTAAGTGACAAACAAGGAAAAGAATAAGAAATCAGGAAGGAGCGAACACTCACAGCACTGTACATGCTCAGGGATGTATACATGGAGGGTGTATATCGGGCTGGGGGTCCTATATATCGGGAGTGTATATATGGGGGGTTCTATAAATGGAGGGGGTGTATATATCCAGGAGTTGCATATATATCCCGGGTTGTATATATGGGGGGGGGGGGGTGTATATACAGTGGATACGGAAAGTATTCAGACCCCTTTACATTTTTCACTCTTTGTTTCATTGCAGCCATTTGGTAAATTCTAAAAAGTTCATTGTTTTTCATTAAAGTCCACTCTGCACCCCATCTTCACTGAAAAAAAAACAAAATTTAGAAATTTTTGCAAATTTATTGAAAAAGAAAAACTGATATCACATGGTCATAAGTATTCAGCCCCTTTGCTCAGACACTCATATTTAAGTCACGTGCTGTCCATTTCCTTGTGATCCTCCTTGAGATGCTTCTACTCCTTCATTGGAGTCCAGCTGTGTTTAATTAAACTGATAGGACTTGATTTGGAAAGGCGCACACCTGTCTATATAAGACCTCACAGCTCACAGTGCATGTCAGACCAAATGAGAATCATGAGCTCAAAGGAACTGCCCAAGGAGCTCAGAGACAGAATTGTGGCAAGGCACAGATCTGGCCAAGGTTACAAAAGAAATTCTGCATTACTCAAGGTTCCTAAGAGCACAGTGGCCTCCATAATCCTTAAATGGAAGAAGTTTGGGACCACCAGAAGTCTTCATAGACCTGGCCGTCCAGCCAAACTGAACAATCGTGGGAGAAGAGCCTTGGTGAAAGAGGTAAAGAAGAACCCCAAGATCACTGCGGCTGAGCTCCTGAGATGCAGTAGGGAGATGGGAGAAAGTTCCACAAAGTCAACTATCACTGCAGCCCTCCACCAGTCGGGCCTTTATGGCAGAGTGGCAAAACGGAAGCCTCTCCTCAGTGCAAGACATATGAAAGCCCGCATAGAGTTTGCTCAAAAACACATGAAGGACTCCCAAACTATGAGAAATAAGATTCTCTGGTCTGAGGAGACGAAGATAGAACTTTTTGGTTATAATTCTAAGCGGTATGTGTGGAGAAAACCAGGCACTGCTCATCACCTGCTCAATACAATCCCAACAGTGAAACATGGTGGTGGCAGCATCATGCTATGGGGGTGTTTTTCAGCTGCAGGGACAGGACGACTGGTTGCAATTGAAGGAAACATGAATGCGGCCAAGTACAGAGATATCCTGGATGAAAACCTCTTCCAGAGTGCTCTGGACCTCAGACTTGGCCGATGGTTCACCTTCCAACAAGACAATGACCCTAAGCACACAGCTAAAATAACAAAGGAGTGGCTTCAGAACAACTCTGTGACCATTCGTGACTGGCCCAGCCAGAGCCCTGACCTAAACCCAATTGATCATCTCTGGAGAGACCTGAAAATGGCTGTCCACCAACGTTCACCATCCAACCTGACGGAACTGGAGAGGATCTGCAAGAAAGAATGGCAGAGGATGCCCAAATCCAGGTGCATCATTCCCAAGAAGACTCATGGCTGCACTAGCTCAAAAGGGGGCTTCTACTCAATACTGAGCAAAGGGGCTGAATACTTATGACCATGTGATATTTCAGGTTTTCTTTTTTAATAAATTGGCAAAAATTTCTACATTTCTGTTTTTTTTCAGTCAAGTTGGGGAGCAGAGTGGACTTTAATGAGAAAAAAAATGAAGTTTTTAGAATTTACCAAATGGCTGCAATGAAACAAAGAGTGAAAAATGTAAAGGGGTCTGAATACTTTCCCTACCCACTGTATATCCCGGGGTTGTATGTATATATATATGGGGGGGTGTATATATCCCGGCGGTGCGCAGCTCACCTTCCTCGGCGTCGTTGCGTGCTGCAGCCTCCAGTAAGGTGACGTTTTGGGGGAAGCACACCCTGCGCCCGCCTGCTCTCGGGCCCCCCGCTGCTCTTGGGCCCTTCGTCCTCCGGCCCGACGCCTCCTTCTCGCCCTGCGCCCACCTCTTCAGCTGCTGCGCCCGTCTCTTCTGCGCGTGCCTCAGCCGCTCCTGCGTGCTCATACGGCCGACCGCTGGCATCTCCGACAGCAGCTCCAGGTGCTCCGCCATGGTGGGGGCTCAGGACACCGGGGGACACTAACTGCACCAGCCCCACATGTCCCCTGCACTCAGGGCCCCCCGAACTACACCACTAGCACCCCATGTGTCCATGTACCAACCAACAGGGCAGGAGCCGGGACCCCCCCCCCCCGAGGAGCAGAGGGAAGAGGAGCCGAGGGTCTCCCCTGAGGAGCAGAGGGAAAAGGAGCAGAGACCCCTCGAGGAGCAGAGGGAAAAGGAGCCGGGGGTCCCCCCCGAGGAGCAGAGGGAAGAGGAGCCGAGGGTCCCCCCCAAGGAGCAGAGGGAAGAGGAGCCGAGGGTCTCCCCTGAGGAGCAGAGGGAAGAGGAGCCGGGGCCCCCGAGGAGCAGAGGGAAAAGGAGCAGAGACCCCTCGAGGAGCAGAGGGAAAAGGAGCCGGGGGTCCCCCCCGAGGAGCAGAGGGAAGAGGAGCCGAGGGTCCCCCCCAAGGAGCAGAGGGAAGAGGAGCCGGGGGTCCCCCCCGAGGAGCAGAGGGAAGAGGAGCCGGGGGTCCCCCCCGAGGAGCAGAGGGAAGAGGAGCCGGGGGTCCCCCCCGAGGAGCAGAGGGAAGAGGAGCCGGGGGTCCCCCCCGAGGAGCAGAGGGAAGAGGAGCCGGGGGTCCCCCCCGAGGAGCAGAGGGAAGAGGAGCAGAGACCCCTCGAGGAGCAGAGGGAAGAGGAGCCGGGGGTCCCCCCTGGAGGAGCAGAGGGAAGAGGAGCCGAGGGTCCCCCCCCAGGAGCAGAGGGAAGAGGAGCAGAGACCCCTCGAGGAGCAGAGGGAAGAGGAGCAGAGACCCCTCGAGGAGCAGAGGGAAGAGGAGCCGGGGCCCCCGAGGAGCAGAGGGAAGAGGAGCAGAGACCCCTCGAGGAGCAGAGGGAAGAGGAGCAGAGACCCCTCGAGGAGCAGAGGGAAGAGGAGCCGGGGGTCCCCCCTGAGGAGCAGAGGGAAGAGGAGCCGGGGGTCCCCCCTGAGGAGCAGAGGGAAGAGGAGCCGGGGCCCCCGAGGAGCAGAGGGAAGAGGAGCCGGGGGTCCCCCCTGAGGAGCAGAGGGAAGAGGAGCCGGGGGTCCCCCCTGAGGAGCAGAGGGAAGAGGAGCCGAGACCCCCGGAGCCGCGGGACGTGGTGTCGGGGCCCCCGGAGCCGCGGGACGTGGTGTCGGGGCCCCCGGAGCTGCGGGACGTGGTGTCGGGGCCCCCGGAGCTGCGGGACGTGGTGTCGGGGCCCCCGGAGCTGCGGGACGTGGTGTCGGGGCCCCCGGAGCTGTCGGGGCCGCGTTCTTTCTGTCCCTGCTGTCGCCGCTTCCTGGAGATCAGGATAAAGGGGCGTGGCCTGGGATCAGGGGGCGGAGATATAGGAGGCGGAGCACAAGGAGAGGCGGGAGAGTGAGAGGAAGAGAAACTGAAAATGGGTGGAGTCATGAGTGGGCGTGATCAGAGCGCTGAGGAAAGTAGCGTAGTGGGCGTGGCCATAAGAAATAGAGCGGAGAGAAAACGAGGAATGGGCGGATCCGAAAGGAGTGGGCGTGTCCAAGAGAGTGGGCGAATCAAATGGGCGTGGCAGATAACGGAGACATATAACGGCGAAATAAGGTACGAGGAAGAGACACAGCCGAACCGGCGAACCGAATCTCATCCCGGTGCCTCACTCCCTCCAGTGCCTCATCCCGGTGCCTCATTCCCTCCGGTGCCTCATTACCTCTGGTGCCTCATTACCTCCGGTGCCTCATTACCTCCGGTGCCTCATCCCAGCGCCTCATTACTTCCAGTGCCTCATTCCCTCTGATGCCTCATCCCTGTACCTCATTCCCTCCGGTGCCTCATCCCTGTGCCTCATTACCTCTGGTGCCTCATTTCCTCCGGTGCCTCATTCCCTCCGGTGCCTCATCCTGGTGCCTCATTACCTCCAGTGCCTCATTCCCTCCGGTGCCTCATCCTGGTGCCTCATTACATCCAGTGCCTCATTCCCTCCGGTGCCTCATCCCTGTGCCTCATTACCTCTGGTGCCTCATTTCCTCCGGTGCCTCGTCCCTGTGCCTCATTACCTCTGGTGCCTCATCCCATGCCTCATTACCTTCAGTGCCTCATCCCGATGCCTTATTACCTCCGGTGCCTCATCCCGGTACTTCATTACCTCTGGTGCCTTATTACCTCCAGTGCCTTATCCAGTACCTCATTATGTCCGGTGCCTCATCCCGGAGCCTCATTATCTTCAGTGTCTCATCCTAGTGCCTCATCCAGTGCCTCATTACCTCCAGTACCTTATTACCTCCAGTACTTCATCCCAAGACCTCATTACATCTGGTGCCTCATCCCGGTGCCTCTATCTCTCCAGTGCCTCATTCCAGGGGCTCATTACCTCTGGTGCCTCATCCCAGTGCCTCATTCTCTCCAGTGCCTCATCTTGGTGCCTCATTACCTCCAGTGCCTCATCCCAGTGCCACATTACTTCCAGTGCCTCATCCTGGTGCCTCATTACTTCCAGTGCCTCATTACCTCTGGTGCATCATCCCACTGCCTTATTACCTCCAGTGCCTCATCCTGGTGCTGCATTACCTCCAGTGCCTCATCCCAGTACCTCATTACCCCCAGTGCCTCATCCCGGTGCCTCATTCTCTCCAGTGCCTCATCTTGGTGCCTCATTACCTCCAGTGCCTCATCCCGGTGCCTCATCCTGGTGCCTCATTACTTCCAGTACCTCATTACCTCTGGTGCATCATCCCACTGCCTTATTATCTCCAGTGCCTCATCCTGGTGCTGCATTACCTCCAGTGCCTCATCCCGGTACCTCATTACCTACAGTGCCTCATCCTGGTGCCTCATTACCTACAGTGCCTCATCCCAGTACCTCATTACCTCCAGTGCCTCATCCTGGTGCCTCATTACCTCCATTACCTCATCCCGGTGCCTCATTACCTCTGGTGCCTCATCCTGTGCCTCATTGCCTCATCCCGTGCCTCATTACCTTCAGTGCCTCATCCTGGTGCCTTATTACCTCTGATGCCTCATCCTGGTGCCTCATCTACTCCAATGCCTCATCCTGGTGCCTAATTACCTCCAGTGCATCATCCCGGTACTTCATTACCTCTGGTGCTTTATTACCTCCAGTGCCTCATCCAGTACCTCATTACGTCCGGTGCCTCATCCCAGTGCCTCATTATCTTCAGTATCTCATCCTGGTGCCTCATTACTCCCAGTACCTTATTACCTCCAGTGCCTCATCCCAGGACCTCATTACATCTGGTGCCTCATCCCGGTACCTCATTCCCTCTGGTGCCTCATCCTGGTGCCTCTATCTCTCCAGTGCCTCATCTTGGTACCTCATTACCTCTGGTGCAACATCTTGGTGCCTCATTACCTCCGGTGCCTCATCCCGGTGCCTCTATCTCTCCAGTGCCTCATCTTGGTACCTCATTACCTCTGGTGCAACATCTTGGTGCCTCATTACCTCCGGTGCCTCATTCTCTCCAGTGCCTCATCTTGGTAGCTCATTACCTCTGGTGCAACATCTTGGTGCCTCATTACCTCCAGTGCCTCATCCCAGTGCCACATTACTTCCAGTGCCTTATCCTGGTGCCTCATTACCTCTGCCTCATCCCACTGCCTTATTACCTCCAGTGCCTCATTACCCCCTGTGCCTCATCCCGGTGACTTATTACCCCCGATGCCTCATTACCTCCATTACCTCATCCCAGTGCCTCATTACATCTGGTGCCTCATTACATCTGGTGCCTCTATCTCTCCAGTGCCTCATCCCAGGGGCTCATTACCTCCGGTGCCTCATTCTCTCCAGTGCCTCATCTTGGTACCTCATTATCTCTGGTGTAACATCTTGGTGCCTCATTACCTCCAGTGCCTCATCCTGGTGCCTCATTACCTCCAGTGCCTCATCCTGGTGCCTCATTACCTCCAGTGCCTCATCCTGGTGCTGCATTACCTCCAGTGCCTCATCCCGGTACCTCATTACCCCCAGTGTCTCATCCTGGTGCCTCATTACATATAGTGCCTCATCCCAGTACCTCATTACCTCCAGTGCCTCATCCTGGTGCCTCATTACCTCTGGTGCCTCATCCCGTGCCTCATCCCGGTGCCTTATTACCTCCGATGCCTCATCCTGGTGCCTCATCTACTCCAATGCCTCATCTCGGTATTTCATTACCTCTGGTGCCTTATTACCTCCAGTGCCTCATCCAGTACCTCATTACGTCTGGTGCCTCATCCCAGTGCCTCATTATCTTCAGTATCTCATTCTGGTGCCTCATTACCTCCAGTGCCTCACTACCTCCAGTGCCTCATCCCGGTACCTCATTACATCTGGTGCAACATCTTGGTGCCTCATTACCTCCGGTGCCTCATCCTGGTGCCTCATTACCTCCAGTGCCTCATTCCCTCCGGTGCCTCATCCTGGTGCCTCATTACCTCCAGTGCCTCATTCCCTCCGGTGCCTCATCCCTGTGCCTCATTACCTCTGGTGCCTCATTTCCTCCGGTGCCTCGTCCCTGTGCCTCATTACCTCTGGTGCCTCATCCCATGCCTCATTACCTTCAGTGCCTCATCCCGATGCCTTATTACCTCCGGTGCCTCATCCCGGTACTTCATTACCTCTGGTGCCTTATTACCTCCAGTGCCTTATCCAGTACCTCATTATGTCCGGTGCCTCATCCCGGAGCCTCATTATCTTCAGTGTCTCATCCTAGTGCCTCATCCAGTGCCTCATTACCTCCAGTACCTTATTACCTCCAGTACTTCATCCCAAGACCTCATTACATCTGGTGCCTCATCCCGGTGCCTCTATCTCTCCAGTGCCTCATTCCAGGGGCTCATTACCTCTGGTGCCTCATCCCAGTGCCTCATTCTCTCCAGTGCCTCATCTTGGTGCCTCATTACCTCCAGTGCCTCATCCCAGTGCCACATTACTTCCAGTGCCTCATCCTGGTGCCTCATTACTTCCAGTGCCTCATTACCTCTGGTGCATCATCCCACTGCCTTATTACCTCCAGTGCCTCATCCTGGTGCTGCATTACCTCCAGTGCCTCATCCCAGTACCTCATTACCCCCAGTGCCTCATCCCGGTGCCTCATTCTCTCCAGTGCCTCATCTTGGTGCCTCATTACCTCCAGTGCCTCATCCCGGTGCCTCATCCTGGTGCCTCATTACTTCCAGTACCTTATTACCTCCAGTGCCTCATCCCAGGACCTCATTACATCTGGTGCCTCATCCCGGTACCTCATTCCCTCTGGTGCCTCATCCTGGTGCCTCTATCTCTCCAATGCCTCATCTTGGTACCTCATTACCTCTGGTGCAACATCTTGGTGCCTCATTACCTCCGGTGCCTCATCCCGGTGCCTCTATCTCTCCAGTGCCTCATCTTGGTACCTCATTACCTCTGGTGCAACATCTTGGTGCCTCATTACCTCCGGTGCCTCATTCTCTCCAGTGCCTCATCTTGGTAGCTCATTACCTCTGGTGCAACATCTTGGTGCCTCATTACCTCCAGTGCCTCATCCCAGTGCCACATTACTTCCAGTGCCTTATCCTGGTGCCTCATTACCTCTGCCTCATCCCACTGCCTTATTACCTCCAGTGCCTCATTACCCCCTGTGCCTCATCCCGGTGACTTATTACCCCTGATGCCTCATTACCTCCATTACCTCATCCCAGTGCCTCATTACATCTGGTGCCTCATTACATCTGGTGCCTCTATCTCTCCAGTGCCTCATCCCAGGGGCTCATTACCTCCGGTGCCTCATTCTCTCCAGTGCCTCATCTTGGTACCTCATTATCTCTGGTGTAACATCTTGGTGCCTCATTACCTCCAGTGCCTCATCCTGGTGCCTCATTACCTCCAGTGCCTCATCCTGGTGCCTCATTACCTCCAGTGCCTCATCCTGGTGCTGCATTACCTCCAGTGCCTCATCCCGGTACCTCATTACCCCCAGTGTCTCATCCTGGTGCCTCATTACATATAGTGCCTCATCCCAGTACCTCATTACCTCCAGTGCCTCATCCTGGTGCCTCATTACCTCTGGTGCCTCATCCCGTGCCTCATCCCGGTGCCTTATTACCTCCGATGCCTCATCCTGGTGCCTCATCTACTCCAATGCCTCATCCCGGTATTTCATTACCTCTGGTGCCTTATTACCTCCAGTGCCTCATCCAGTACCTCATTACATCTGGGGCCTCATCCCAGTGCCTCATTATCTTCAGTATCTCATTCTGGTGCCTCATTACCTCCAGTGCCTCATTACCTCCAGTGCCTCATCCCGGTACCTCATTACATCTGGTGCAACATCTTGGTGCCTCATTACCTCCAGTGCCTCATCCTGGTGCCTCATTACCTCCAGTGCCTCATTCCCTCCGGTGCCTCATCCCGGTACCTCATTCCCTCCGGTGCTTCATTCGTGTGCCTCATTACCTCTGGTGCCTCATTTCTGTGCCTCATTACCTCTGGTGCCTCATTACCTCTGGTGCCTCATTACCTCTGGTGCCTCATCCCGGTGCCTCATTACCTCCGGTGCCTCATCCTGGTGCCTCATTACCTCCAGTGCCTCATTCCCTCTGGTGCCTCATCCCGGTACCTCATTCCCTCCGGTGCCTCATTACCTCTGGTGCCTCATCCCTGTGCCTCATTACCTCTGGTGCCTCATCCCATGCCTCATTACCTTCAGTGCCTCATCCCGATGCCTTATTACCTCCGGTGCCTCATCCCGGTACTTCATTACCTCTGGTGCCTTATTACCTCCAGTGCCTTATCCAGTACCTCATTATGTCCGGTGCCTCATCCCGGAGCCTCATTATCTTCAGTGTCTCATCCTAGTGCCTCATCCAGTGCCTCATTACCTCCAGTACCTTATTACCTCCAGTACTTCATCCCAAGACCTCATTACATCTGGTGCCTCATCCCGGTGCCTCTATCTCTCCAGTGCCTCATTCCAGGGGCTCATTACCTCTGGTGCCTCATCCCAGTGCCTCATTCTCTCCAGTGCCTCATCTTGGTGCCTCATTACCTCCAGTGCCTCATCCCAGTGCCACATTACTTCCAGTGCCTCATCCTGGTGCCTCATTACTTCCAGTGCCTCATTACCTCTGGTGCATCATCCCACTGCCTTATTACCTCCAGTGCCTCATCCTGGTGCTGCATTACCTCCAGTGCCTCATCCCAGTACCTCATTACCCCCAGTGCCTCATCCCGGTGCCTCATTCTCTCCAGTGCCTCATCTTGGTGCCTCATTACCTCCAGTGCCTCATCCCGGTGCCTCATCCTGGTGCCTCATTACTTCCAGTACCTCATT
This sequence comes from Phyllobates terribilis, assembly GCF_046119375.1. NCBI lineage: Eukaryota > Metazoa > Chordata > Amphibia > Anura > Dendrobatidae > Phyllobates > Phyllobates terribilis. The sequence goes on along the minus strand of NW_027363600.1, from coordinate 25,901 downwards.
ACCTCTGGTGCATCATCCCACTGCCTTATTATCTCCAGTGCCTCATCCTGGTGCTGCATTACCTCCAGTGCCTCATCCCGGTACCTCATTACCTACAGTGCCTCATCCTGGTGCCTCATTACCTACAGTGCCTCATCCCAGTACCTCATTACCTCCAGTGCCTCATCCTGGTGCCTCATTACCTCCATTACCTCATCCCGGTGCCTCATTACCTCTGGTGCCTCATCCTGTGCCTCATTGCCTCATCCCATGCCTCATTACCTTCAGTGCCTCATCCCGGTGCCTTATTACCTCTGATGCCTCATCCTGGTGCCTCATCTACTCCAATGCCTCATCCTGGTGCCTAATTACCTCCAGTGCATCATCCCGGTACTTCATTACCTCTGGTGCTTTATTACCTCCAGTGCCTCATCCAGTACCTCATTACGTCTGGTGCCTCATCCCAGTGCCTCATTATCTTCAGTATCTCATCCTGGTGCCTCATTACTCCCAGTACCTTATTACCTCCAGTGCCTCATCCCAGGACCTCATTACATCTGGTGCCTCATCCGGTACCTCATTCCCTCTGGTGCCTCATCCCGGTGCCTCTATCTCTCCAGTGCCTCATCTTGGTACCTCATTACCTCTGGTGCAACATCTTGGTGCCTCATTACCTCCGGTGCCTCATCCCGGTGCCTCTATCTCTCCAGTGCCTCATCTTGGTACCTCATTACCTCTGGTGCAACATCTTGGTGCCTCATTACCTCCGGTGCCTCATTCTCTCCAGTGCCTCATCTTGGTAGCTCATTACCTCTGGTGCAACATCTTGGTGCCTCATTACCTCCAGTGCCTCATCCCAGTGCCACATTACTTCCAGTGCCTTATCCTGGTGCCTCATTACCTCTGCCTCATCCCACTGCCTTATTACCTTCAGTGCCTCATTACCCCCTGTGCCTCATCCTGGTGACTTATTACCCCCGATGCCTCATTACCTCCATTACCTCATCCCAGTGCCTCATTACATCTGGTGCCTCATTACATCTGGTGCCTCTATCTCTCCAGTGCCTCATCCCAGGGGCTCATTACCTCCGGTGCCTCATTCTATCCAGTGCCTCATCTTGGTACCTCATTATCTCTGGTGTAACATCTTGGTGCCTCATTACCTCCAGTGCCTCATCCTGGTGCCTCATTACCTCCAGTGCCTCATCCTGGTGCCTCATTACATATAGTGCCTCATCCCAGTACCTCATTACCTCCAGTGCCTCATCCTGGTGCCTCATTACCTCTGGTGCCTCATCCCGTGCCTCATCCCGGTGCCTTATTACCTCCGATGCCTCATCCTGGTGCCTCATCTACTCCAATGCCTCATCCCGGTATTTCATTACCTCTAGTGCCTTATTACCTCCAGTGCCTCATCCAGTACCTCATTACGTCTGGTGCCTCATCCCAGTGCCTCATTATCTTCAGTATCTCATTCTGGTGCCTCATTACCTCCAGTGCCTCATTACCTCCAGTGCCTCATCCTGGTGCCTCATTACCTCCAGTGCCTCATTCCCTCCGGTGCCTCATCCCGGTACCTCATTCCCTCCGGTGCTTCATCCGTGTGCCTCATTACCTCTCGTGCCTCATTTCTGTGCCTCATTACCTCTGGTGCCTCATTACCTCTGGTGCCTCATCCCGGTGCCTCATTACCTCCGGTGCCTCATTACCTCCGGTGCCTCATCCTGGTGCCTCATTACCTCCAGTGCCTCATTCCCTCCGGTGCCTCATCCCAGTACCTCATTCCCTCCGGTGCCTCATTACCTCTGGTGCCTCATCCCTGTGCCTCATTACCTCTGGTGCCTCATCCCATGCCTCATTACCTTCAGTGCCTCATCCCGATGCCTTATTACCTCCGGTGCCTCATCCTGGTACTTCATTACCTCTGGTGCCTTATTACCTCCAGTGCCTTATCCAGTACCTCATTATGTCCGGTGCCTCATCCCGGAGCCTCATTATCTTCAGTGTCTCATCCTAGTGCCTCATCCAGTGCCTCATTACCTCCAGTACCTTATTACCTCCAGTACTTCATCCCAAGACCTCATTACATCTGGTGCCTCATCCCGGTGCCTCTATCTCTCCAGTGCCTCATTCCAGGGGCTCATTACCTCTGGTGCCTCATCCCAGTGCCTCATTCTCTCCAGTGCCTCATCTTGGTGCCTCATTACCTCCAGTGCCTCATCCCAGTGCCTCATCCTGGTGCCTCATTACTTCCAGTGCCTCATTACCTCTGGTGCATCATCCCACTGCCTTATTACCTCCAGTGCCTCATCCTGGTGCTGCATTACCTCCAGTGCCTCATCCCAGTACCTCATTACCCCCAGTGCCTCATCCCGGTGCCTCATTCTCTCCAGTGCCTCATCTTGGTGCCTCATTACCTCCAGTGCCTCATCCCAGTGCCTCATCCTGGTGCCTCATTACTTCCAGTACCTCATTACCTCTGGTGCATCATCCCACTGCCTTATTATCTCCAGTGCCTCATCCTGGTGCTGCATTACCTCCAGTGCCTCATCCCGGTACCTCATTACCTACAGTGCCTCATCCTGGTGCCTCATTACCTACAGTGCCTCATCCCAGTACCTCATTACCTCCAGTGCCTCATCCTGGTGCCTCATTACCTCCATTACCTCATCCCGGTGCCTCATTACCTCTGGTGCCTCATCCTGTGCCTCATTGCCTCATCCCGTGCCTCATTACCTTCAGTGCCTCATCCCGGTGCCTTATTACCTCTGATGCCTCATCCTGGTGCCTCATCTACTCTAATGCCTCATCCTGGTGCCTAATTACCTCCAGTGCATCATCCCGGTACTTCATTACCTCTGGTGCCTTATTACCTCCAGTGCCTCATCCAGTACCTCATTACGTCCGGTGCCTCATCCCAGTGCCTCATTATCTTCAGTATCTCATCCTGGTGCCTCATTACTCCCAGTACCTTATTACCTCCAGTGCCTCATCCCAGGACCTCATTACATCTGGTGCCTCATCCCGGTACCTCATTCCCTCTGGTGCCTCATCCCGGTGCCTCTATCTCTCCAGTGCCTCATCTTGGTACCTCATTACCTCTGGTGCAACATCTTGGTGCCTCATTACCTCCGGTGCCTCATCCCGGTGCCTCTATCTCTCCAGTGCCTCATCTTGGTACCTCATTACCTCTGGTGGAACATCTTGGTGCCTCATTACCTCCGGTGCCTCATTCTCTCCAGTGCCTCATCTTGGTAGCTCATTACCTCTGGTGCAACATCTTGGTGCCTCATTACCTCCAGTGCCTCATCCCAGTGCCACATTACTTCCAGTGCCTTATCCTGGTGCCTCATTACCTCTGATGCCTCATCCCACTGCCTTATTACCTCCAGTGCCTCATTACCCCCTGTGCCTCATCCCGGTGACTTATTACCTCCGATGCCTCATTACCTCCATTACCTCATCCCGGTGCCTCATTACATCTGGTGCCTCATTACATCTGGTGCCTCTATCTCTCCAGTGCCTCATCCCAGGGGCTCATTACCTCCGGTGCCTCATTCTCTCCAGTGCCTCATCTTGGTACCTCATTATCTCTGGTGTAACATCTTGGTGCCTCATTACCTCCAGTGCCTCATCCTGGTGCCTCATTACCTCCAGTGCCTCATCCTGGTGCTGCATTACCTCCAGTGCCTCATCCCAGTACCTCATTACCCCCAGTGCCTCATCCTGGTGCCTCATTACATATAGTGCCTCATCCCAGTACCTCATTACCTCCAGTGCCTCATCCTGGTGCCTCATTACCTCTGGTGCCTCATCCCATGCCTCATTACCTTCAGTGCCTCATCCCGGTGCCTTATTACCTCCGATGCCTCATCCTGGTGCCTCATCTACTCCAATGCCTCATCCCGGTATTTCATTACCTCTGGTGCCTTATTACCTCCAGTGCCTCATCCAGTACCTCATTACGTCTGGTGCCTCATCCCAGTGCCTCATTATCTTCAGTATCTCATTCTGGTGCCTCATTACCTCCAGTGCCTCATCCTGGTGCCTCATTACTTCCAGTACCTTATTACCTCCAGTTCCTCATCCCAGGACCTCATTACATCTGGTGCCTCATCCCGGTACCTCATTACATCTGGTGCAACATCTTGGTGCCTCATTACCTCCAGTGCCTCATCCCGGTGCCTCATTCTCTCCAGTGCCTCATCTTGGTACCTCATTACCTCTGGTGTAACATCTTGGTGCCTCATTACCTCCAGTGCCTCATCCCGGTGCCTCATTCTCTCCAGTGCCTCATTTTGGTCCCTCATTACCTCTGTGGCAACATCTTGGTGCCTCATCCTAGTGCCACATTACTTCCAGTGCCTCATCACCTCTGGTGCCTCATCCCGGTACCTCATTACCCCCAGTGCCTCATCCTGGTGCCTCATTACCTCCAGTGTCTCATCCTGATGTCTCATTACCTCCAATACTTCATCCCGGTGCCTCATTACCTCCGGTGCCTCATTACATTCTGTGCCTCATCCTGGTGCCTCATTACCTCCAGTGCCTCATCCCAGTGCCTCATTATCTTTGGTGCTTCATCTCGGTGCCTTATTACCTCCGGTGCCTCATTACCTCCAGTGCCTCATCCCGGTGCCTTATTACCTCCTATGCCTCATCCCAGTACCTCATTCCATCCAGTGCCTCATCCCGGTGCCTCATTACCTCCAATACCTCATTCCCTCTGGTGCCTCATCCCAGTGCCTCATTATCTTTGATGCCTCATCCTGGTGCTTTATTACCTCCAGTGCCTCATTACCCCCTGTGCCTCATCCCGGTGCCCCAATAAGTCGGGTGCAGGGGTCTTTCTGTTGGGCTCTGGGGTCTCCAGTCATTGCCCCTCATAAGTCGGGTGCAGGGGGCTTCCCGGTGGGCTCTGGGGTCTCCGATCATTGCCCCCCATAAGTTGGGTGCAGGGGTCTTTCTGTTGGGCTCTGGGGTCTCCAGTCATTGCCCCCCATAAGTCGGGTGCAGGGGGTTCCCAGTGGGCTCTGGGGTCTCCGGTCATTGCCCCCCATAAGTCGAGTGCAGGGGGCTTCCCGGTGGTCTCTGGTCACTTTTGCACCTCCGCTACCCCCCCCACCCCCCCAAGGTCGGTTCCCACCCCCGGAGCCGGACCACTTGTCACTTGGAGTCTCATCTACATAACAAAGGTCTGGAGGGAAGTGGTCTGTGTGTCGGACCCCCACACCTTGTCACCAGGGCGGGGGCTGCAGTCATGACCTGTCCACTCTGCTGACCCCAGACTCAGTGCCCAGACCCCTGGTCTATGACATGGCTGCTGAGAGCCAGTCCTGGGGACCCCTGTCCACACACAAGGATGGGGGTCACTGGAGCTCGGAGACAGGTAAAGCTGAGGGTCCGACCTGCCCTAAACCTCAGCTCAGCAGTGGCCCCGGACCCCCCGAGAGCGTGAAGACCACCAAGAAGGTGAAGAAGAATTACCAGCGCTACTGCAAGCCGCCATACTCCTACCTGGCCATGATCGCCCTCGTCATCCAGAACTCCCCCGACAAGATGCTGAAGCTGCCGCAGGTGAGGACCACCACCCCCAGCGTGGACCGCGCATCCTGGTGGATCGGCATTACCCTGACAGGACTTGCTGGGGGTTGTAGTGTCTCCACAGTGAGAGGGTCCCTGGTATCAGGACACCACCTCCATCATCTGCAGCCCCTCAGGGACTGGCACATCACTGGTTCTGGGGGACAGTGCGGGGCGTCCGGTGGTCTCCAGCTGCACACACCCGGCATTGGCTCCCGGCCCCTCTATTATGGTCCCTCGTGTCCCGCAGATTGGGGTCTATTCTGGCTGGTGGTCCGGAGATGACGTCACATGGGAATATGATCGCCGGACCCCAGTAATGAGGATGTCCCAGTGTCACATGTGGCTGGTCCCTATAGACGTCCTCGCAGCCCCCCTCCGGGCGCCGGGGTCTTGGGGAGCGACTGTATTTGATGTGTGCAGTGTATCCTGATCCTTGTTATAACGGGTCAGTGTTCCCCGGACCCCCTGATCCCCCCCCCCCAATTGTCCGGCCCCATTGTTTATCTGTTTGCTGCTTCTTTACATTAATCCCATTCATTCCAAGATGCTGAAAGAGACAACTCTTCTCCCCGGGGGGCTCCGGACAGGACGGGGGGGGGCTCAAAACAGGACGGGGGGCTCAGGAAAAGACCGGGGAATTGAGACAGGATGGGGGGCTCAGGAAAATACCGGGGGATCGAGACAGGACGGGGGGCTCAGGACAGGATGGGGGGCTCATGAAAATACCGGGGGATCGAGACGGGGGGGAAGGGCTCTGGACAGGACGGGGGGCTCAGGAAAGGACCGGGGAATAGAGACAGGGGGAAGGGGCTCTGGACAGGATGGGGGGCTCACGAAAATACCGGGGGATCGAGACGGGGGGGGGGGCTCAGGACAGGACGGGGGGGCTCAGGAAAAGTCCGGGGAATCGAGACAGGAGGGGCTCAGGACAGGTCGGGGGGCTCAGGAAAAGACCGGGGAATCGGGACAGGGGGTGGGGGGGCTCAGGACTGGACGGGGGGTTCAGGAAAAGACCGGGGGATCGAGACAGGGGGTGGGGGCTCTGGACAGGACGGGGGGCTCAGGACAGGATGGGGGGCTCATGAAAATACCGAGGGATCGAGACGGGGGGGAAGGGCTCTGGACAGGACGGGGGGCTCAGGAAAGGACCGGGGAATAGAGACAGGGGGAAGGGGCTCTGGACAGGATGGGGGGCTCACGAAAATACCGGGGGATCGAGACAGGGGGAAGGGGCTCAGGAAAAGACGGGGGGATTGAGACAGGACGGGGGGCTCACGAAAATACTGGGGGATCGAGACGGGGGGGGGCTCAGGACAAGGGGGTGGCTCTGGACAGGACGGGGGGCTCAGGAAAAGTCCAGGGAATCGAGACGCGGGGGGGGGGGGGGTTCTCAGGACTGGATGGGGGGGGGTTCAGGAAAAGACAGGGGGATCGAGACAGGGGGTGGGGGGCTCTGGACAGGATGGGGGGCTCAGGAAAAGACCGGGGTATTGAGACAGGACCGGGGGCTCACGAAAATACCGGGGGATCGAGACCTTGGGGGGGGGGGGGCTCAGGACAGGGGGCTGGCTCAAGACAGGACGGGGGGCTCAGGAAAAGACCAGGGAATCGAGACAGGGGGGGGGGCTCAGGACAGGACTGGACGGGGGGCTCAGGAAAAGGCCGGGGGATCGAGACAGGGGGTGGGGGGCTCAGGACAGGACGGGGGGTTCAGGAAAAGACTGGGGGATCGAGATGGGGGGGGGCCTCTGGACAGGACGGGGGGCTCAGGACAGGACGGGGGGCTCAGGAAAAGACCGGGGGATTGAGACAGGACGGGGGGCTCAGGACAGGATGGGGGGCTCACGAAAAGACCGGGGAATCGAGACAGGGGGGTGGAGAGATGGGCTCAGGACAGGACGGGAGATCGAGACAGGGGGTGGGGGGCTCAGGACAGGACGGGAGATCGAGACAGGGGGTGGGGGGCTCAGGACAGGACGGGAGATCGAGACAGGGGGTGGGGGGCTCAGGACAGGACGGGAGATCGAGACAGGGGGTGGGGGGCTCAGGACAGGACGGGAGATCGAGACAGGGGGTGGGGGGCTCAGGACAGGACGGGAGATCGAGACAGGGGGTGGGGGGCTCAGGACAGGACGGGAGGCTCAGGAAAAGACCGGGGGATCGAGACGGGGAGCTCAGAACGGGACGAGGTGGAATGGGGGGGATCAGGGCAGGATGGGGGGTCTCGACTGTGGGATCCGGATGGGACAGGAAAATGATCGGTGACAGATCAGGAGACGGAGAAGAAGGGATGTGATTATTGTGGGGGACACCGATAGGTGGGAGCTCCTCGTAAGACCCCCACTCAGCACATACTGTCCGCACCGTCCACCTCTGAGGACACTATCAATGCATTTTTAGAGGCAGGTTAAGAGGCCGTTGACCTCCATCATAAGGGGGCACTATAGATGGGGGGTAGAGACGACACAATGTGGGGTGGGGTCTATTCACAGATTAGTGGGGGCCGCGCTGGGGCTCATTCACATGCAGCTGATAACTTGGGATTCTCATCTCCTACAGTAAACGAAAACCTGGAGGCAAAAGGTCAGGACAGCGGTCACTGGGGGTCTTTGTGGGGGGGTCTGTGGATGTGGCACCTCTGAGTGACAGCTGTCCGATAACACCGGACCCCCACCGGGAGCCACAGCCTGATCCCAATCTGCACTTTATCTAAATGCTGAGACCAATGACAGTCAGTGGGGGGCCGCCTCATCAGTGAGGGGGGCTGCATCATCCATCTGGGCCATGTACATTAACAATAGTGTTATTTCTGTATCGCCGGCATATACCGCAACGCTGTACCATAAGGGCGGACAATACCAGACATCACAGGAGGAGCGAGGGTCCTGCTCCAACTACAGTCTATGAGGAGACGGGGGGACGGGAGGGAACAAGAGCTCGTCATGTACGGTCCGGCCATCATTATACATAGGGGTCATGTGACGCTGCATGACCCGGTCACCGGCCAGTATGTGTACATGTATGACCCGGTCACCGGCCAGTATGTGTACATGTATGACCCGGTCACCGGCCAGTATGTGTACATGTATGACCCGGTCACCGGCCAGTATGTGTACATGTATGACCCGGTCACCGGCCAGTATGTGTACATGTATGACCCGGTCACCGGCCAGTATGTGTACATGTATGACCCGGTCACCGACCAGTATGTGTACATGTATGACCCGGTCACCGGCCAGTATGTGTACATGTATGACCCGGTCACCGGCCAGTATGTGTACATGTATGACCCGGTCACCGGCCAGTATGTGTACATGTATGACCCGGTCACCGGCCAGTATGTGTACATGTATGACCCGGTCACCGGCCAGTATGTGTACATGTATGACCCGGTCACCGGCCAGTATGTGTACATGTATGACCCGGTCACCGGCCAGTATGTGTACATGTATGACCCGGTCACCGGCCAGTATGTGTACATGTATGACCCGGTCACCGGCCAGTATGTGTACATGTATGACCCGGTCACCGGCCAGTATATGTACATGTATGACCCGGTCACCGGCCAGTATATGTACATGTATGACCCGGTCACCGGCCAGTGTATGTACATGTATGACCCGGTCACCGGCCAGTGTGTGTACATGTATGACCCGGTCACCGGCCAGTATGTGTACATGTATGACCCGGTCACCGGCCAGTATGTGTACATGTATGACCCGGTCACCGGCCAGTATATGTACATGTATGACCCGGTCACCGGCCAGTGTATGTACATGTATGACCCGGTCACCGGCCAGTGTATGTACATGTATGACCCGGTCACCAGCCAGTATGTGTACATGTATGACCCGGTCACCGGCCAGTATGTGTACATGTATGACCCGGTCACCGGCCAGTATGTGTACATGTATGACCCGGTCACCGGCCAGTATGTGTACATGTATGACCCGGTCACCGGCCAGTATGTGTACATGTATGACCCGGTCACCGGCCAGTATGTGTACATGTATGACCCGGTCACCGGCCAGTATATGTACATGTATGACCCGGTCACCGGCCAGTGTATGTACATGTATGACCCGGTCACCGGCCAGTGTATGTACATGTATGACCCGGTCACCAGCCAGTATGTGTACATGTATGACCCGGTCACCGGCCAGTATATGTACATGTATGACCCGGTCACCGGCCAGTATATGTACATGTATGACCCGGTCACCGGCCAGTATATGTACATGTATGACCCGGTCACCAGCCAGTATGTGTACATGTATGACCCGGTCACCGGCCAGTATGTGTACATGTATGACCCGGTCACCGGCCAGTATATGTACATGTATGACCCGGTCACCAGCCAGTATGTGTACATGTATGACCCGGTCACCGGCCAGTATGTGTACATGTATGACCCGGTCACCAGCCAGTATGTGTACATGTATGACCCGGTCACCAGCCAGTGTATGTACATGTATGACCCGGTCACCGGCCAGTATATGTACATGTATGACCCGGTCACCAGCCAGTATGTGTACATGTATGACCCGGTCACCGGCCGGTATATGTACATGTATGACCTGGTCACCGGCCAGTATGTGTACATGTATGACCCGGTCACCGGCCAGTATGTGTACATGTATGACCCGGTCACCGGCCAGTATATGTACATGTATGACCCGGTCACCAGCCAGTATGTGTACATGTATGACCCGGTCACCGGCCAGTATGTGTACATGTATGACCCGGTCACCAGCCAGTATGTGTACATGTATGACCCGGTCACCAGCCAGTGTATGTACATGTATGACCCGGTCACCGGCCAGTATATGTACATGTATGACCCGGTCACCAGCCAGTATGTGTACATGTATGACCCGGTCACCGGCCGGTATATGTACATGTATGACCTGGTCACCGGCCAGTATGTGTACATGTATGACCCGGTCACCAGCCAGTATGTGTACATGTATGACCCGGTCACCGGCCGGTATATGTACATGTATGACCTGGTCACCGGCCAGTATGTGTACATGTATGACCCGGTCACCAGCCAGTATGTGTACATGTATGACCCGGTCACCGGCCGGTATATGTACATGTATGACCTGGTCACCGGCCAGTATGTGTACATGTATGACCCGGTCACCGGCCAGTATGTGTACATGTATGACCCGGTCACCAGCCAGTATGTGTACATGTATGACCCGGTCACCAGCCAGTGTATGTACATGTATGACCCGGTCACCGGCCAGTATATGTACATGTATGACCCGGTCACCAGCCAGTATGTGTACATGTATGACCCGGTCACCGGCCGGTATATGTACATGTATGACCTGGTCACCGGCCAGTATGTGTCTACTTACTTCCTACTACTGAGTGCGCTATGGACAGTGACAGGGATCTGGAGAGGACTCTGCACACTGTCAGTGGGGGGCCGCCTCATCAGTGGGGGCCGCCTCCTCCATCTTGGCTTTGTACCTATGTGCAGAGTCCGGAGTCACGGTGCTAAGAGGAGATTTATAGAATAAGGAGGCTTTTGCTCGTCCCTCAGCGGCGGCCGCCCCTCCTGTGCGGGGTCTCTGCATGGCTTTAGGCTTCATGGCTGCTGGAGATTTGGGGTCTCCGTCATATTAACCCTTTCCTTTCTCTCTCAGATTATTCAAAGCATCGAAATCTTATTCCCGTTCTTTAAAAGCGACTACATGGGATGGAAAGACTCCGTGCGGCACAACCTCTCCTCCAACGACTGCTTCCGAAAGGTGGAAATACATATATACCCTGCACAGTACAGCTCCTCCTGTATATATACACTGCACAGTACAGCTCCTCCTGTATATATACACTGCACAGTACAGCTCCCCCTGTATATATACACTGCACAGTACAGCTCCTCCTGTATATATACACTGCACAGTACAGCTCCCCCTGTATATATACACTGCACAGTACAGCTCCTCCTGTATATATACACTGCACAGTACAGCTCCCCCTGTATATATACACTGCACAGTACAGCTCCTCCTGTATATATACACTGCACAGTACAGCTCCTCCTGTATATATACACTGCACAGTACAGCTCCCCCTGTATATATACACTGCACAGTACCGCTCCTCCTGTATATATACACTGCACAGTACAGCTCCTCCTGTATATATACACTGCACAGTACCGCTCCTCCTGTATATATACACTGCACAGTACAGCTCCTCCTGTATATATACACTGCACAGTACAGCTCCTCCTGTATATATACACTGCACAGTACAGCTCCTCCTGTATATATACCCTGCACAGTACAGCTCCTCCTGTATATATACCCTGCACAGTACAGCTCCTCCTGTATATATACCCTGCACAGTACAGCTCCTCCTGTATATATACACTGCACAGTACAGCTCCTCCTGTATATATACACTGCACAGTACAGCTCCTCCTGTATATATACACTGCACAGTACAGCTCCTCCTGTATATATACCCTGCACAGTACAGCTCCTCCTGTATATATACACTGCACAGTACAGCTCCTCCTGTATATATACCCTGCACAGTACAGCTCCTCCTGTATATATACCCTGTACAGTACAGCTCCTCCTGTATATATACCCTGCACAGTACAGCTCCTCCTGTATATATACACTGCACAGTACAGCTCCTCCTGTATATATACCCTGCACAGTACAGCTCCTCCTGTATATATACACTGCACAGTACAGCTCCCCCTGTATATATACACTGCACAGTACCACTCCTCCTGTATATATACACTGCACAGTACAGCTCCTCCTGTATATATACCCAGCACAGTACAGCTCCTCCTGTATATATACCCTGCACAGTACAGCTCCTCCTGTATATATACCCTGCACAGTACAGCTCCTCCTGTATATATACACTGCACAGTACAGCTCCTCCTGTATATATACCCTGCACAGTACAGCTCCTCCTGTATATATACCCTGCACAGTACAGCTCCCCCTGTATATATACACTGCACAGTACAGCTCCTCTTGTATATATACCCTGCACAGTACAGCTCCTCCTGTATATATACACTGCACAGTACAGCTCCTCCTGTATATATACCCTGCACAGTACAGCTCCTCCTGTATATATACACTGCACAGTACAGCTCCTCCTGTATATATACACTGCACAGTACAGCTCCTCCTGTATATATACCCTGCACAGTACAGCTCCTCCTGTATATATACCCTGCACAGTACAGCTCCTCCTGTATATATACCCTGCACAGTACAGCTCCTCCTGTATATATACACTGCACAGTACAGCTCCCCCTGTATATATACACTGCACAGTACAGCTCCTCCTGTATATATACACTGCACAGTACAGCTCCCCCTGTATATATACACTGCACAGTACAGCTCCTCCTGTATATATACCCTGCACAGTACCGCTCCCCCTGTATATATACACTGCACAGTACAGCTCCCCCTGTATATATACACTGCACAGTACAGCTCCTCCTGTATATATACACTGCACAGTACAGCTCCTCCTGTATATATACACTGCACAGTACAGCTCCTCCTGTATATATACACTGCACAGTACAGCTCCTCCTGTATATATACACTGCACAGTACAGCTCCTCCTGTATATATACACTGCACAGTACAGCTCCCCTGTATATATACACTGCACAGTACAGCTCCTCCTGTATATATACCCTGCACAGTACCGCTCCTCCTGTATATATACACTGCACAGTACCGCTCCTCCTGTATATATACACTGCACAGTACAGCTCCCCCTGTATATATACCCTGCACAGTACAGCTCCTCCTGTATATATACCCTGCACAGTACAGCTCCTCCTGTATATATACACTGCACAGTACAGCTCCTCCTGTATATATACCCTGCACAGTACAGCTCCCCCTGTATATATACACTGCACAGTACAGCTCCTCCTGTATATATACACTGCACAGTACAGCTCCTCCTGTATATATACCCTGCACAGTACAGCTCCCCTGTATATATACACTGCACAGTACAGCTCCTCCTGTATATATACACTGCACAGTACAGCTCCTCCTGTATATATACACTGCACAGTACAGCTCCTCCTGTATATATACACTGCACAGTACAGCTCCTCCTGTATATATACCCTGCACAGTACAGCTCCTCCTGTATATATACCCTGCACAGTACAGCTCCTCCTGTATATATACACTGCACAGTACAGCTCCTCCTGTATATATACCCTGCACAGTACAGCTCCCCCTGTATATATACACTGCACAGTACAGCTCCTCCTGTATATATACACTGCACAGTACAGCTCCTCCTGTATATATACACTGCACAGTACAGCTCCTCCTGTATATATACACTGCACAGTACAGCTCCTCCTGTATATATACACTGCACAGTACAGCTCCTCCTGTATATATACACTGCACAGTACAGCTCCTCCTGTATATATACCCTGCACAGTACAGCTCCTCCTGTATATATACACTGCACAGTACAGCTCCTCCTGTATATATACACTGCACAGTACAGCTCCTCCTGTATATATACCCTGCACAGTACAGCTCCCCCTGTATATATACACTGCACAGTACAGCTCCTCCTGTATATATACACTGCACAGTACAGCTCCTCCTGTATATATACCCTGCACAGTACAGCTCCTCCTGTATATATACCCTGCACAGTACAGCTCCTCCTGTATATATACACTGCACAGTACAGCTCCCCCTGTATATATACACTGCACAGTACAGCTCCTCCTGTATATATACACTGCACAGTACAGCTCCTCCTGTATATATACCCTGCACAGTACAGCTCCCCCTGTATATATACACTGCACAGTACAGCTCCTCCTGTATATATACACTGCACAGTACAGCTCCTCCTGTATATATACCCTGCACAGTACAGCTCCTCCTGTATATATACACTGCACAGTACAGCTCCTCCTGTATATATACACTGCACAGTACAGCTCCTCCTGTATATATACCCTGCACAGTACAGCTCCTCCTGTATATATACACTGCACAGTACAGCTCCTCCTGTATATATACACTGCACAGTACAGCTCCTCCTGTATATATACCCTGCACAGTACAGCTCCTCCTGTATATATACACTGCACAGTACAGCTCCTCCTGTATATATACACTGCACAGTACAGCTCCTCCTGTATATATACACTGCACAGTACAGCTCCTCCTGTATATATACACTGCACAGTACAGCTCCTCCTGTATATATACACTGCACAGTACAGCTCCCCCTGTATATATACACTGCACAGTACAGCTCCTCCTGTATATATACACTGCACAGTACAGCTCCTCCTGTATATATACCCTGCACAGTACAGCTCCTCCTGTATATATACACTGCACAGTACAGCTCCTCCTGTATATATACACTGCACAGTACAGCTCCTCCTGTATATATACACTGCACAGTACAGCTCCTCCTGTATATATACCCTGCACAGTACAGCTCCTCCTGTATATATACCCTGCACAGTACAGCTCCTCCTGTATATATACACTGCACAGTACAGCTCCTCCTGTATATATACACTGCACAGTACAGCTCCTCCTGTATATATACACTGCACAGTACAGCTCCTCCTGTATATATACACTGCACAGTACAGCTCCTCCTGTATATATACCCTGCACAGTACAGCTCCTCCTGTATATATACACTGCACAGTACAGCTCCTCCTGTATATATACACTGCACAGTACAGCTCCTCCTGTATATATACCCTGCACAGTACAGCTCCTCCTGTATATATACCCTGCACAGTACAGCTCCTCCTGTATATATACACTGCACAGTACAGCTCCTCCTGTATATATACACTGCACAGTACAGCTCCTCCTGTATATATACACTGCACAGTACAGCTCCTCCTGTATATATACCCTGCACAGTACAGCTCCTCCTGTATATATACACTGCACAGTACAGCTCCTCCTGTATATATACACTGCACAGTACAGCTCCTCCTGTATATATACCCTGCACAGTACAGCTCCTCCTGTATATATACCCTGCACAGTACAGCTCCTCCTGTATATATACCCTGCACAGTACAGCTCCTCCTGTATATATACCCTGCACAGTACAGCTCCTCCTGTATATATACCCTGCACAGTACAGCTCCTCCTGTATATATACCCTGCACAGTACAGCTCCTCCTGTATATATACACTGCACAGTACAGCTCCTCCTGTATATATACACTGCACAGTACAGCTCCTCCTGTATATATACACTGCACAGTACAGCTCCTCCTGTATATATACCCTGCACAGTACAGCTCCTCCTGTATATATACCCTGCACAGTACAGCTCCTCCTGTATATATACACTGCACAGTACAGCTCCTCCTGTATATATACACTGCACAGTACAGCTCCTCCTGTATATATACCCTGCACAGTACAGCTCCTCCTGTATATATACACTGCACAGTACAGCTCCTCCTGTATATATACACTGCACAGTACAGCTCCTCCTGTATATATACCCTGCACAGTACAGCTCCTCCTGTATATATACACTGCACAGTACAGCTCCTCCTGTATATATACACTGCACAGTACAGCTCCTCCTGTATATATACACTGCACAGTACAGCTCCTCCTGTATATATACACTGCACAGTACAGCTCCTCCTGTATATATACCCTGCACAGTACAGCTCCTCCTGTATATATACACTGCACAGTACAGCTCCTCCTGTATATATACACTGCACAGTACAGCTCCTCCTGTATATATACACTGCACAGTACAGCTCCTCCTGTATATATACACTGCACAGTACAGCTCCTCCTGTATATATACACTGCACAGTACAGCTCCTCCTGTATATATACCCTGCACAGTACAGCTCCTCCTGTATATATACACTGCACAGTACAGCTCCTCCTGTATATATACACTGCACAGTACAGCTCCTCCTGTATATATACCCTGCACAGTACAGCTCCTCCTGTATATATACCCTGCACAGTACAGCTCCTCCTGTATATATACACTGCACAGTACAGCTCCTCCTGTATATATACACTGCACAGTACAGCTCCTCCTGTATATATACACTGCACAGTACAGCTCCTCCTGTATATATACCCTGCACAGTACAGCTCCTCCTGTATATATACACTGCACAGTACAGCTCCTCCTGTATATATACACTGCACAGTACAGCTCCTCCTGTATATATACACTGCACAGTACAGCTCCTCCTGTATATATACACTGCACAGTACAGCTCCTCCTGTATATATACACTGCACAGTACAGCTCCTCCTGTATATATACCCTGCACAGTACAGCTCCTCCTGTATATATACACTGCACAGTACAGCTCCTCCTGTATATATACACTGCACAGTACAGCTCCTCCTGTATATATACACTGCACAGTACAGCTCCTCCTGTATATATACACTGCACAGTACAGCTCCTCCTGTATATATACCCTGCACAGTACAGCTCCTCCTGTATATATACACTGCACAGTACAGCTCCTCCTGTATATATACACTGCACAGTACAGCTCCTCCTGTATATATACACTGCACAGTACAGCTCCTCCTGTATATATACACTGCACAGTACAGCTCCTCCTGTATATATACACTGCACAGTACAGCTCCTCCTGTATATATACACTGCACAGTACAGCTCCTCCTGTATATATACCCTGCACAGTACAGCTCCTCCTGTATATATACCCTGCACAGTACAGCTCCTCCTGTATATATACACTGCACAGTACAGCTCCTCCTGTATATATACACTGCACAGTACAGCTCCTCCTGTATATATACACTGCACAGTACAGCTCCTCCTGTATATATACCCTGCACAGTACAGCTCCTCCTGTATATATACACTGCACAGTACAGCTCCTCCTGTATATATACACTGCACAGTACAGCTCCTCCTGTATATATACCCTGCACAGTACAGCTCCTCCTGTATATATACCCTGCACAGTACAGCTCCTCCTGTATATATACCCTGCACAGTACAGCTCCTCCTGTATATATACACTGCACAGTACAGCTCCTCCTGTATATATACACTGCACAGTACAGCTCCTCCTGTATATATACACTGCACAGTACAGCTCCTCCTGTATATATACACTGCACAGTACAGCTCCTCCTGTATATATACCCTGCACAGTACAGCTCCTCCTGTATATATACCCTGCACAGTACAGCTCCTCCTGTATATATACCCTGCACAGTACAGCTCCTCCTGTATATATACACTGCACAGTACAAGCTCCTCCTGTATATATACACTGCACAGTACAGCTCCTCCTGTATATATACCCTGCACAGTACAGCTCCTCCTGTATATATACACTGCACAGTACAGCTCCTCCTGTATATATACCCTGCACAGTACAGCTCCTCCTGTATATATACCCTGCACAGTACAGCTCCTCCTGTATATATACACTGCACAGTACAGCTCCTCCTGTATATATACCCTGCACAGTACAGCTCCTCCTGTATATATACCCTGCACAGTACAGCTCCTCCTGTATATATACACTGCACAGTACAGCTCCTCCTGTATATATACCCTGCACAGTACAGCTCCTCCTGTATATATACCCTGCACAGTACAGCTCCTCCTGTATATATACCCTGCACAGTACAGCTCCTCCTGTATATATACACTGCACAGTACAGCTCCTCCTGTATATATACCCTGCACAGTACAGCTCCTCCTGTATATATACCCTGCACAGTACAGCTCCTCCTGTATATATACCCTGCACAGTACAGCTCCTCCTGTATATATACACTGCACAGTACAGCTCCTCCTGTATATATACCCTGCACAGTACAGCTCCTCCTGTATATATACACTGCACAGTACAGCTCCTCCTGTATATATACACTGCACAGTACAGCTCCTCCTGTATATATACCCTGCACAGTACAGCTCCTCCTGTATATATACCCTGCACAGTACAGCTCCTCCTGTATATATACACTGCACAGTACCGCTCCTCCTGTATATATACACTGCACAGTACAGCTCCTCCTGTATATATACCCTGCACAGTACAGCTCCCCCTGTATATATACACTGCACAGTACCGCTCCTCCTGTATATATACCCTGCACAGTACCGCTCCTCCTGTATATATACACTGCACAGTACAGCTCCTCCTGTATATATACCCTGCACAGTACCGCTCCTCCTGTATATATACACTGCACAGTACAGCTCCTCCTGTATATATACACTGCACAGTACAGCTCCTCCTGTATATATACCCTGCACAGTACCGCTCCTCCTGTATATATACACTGCACAGTACAGCTCCTCCTGTATATATACACTGCACAGTACAGCTCCTCCTGTATATATACACTGCACAGTACAGCTCCTCCTGTATATATACCCTGCACAGTACAGCTCCTCCTGTATATATACACTGCACAGTACAGCTCCTCCTGTATATATACCCTGCACAGTACCGCTCCTCCTGTATATATACACTGCACAGTACAGCTCCTCCTGTATATATACCCTGCACAGTACCGCTCCTCCTGTATATATACCCTGCACAGTACAGCTCCTCCTGTATATATACACTGCACAGTACAGCTCCTCCTGTATATATACCCTGCACAGTACAGCTCCTCCTGTATATATACACTGCACAGTACAGCTCCTCCTGTATATATACCCTGCACAGTACAGCTCCTCCTGTATATATACCCTGCACAGTACAGCTCCTCCTGTATATATACACTGCACAGTACAGCTCCTCCCTGTATATATACACTGCACAGTACAGCTCCTCCTGTATATATACCCTGCACAGTACAGCTCCTCCTGTATATATACACTGCACAGTACCGCTCCTCCTGTATATATACCCTGCACAGTACAGCTCCTCCTGTATATATACACTGCACAGTACAGCTCCTCCTGTATATATACCCTGCACAGTACAGCTCCTCCTGTATATATACACTGCACAGTACAGCTCCTCCTGTATATATACCCTGCACAGTACAGCTCCTCCTGTATATATACCCTGCACAGTACAGCTCCTCCTGTATATATACACTGCACAGTACAGCTCCTCCTGTATATATACACTGCACAGTACAGCTCCTCCTGTATATATACACTGCACAGTACAGCTCCCTCCTGTATATATACACTGCACAGTACAGCTCCCTCCTGTATATATACCCTGCACAGTACAGCTCCTCCTGTATATATACCCTGCACAGTACAGCTCCTCCTGTATATATACACTGCACAGTACAGCTCCTCCTGTATATATACACTGCACAGTACAGCTCCTCCTGTATATATACACTGCACAGTACAGCTCCTCCTGTATATATACCCTGCACAGTACAGCTCCTCCTGTATATATACCCTGCACAGTACAGCTCCTCCTGTATATATACCCTGCACAGTACAGCTCCTCCTGTATATATACACTGCACAGTACAGCTCCTCCTGTATATATACCCTGCACAGTACAGCTCCTCCTGTATATATACCCTGCACAGTACAGCTCCTCCTGTATATATACCCTGCACAGTACAGCTCCTCCTGTATATATACCCTGCACAGTACAGCTCCTCCTGTATATATACACTGCACAGTACAGCTCCTCCTGTATATATACACTGCACAGTACAGCTCCTCCTGTATATATACCCTGCACAGTACAGCTCCTCCTGTATATATACCCTGCACAGTACAGCTCCTCCTGTATATATACACTGCACAGTACAGCTCCTCCTGTATATATACACTGCACAGTACAGCTCCTCCTGTATATATACCCTGCACAGTACAGCTCCTCCTGTATATATACACTGCACAGTACAGCTTCCTCCTGTATATATACACACTGCGACAGTACAGCTCCTCCTGTATATATACACTGCACAGTACAGCTCCTCCTGTATATATACACTGCACAGTACAGCTCCTCCTGTATATATACCCTGCACAGTACAGCTCCTCCTGTATATATACCCTGCACAGTACAGCTCCTCCTGTATATATACACTGCACAGTACAGCTCCTCCTGTATATATACCCTGCACAGTACAGCTCCTCCTGTATATATACACTGCACAGTACAGCTCCTCCTGTATATATACCCTGCACAGTACAGCTCCTCCTGTATATATACACTGCACAGTACAGCTCCTCCTGTATATATACCCTGCACAGTACAGCTCCTCCTGTATATATACCCTGCACAGTACAGCTCCTCCTGTATATATACACTGCACAGTACAGCTCCTCCTGTATATATACCCTGCACAGTACAGCTCCTCCTGTATATATACCCTGCACAGTACAGCTCCTCCTGTATATATACCCTGCACAGTACAGCTCCTCCTGTATATATACCCTGCACAGTACAGCTCCTCCTGTATATATACACTGCACAGTACAGCTCCTCCTGTATATATACCCTGCACAGTACAGCTCCTCCTGTATATATACCCTGCACAGTACAGCTCCTCCTGTATATATACCCTGCACAGTACAGCTCCTCCTGTATATATACCCTGCACAGTACAGCTCCTCCTGTATATATACCCTGCACAGTACAGCTCCTCCTGTATATATACCCTGCACAGTACAGCTCCTCCTGTATATATACACTGCACAGTACAGCTCCTCCTGTATATATACCCTGCACAGTACAGCTCCTCCTGTATATATACCCTGCACAGTACAGCTCCTCCTGTATATATACCCTGCACAGTACAGCTCCTCCTGTATATATACCCTGCACAGTACAGCTCCTCCTGTATATATACCCTGCACAGTACAGCTCCTCCTGTATATATACCCTGCACAGTACAGCTCCTCCTGTATATATACCCTGCACAGTACAGCTCCTCCTGTATATATACCCTGCACAGTACAGCTCCTCCTGTATATATACCCTGCACAGTACAGCTCCTCCTGTATATATACACTGCACAGTACAGCTCCTCCTGTATATATACCCTGCACAGTACAGCTCCTCCTGTATATATACACTGCACAGTACAGCTCCTCCTGTATATATACACTGCACAGTACAGCTCCTCCTGTATATATACACTGCACAGTACAGCTCCTCCTGTATATATACACTGCACAGTACAGCTCCTCCTGTATATATACACTGCACAGTACAGCTCCTCCTGTATATATACCCTGCACAGTACAGCTCCTCCTGTATATATACACTGCACAGTACAGCTCCTCCTGTATATATACCCTGCACAGTACAGCTCCTCCTGTATATATACACTGCACAGTACAGCTCCTCCTGTATATATACACTGCACAGTACAGCTCCTCCTGTATATATACACTGCACAGTACAGCTCCCCTGTATATATACACTGCACAGTACAGCTCCTCCTGTATATATACACTGCACAGTACAGCTCCTCCTGTATATATACACTGCACAGTACAGCTCCTCCTGTATATATACACTGCACAGTACAGCTCCTCCTGTATATATACACTGCACAGTACAGCTCCTCCTGTATATATACACTGCACAGTACAGCTCCTCCTGTATATATACACTGCACAGTACAGCTCCTCCTGTATATATACCCTGCACAGTACAGCTCCTCCTGTATATATACACTGCACAGTACAGCTCCTCCTGTATATATACACTGCACAGTACAGCTCCTCCTGTATATATACCCTGCACAGTACAGCTCCTCCTGTATATATACACTGCACAGTACAGCTCCTCCTGTATATATACCCTGCACAGTACAGCTCCTCCTGTATATATACACTGCACAGTACAGCTCCTCCTGTATATATACACTGCACAGTACAGCTCCTCCTGTATATATACACTGCACAGTACAGCTCCTCCTGTATATATACCCTGCACAGTACAGCTCCTCCTGTATATATACCCTGCACAGTACAGCTCCTCCTGTATATATACACTGCACAGTACAGCTCCCTCCTGTATATATACACTGCACAGTACAGCTCCTCCTGTATATATACACTGCACAGTACAGCTCCTCCTGTATATATACCCTGCACAGTACAGCTCCTCCTGTATATATACACTGCACAGTACAGCTCCTCCTGTATATATACACTGCACAGTACAGCTCCTCCTGTATATATACACTGCACAGTACAGCTCCTCCTGTATATATACACTGCACAGTACAGCTCCTCCTGTATATATACACTGCACAGTACAGCTCCTCCTGTATATATACCCTGCACAGTACAGCTCCTCCTGTATATATACCCTGCACAGTACAGCTCCTCCTGTATATATACCCTGCACAGTACAGCTCCTCCTGTATATATACCCTGCACAGTACAGCTCCTCCTGTATATATACCCTGCACAGTACAGCTCCTCCTGTATATATACCCTGCACAGTACAGCTCCTCCTGTATATATACACTGCACAGTACAGCTCCTCCTGTATATATACACTGCACAGTACAGCTCCTCCTGTATATATACACTGCACAGTACAGCTCCTCCTGTATATATACCCTGCACAGTACAGCTCCTCCTGTATATATACACTGCACAGTACAGCTCCTCCTGTATATATACACTGCACAGTACAGCTCCTCCTGTATATATACCCTGCACAGTACAGCTCCTCCTGTATATATACACTGCACAGTACAGCTCCTCCTGTATATATACACTGCACAGTACAGCTCCTCCTGTATATATACACTGCACAGTACAGCTCCTCCTGTATATATACACTGCACAGTACAGCTCCTCCTGTATATATACACTGCACAGTACAGCTCCTCCTGTATATATACACTGCACAGTACAGCTCCTCCTGTATATATACACTGCACAGTACAGCTCCTCCTGTATATATACCCTGCACAGTACAGCTCCTCCTGTATATATACACTGCACAGTACAGCTCCTCCTGTATATATACACTGCACAGTACAGCTCCTCCTGTATATATACCCTGCACAGTACAGCTCCTCCTGTATATATACACTGCACAGTACAGCTCCTCCTGTATATATACACTGCACAGTACAGCTCCTCCTGTATATATACACTGCACAGTACAGCTCCTCCTGTATATATACACTGCACAGTACAGCTCCTCCTGTATATATACACTGCACAGTACAGCTCCTCCTGTATATATACACTGCACAGTACAGCTCCTCCTGTATATATACCCTGCACAGTACAGCTCCTCCTGTATATATACACTGCACAGTACAGCTCCTCCTGTATATATACACTGCACAGTACAGCTCCTCCTGTATATATACACTGCACAGTACAGCTCCTCCTGTATATATACACTGCACAGTACAGCTCCTCCTGTATATATACACTGCACAGTACAGCTCCTCCTGTATATATACCCTGCACAGTACAGCTCCTCCTGTATATATACCCTGCACAGTACAGCTCCTCCTGTATATATACACTGCACAGTACAGCTCCTCCTGTATATATACACTGCACAGTACAGCTCCTCCTGTATATATACACTGCACAGTACAGCTCCTCCTGTATATATACCCTGCACAGTACAGCTCCTCCTGTATATATACACTGCACAGTACAGCTCCTCCTGTATATATACACTGCACAGTACAGCTCCTCCTGTATATATACACTGCACAGTACAGCTCCTCCTGTATATATACCCTGCACAGTACAGCTCCTCCTGTATATATACCCTGCACAGTACAGCTCCTCCTGTATATATACCCTGCACAGTACAGCTCCTCCTGTATATATACACTGCACAGTACAGCTCCTCCTGTATATATACACTGCACAGTACAGCTCCTCCTGTATATATACACTGCACAGTACAGCTCCTCCTGTATATATACACTGCACAGTACAGCTCCTCCTGTATATATACACTGCACAGTACAGCTCCTCCTGTATATATACACTGCACAGTACAGCTCCTCCTGTATATATACACTGCACAGTACAGCTCCTCCTGTATATATACACTGCACAGTACAGCTCCTCCTGTATATATACACTGCACAGTACAGCTCCTCCTGTATATATACCCTGCACAGTACAGCTCCTCCTGTATATATACACTGCACAGTACAGCTCCTCCTGTATATATACCCTGCACAGTACAGCTCCTCCTGTATATATACCCTGCACAGTACAGCTCCTCCTGTATATATACACTGCACAGTACAGCTCCTCCTGTATATATACACTGCACAGTACAGCTCCTCCTGTATATATACACTGCACAGTACAGCTCCTCCTGTATATATACACTGCACAGTACAGCTCCTCCTGTATATATACACTGCACAGTACAGCTCCTCCTGTATATATACACTGCACAGTACAGCTCCTCCCTGTATATATACCCTGCACAGTACAGCTCCTCCTGTATATATACACTGCACAGTACAGCTCCTCCTGTATATATACACTGCACAGTACAGCTCCTCCTGTATATATACACTGCACAGTACAGCTCCTCCTGTATATATACACTGCACAGTACAGCTCCTCCTGTATATATACACTGCACAGTACAGCTCCTCCTGTATATATACACTGCACAGTACAGCTCCTCCTGTATATATACACTGCACAGTACAGCTCCTCCTGTATATATACACTGCACAGTACAGCTCCTCCTGTATATATACACTGCACAGTACAGCTCCTCCTGTATATATACACTGCACAGTACAGCTCCTCCTGTATATATACACTGCACAGTACAGCTCCTCCTGTATATATACACTGCACAGTACAGCTCCTCCTGTATATATACACTGCACAGTACAGCTCCTCCTGTATATATACACTGCACAGTACAGCTCCTCCTGTATATATACACTGCACAGTACAGCTCCTCCTGTATATATACACTGCACAGTACAGCTCCTCCTGTATATATACACTGCACAGTACAGCTCCTCCTGTATATATACACTGCACAGTACAGCTCCTCCTGTATATATACACTGCACAGTACAGCTCCTCCTGTATATATACACTGCACAGTACAGCTCCTCCTGTATATATACCCTGCACAGTACAGCTCCTCCTGTATATATACACTGCACAGTACAGCTCCTCCTGTATATATACACTGCACAGTACAGCTCCTCCTGTATATATACACTGCACAGTACAGCTCCTCCTGTATATATACACTGCACAGTACAGCTCCCTCCTGTATATATACACTGCACAGTACAGCTCCTCCTGCTATATATACATGCCACAGTACAGCTCCT